>NC_089852.1:52922682-53522682 GCF_036373705.1 Amia ocellicauda
AGAAATGACTTGGTTACTAAAGTTTGATGAATTGTAATGTTTTCTGTCAAATACACTTGTAAACTCTTCACCAATGACAGATATTGCCCTTAAGTATAGTTTGGGAGCATATCAGGCCAAGGGAAGGATGTTTTGGGTGGTTTTGCAATATCTTCATTCTGTAAAGTTAGATGTGCCCAACTGCAATACATATGCTTACAAATGCAATTTTACCAATATTCTTGTTGTTTCAGCTCAGAAATGACTTGGTTACTAAAGTTTGATGAATTGTAATGTTTTCTGTCAAATACACTTGTAAACTCTTCACCAATGACAGATATTGCCCTTAAGTATAGTTTGGGAGCATAATCAGGCCAAGGGAAGGATGTTTTGGGTGGTTTTGCAATATCTTCATTCTGTAAAGTTAGATGTGCCCAACTGCAATACATATGCTTACAAATGCAATTTTACCTATATTCTTGTTGTTTCAGTTCAGAAATGACTTTGTTACTAGAGTTTGATGAATTGTAATGTTTTCTGTCAAATACACTTGTAAACTCTTCACCAATGACAGATATTGCCCTTAAGTATAGTTTGGGAGCATATCAGGCCAAGGGAAGGATGTTTTGGGTGGTTTTGCAATATCTTCATTCTGTAAAGTTAGATGTGCCCAACTGCATTACATATGCTTACAAATGCAATTTTACCTATATTCTTGTTGTTTCAGCTCAGAAATGACTTGGTTACTAAAGTTTGATGAATTGTAATGTTTTCTGTCAAATACACTTGTAAACTCTTCACCAATGACAGATATTGCCCTTAAGTATAGTTTGGGAGCATATCAGGCCAAGGGAAGGATGTTTTGGGTGGTTTTGCAATATCTTCATTCTGTAAAGTTAGATGTGCCCAACTGCATTACATATGCTTACAAATGCAATTTTACCTATATTCTTGTTGTTTCAGCTCAGAAATGACTTGGTTACTAGAGTTTGATGAATTGTAATGTTTTCTGTCAAATACACTTGTAAACTCTTCACCAATGACAGATATTGCCCTTAAGTATAGTTTGGGAGCATATCAGGCCAAGGGAAGGATGTTTTGGGTGGTTTTGCAATATCTTCATTCTGTAAAGTTAGATGTGCCCAACTGCATTACATATGCTTACAAATGCAATTTTACCTATATTCTTGTTGTTTCAGCTCAGAAATGACTTGGTTACTAGAGTTTGATGAATTGTAATGTTTTCTGTCAAATACACTTGTAAACTCTTCACCAATGACAGATATTGCCCTTAAGTATAGTTTGGGAGCATATCAGGCCAAGGGAAGGATGTTTTGGGTGGTTTTGCAATATCTTCATTCTGTAAAGTTAGATGTGCCCAACTGCATTACATATGCTTACAAATGCAATTTTACCTATATTCTTGTTGTTTCAGCTCAGAAATGACTTGGTTACTAGAGTTTGATGAATTGTAATGTTTTCTGTCAAATACACTTGTAAACTCTTCACCAATGACAGATATTGCCCTTAAGTATAGTTTGGGAGCATATCAGGCCAAGGGAAGGATGTTTTGGGTGGTTTTGCAATATCTTCATTCTGTAAAGTTAGATGTGCCCAACTGCATTACATATGCTTACAAATGCAATTTTACCTATATTCTTGTTGTTTCAGCTCAGAAATGACTTGGTTACTAGAGTTTGATGAATTGTAATGTTTTCTGTCAAATACACATGAAAACTCTTTACCAATGACACTGAATAGCATTATGTATATTGTGGGTGCATATCAGGCTAAGAGAAGCTTGTTTAGGATGGTTTTGCAATATCTTCATTCTGTAAAGTTAGATGTGCCCAACTGCAATACATATGCTTACAAATGCAATTTTACCAATATTCTTGTTGTTTCAGCTCAGAAATGACTTGGTTACTAAAGTTTGATGAATTGTAATGTTTTCTGTCAAATACACTTGTAAACTCTTCACCAATGACAGATATTGCCCTTAAGTATAGTTTGGGAGCATATCAGGCCAAGGGAAGGATGTTTTGGGTGGTTTTGCAATATCTTCATTCTGTAAAGGTAGATGTGCCCAACTGCAATACATATGCTTACAAATGCAATTTTACCTATATTCTTGTTGTTTCAGCTCAGAAATGACTTGGTTACTAGAGTTTGATGAATTGTAATGTTTTCTGTCAAATACACTTGTAAACTCTTCACCAATGACAGATATTGCCCTTAAGTATAGTTTGGGAGCATATCAGGCCAAGGGAAGGATGTTTTGGGTGGTTTTGCAATATCTTCATTCTGTAAAGTTAGATGTGCCCAACTGCATTACATATGCTTACAAATGCAATTTTACCTATATTCTTGTTGTTTCAGCTCAGAAATGACTTGGTTACTAGAGTTTGATGAATTGTATTGTTTTCTGTCAAATTCACATGAAAACTCTTCACCAATGACAGATATTGCCCTTAAGTATAGTTTGGGAGCATATCAGGCCAAGGGAAGGATGTTTTGGGTGGTTTTGCAATATCTTCATTCTGTAAAGTTAGATGTGCCCAACTGCATTACATATGCTTACAAATGCAATTTTACCTATATTCTTGTTGTTTCAGCTCAGAAATGACTTGGTTACTAGAGTTTGATGAATTGTAATGTTTTCTGTCAAATTCACATGAAAACTCTTTACCAATGACACTGAATAGCATTATGTATATTGTGGGTGCATATCAGGCTAAGAGAAGCTTGTTTAGGATGGTTTTGCAATATCTTCATTCTGTAAAGTTAGATGTGCCCAACTGCAATACATATGCTTACAAATGCAATTTTACCAATATTCTTGTTGTTTCAGCTCAGAAATGACTTGGTTACTAAAGTTTGATGAATTGTAATGTTTTCTGTCAAATACACTTGTAAACTCTTCACCAATGACAGATATTGCCCTTAAGTATAGTTTGGGAGCATAATCAGGCCAAGGGAAGGATGTTTTGGGTGGTTTTGCAATATCTTCATTCTGTAAAGTTAGATGTGCCCAACTGCATTACATATGCTTACAAATGCAATTTTACCTATATTCTTGTTGTTTCAGCTCAGAAATGACTTGGTTACTAAAGTTTGATGAATTGTAATGTTTTCTGTCAAATACACTTGCAAACTCTTCACCAATGACAGATATTGCCCTTAAGTATAGTTTGGGAGCATATCAGGCCAAGGGAAGGATGTTTTGGGTGGTTTTGCAATATCTTCATTCTGTAAAGTTAGATGTGCCCAACTGCATTACATATGCTTACAAATGCAATTTTACCTATATTCTTGTTGTTTCAGCTCAGAAATGACTTGGTTACTAGAGTTTGATGAATTGTAATGTTTTCTGTCAAATACACATGAAAACTCTGTACCAATGACACTGAATAGCATTATGTATATTGTGGGTGCATATCAGGCTAAGAGAAGCTTGTTTAGGATGGTTTTGCAATATCTTCATTCTGTAAAGTTAGATGTGCCCAACTGCATTACATATGCTTACAAATGCAATTTTACCTATATTCTTGTTGTTTCAGCTCAGAAATGACTTGGTTACTAAAGTTTGATGAATTGTAATGTTTTCTTGCAAATACTCTTGTAAACTCCTCACCAATGACAGAGATTGCCCTTAAGTATAGTTTGGGAGCATATCAGGCCGAGGGAAGGATGTTTTGGGTGGTATTGCAATATCTTCATTCTGTAAAGTTAGATGTGCCCAACTGCAATACATATGCTTACAAATGCAATTTTACCTATATTCTTGTTGTTTCAGCTCAGAAATGACTTGGTTACTAAAGTTTGATGAATTGTAATGTTTTCTGTCAAATACACTTGTAAACTCTTCACCAATGACAGATATTGCCCTTAAGTATAGTTTGGGAGCATATCAGGCCAAGGGAAGGATGTTTTGGGTGGTTTTGCAATATCTTCATTCTGTAAAGTTAGATGTGCCCAACTGCATTACATATGCTTACAAATGCAATTTTACCTATATTCTTGTTGTTTCAGCTCAGAAATGACTTGGTTACTAAAGTTTGATGAATTGTAATGTTTTCTGTCAAATACACTTGTAAACTCTTCACCAATGACAGATATTGCCCTTAAGTATAGTTTGGGAGCATATCAGGCCAAGGGAAGGATGTTTTGGGTGGTTTTGCAATATCTTCATTCTGTAAAGTAAGATGTGCCCAACTGCAATACATATGCTTACAAATGCAATTTTACCTATATTCTTGTTGTTTCAGCTCAGAAATGACTTGGTTACTAGAGTTTGATGAATTGTAATGTTTTCTGTCAAATACACTTGTAAACTCTTCACCAATGACACTGAATAGCATTATGTATATTGTGGGTGCATATCAGGCTAAGAGAAGCTTGTTTAGGATGGTATTGCAATATCTTCATTCTGTAAAGTTAGATGTGCCCAACTGCATTACATATGCTTACAAATGCAATTTTACCTATATTCTTGTTGTTTCAGCTCAGAAATGACTTGGTTACTAAAGTTTGATGAATTGTAATGTTTTCTGTCAAATACACTTGTAAACTCTTCACCAATGACAGATATTGCCCTTAAGTATAGTTTGGGAGCATATCAGGCCAAGGGAAGGATGTTTTGGGTGGTTTTGCAATATCTTCATTCTGTAAAGTTAGATGTGCCCAACTGCATTACATATGCTTACAAATGCAATTTTACCTATATTCTTGTTGTTTCAGCTCAGAAATGACTTGGTTACTAGAGTTTGATGAATTGTAATGTTTTCTGTCAAATACACTTGTAAACTCTTCACCAATGACACTGAATAGCATTATGTATATTGTGGGTGCATATCAGGCTAAGAGAAGCTTGTTTAGGATGGTATTGCAATATCTTCATTCTGTAAAGTTAGATGTGCCCAACTGCAATACATATGCTTACAAATGCAATTTTACCTATATTCTTGTTGTTTCAGCTCAGAAATGACTTGGTTACTAAAGTTTGATGAATTGTAATGTTTTCTGTCAAATACACTTGTAAACTCTTCACCAATGACAGATATTGCCCTTAAGTATAGTTTGGGAGCATATCAGGCCAAGGGAAGGATGTTTTGGGTGGTTTTGCAATATCTTCATTCTGTAAAGTTAGATGTGCCCAACTGCATTACATATGCTTACAAATGCAATTTTACCTATATTCTTGTTGTTTCAGCTCAGAAATGACTTGGTTACTAGAGTTTGATGAATTGTAATGTTTTCTGTCAAATACACTTGTAAACTCTTCACCAATGACAGATATTGCCCTTAAGTATAGTTTGGGAGCATATCAGGCCAAGGGAAGGATGTTTTGGGTGGTTTTGCAATATCTTCATTCTGTAAAGTTAGATGTGCCCAACTGCATTACATATGCATACAAATGCAATTTTACCTATATTCTTGTTGTTTCAGCTCAGAAATGACTTGGTTACTAGAGTTTGATGAATTGTAATGTTTTCTGTCAAATACACTTGTAAACTCTTCACCAATGACAGATATTGCCCTTAAGTATAGTTTGGGAGCATATCAGGCCAAGGGAAGGATGTTTTGGGTGGTTTTGCAATATCTTCATTCTGTAAAGTTAGATGTGCCCAACTGCATTACATATGCTTACAAATGCAATTTTACCTATATTCTTGTTGTTTCAGCTCAGAAATGACTTGGTTACTAAAGTTTGATGAATTGTAATGTTTTCTGTCAAATACACTTGTAAACTCTTCACCAATGACAGATATTGCCCTTAAGTATAGTTTGGGAGCATATCAGGCCAAGGGAAGGATGTTTTGGGTGGTTTTGCAATATCTTCATTCTGTAAAGGTAGATGTGCCCAACTGCAATACATATGCTTACAAATGCAATTTTACCTATATTCTTGTTGTTTCAGCTCAGAAATGACTTGGTTACTAGAGTTTGATGAATTGTAATGTTTTCTGTCAAATACACTTGTAAACTCTTCACCAATGACAGATTTTGCCCTTAAGTATAGTTTGGGAGCATATCAGGCCAAGGGAAGGATGTTTTGGGTGGTTTTGCAATATCTTCATTCTGTAAAGTTAGATGTGCCCAACTGCATTACATATGCTTACAAATGCAATTTTACCTATATTCTTGTTGTTTCAGCTCAGAAATGACTTGGTTACTAGAGTTTGATGAATTGTAATGTTTTCTGTCAAATTCACATGAAAACTCTTCACCAATGACAGATATTGCCCTTAAGTATAGTTTGGGAGCATATCAGGCCAAGGGAAGGATGTTTTGGGTGGTTTTGCAATATCTTCATTCTGTAAAGTTAGATGTGCCCAACTGCATTACATATGCTTACAAATGCAATTTTACCTATATTCTTGTTGTTTCAGCTCAGAAATGACTTGGTTACTAGAGTTTGATGAATTGTAATGTTTTCTGTCAAATGCACATGAAAACTCTTCACCAATGACAGATATTGCCCTTAAGTATAGTTTGGGAGCATATCAGGCCAAGGGAAGGATGTTTTGGGTGGTTTTGCAATATCTTCATTCTGTAAAGTTAGATGTGCCCAACTGCATTACATATGCTTACAAATGCAATTTTACCTATATTCTTGTTGTTTCAGCTCAGAAATGACTTGGTTACTAAAGTTTGATGAATTGTAATGTTTTCTGTCAAATACACTTGTAAACTCTTCACCAATGACAGATATTGCCCTTAAGTATAGTTTGGGAGCATATCAGGCCAAGGGAAGGATGTTTTGGGTGGTTTTGCAATATCTTCATTCTGTAAAGTAAGATGTGCCCAACTGCAATACATATGCTTACAAATGCAATTTTACCTATATTCTTGTTGTTTCAGCTCAGAAATGACTTGGTTACTAGAGTTTGATGAATTGTAATGTTTTCTGTCAAATACACTTGTAAACTCTTCACCAATGACACTGAATAGCATTATGTATATTGTGGGTGCATATCAGGCTAAGAGAAGCTTGTTTAGGATGGTATTGCAATATCTTCATTCTGTAAAGTTAGATGTGCCCAACTGCATTACATATGCTTACAAATGCAATTTTACCTATATTCTTGTTGTTTCAGCTCAGAAATGACTTGGTTACTAAAGTTTGATGAATTGTAATGTTTTCTGTCAAATACACTTGTAAACTCTTCACCAATGACAGATATTGCCCTTAAGTATAGTTTGGGAGCATATCAGGCCAAGGGAAGGATGTTTTGGGTGGTTTTGCAATATCTTCATTCTGTAAAGTTAGATGTGCCCAACTGCATTACATATGCTTACAAATGCAATTTTACCTATATTCTTGTTGTTTCAGCTCAGAAATGACTTGGTTACTAGAGTTTGATGAATTGTAATGTTTTCTGTCAAATACACATGAAAACTCTGTACCAATGACACTGAATAGCATTATGTATATTGTGGGTGCATATCAGGCTAAGAGAAGCTTGTTTAGGATGGTATTGCAATATCTTCATTCTGTAAAGTTAGATGTGCCCAACTGCATTACATATGCTTACAAATGCAATTTTACCTATATTCTTGTTGTTTCAGCTCAGAAATGACTTGGTTACTAAAGTTTGATGAATTGTAATGTTTTCTGTCAAATACACTTGTAAACTCTTCACCAATGACAGATATTGCCCTTAAGTATAGTTTGGGAGCATAATCAGGCCAAGGGAAGGATGTTTTGGGTGGTTTTGCAATATCTTCATTCTGTAAAGTTAGATGTGCCCAACTGCAATACATATGCTTACAAATGCAATTTTACCTATATTCTTGTTGTTTCAGTTCAGAAATGACTTTGTTACTAGAGTTTGATGAATTGTAATGTTTTCTGTCAAATACACTTGTAAACTCTTCACCAATGACAGATATTGCCCTTAAGTATAGTTTGGGAGCATATCAGGCCAAGGGAAGGATGTTTTGGGTGGTTTTGCAATATCTTCATTCTGTAAAGTTAGATGTGCCCAACTGCATTACATATGCTTACAAATGCAATTTTACCTATATTCTTGTTGTTTCAGCTCAGAAATGACTTGGTTACTAAAGTTTGATGAATTGTAATGTTTTCTGTCAAATACACTTGTAAACTCTTCACCAATGACAGATATTGCCCTTAAGTATAGTTTGGGAGCATATCAGGCCAAGGGAAGGATGTTTTGGGTGGTTTTGCTATATCTTCATTCTGTAAAGTTAGATGTGCCCAACTGCATTACATATGCTTACAAATGCAATTTTACCTATATTCTTGTTGTTTCAGCTCAGAAATGACTTGGTTACTAGAGTTTGATGAATTGTAATGTTTTCTGTCAAATACACTTGTAAACTCTTCACCAATGACAGATATTGCCCTTAAGTATAGTTTGGGAGCATATCAGGCCAAGGGAAGGATGTTTTGGGTGGTTTTGCAATATCTTCATTCTGTAAAGTTAGATGTGCCCAACTGCATTACATATGCTTACAAATGCAATTTTACCTATATTCTTGTTGTTTCAGCTCAGAAATGACTTGGTTACTAGAGTTTGATGAATTGTAATGTTTTCTGTCAAATACACTTGTAAACTCTTCACCAATGACAGATATTGCCCTTAAGTATAGTTTGGGAGCATATCAGGCCAAGGGAAGGATGTTTTGGGTGGTTTTGCAATATCTTCATTCTGTAAAGTTAGATGTGCCCAACTGCATTACATATGCTTACAAATGCAATTTTACCTATATTCTTGTTGTTTCAGCTCAGAAATGACTTGGTTACTAGAGTTTGATGAATTGTAATGTTTTCTGTCAAATACACTTGTAAACTCTTCACCAATGACAGATATTGCCCTTAAGTATAGTTTGGGAGCATATCAGGCCAAGGGAAGGATGTTTTGGGTGGTTTTGCAATATCTTCATTCTGTAAAGTTAGATGTGCCCAACTGCATTACATATGCTTACAAATGCAATTTTACCTATATTCTTGTTGTTTCAGCTCAGAAATGACTTGGTTACTAGAGTTTGATGAATTGTAATGTTTTCTGTCAAATACACATGAAAACTCTTTACCAATGACACTGAATAGCATTATGTATATTGTGGGTGCATATCAGGCTAAGAGAAGCTTGTTTAGGATGGTTTTGCAATATCTTCATTCTGTAAAGTTAGATGTGCCCAACTGCAATACATATGCTTACAAATGCAATTTTACCAATATTCTTGTTGTTTCAGCTCAGAAATGACTTGGTTACTAAAGTTTGATGAATTGTAATGTTTTCTGTCAAATACACTTGTAAACTCTTCACCAATGACAGATATTGCCCTTAAGTATAGTTTGGGAGCATATCAGGCCAAGGGAAGGATGTTTTGGGTGGTTTTGCAATATCTTCATTCTGTAAAGGTAGATGTGCCCAACTGCAATACATATGCTTACAAATGCAATTTTACCTATATTCTTGTTGTTTCAGCTCAGAAATGACTTGGTTACTAGAGTTTGATGAATTGTAATGTTTTCTGTCAAATACACTTGTAAACTCTTCACCAATGACAGATATTGCCCTTAAGTATAGTTTGGGAGCATATCAGGCCAAGGGAAGGATGTTTTGGGTGGTTTTGCAATATCTTCATTCTGTAAAGTTAGATGTGCCCAACTGCATTACATATGCTTACAAATGCAATTTTACCTATATTCTTGTTGTTTCAGCTCAGAAATGACTTGGTTACTAGAGTTTGATGAATTGTATTGTTTTCTGTCAAATTCACATGAAAACTCTTCACCAATGACAGATATTGCCCTTAAGTATAGTTTGGGAGCATATCAGGCCAAGGGAAGGATGTTTTGGGTGGTTTTGCAATATCTTCATTCTGTAAAGTTAGATGTGCCCAACTGCATTACATATGCTTACAAATGCAATTTTACCTATATTCTTGTTGTTTCAGCTCAGAAATGACTTGGTTACTAGAGTTTGATGAATTGTAATGTTTTCTGTCAAATTCACATGAAAACTCTTTACCAATGACACTGAATAGCATTATGTATATTGTGGGTGCATATCAGGCTAAGAGAAGCTTGTTTAGGATGGTTTTGCAATATCTTCATTCTGTAAAGTTAGATGTGCCCAACTGCAATACATATGCTTACAAATGCAATTTTACCAATATTCTTGTTGTTTCAGCTCAGAAATGACTTGGTTACTAAAGTTTGATGAATTGTAATGTTTTCTGTCAAATACACTTGTAAACTCTTCACCAATGACAGATATTGCCCTTAAGTATAGTTTGGGAGCATAATCAGGCCAAGGGAAGGATGTTTTGGGTGGTTTTGCAATATCTTCATTCTGTAAAGTTAGATGTGCCCAACTGCATTACATATGCTTACAAATGCAATTTTACCTATATTCTTGTTGTTTCAGCTCAGAAATGACTTGGTTACTAAAGTTTGATGAATTGTAATGTTTTCTGTCAAATACACTTGCAAACTCTTCACCAATGACAGATATTGCCCTTAAGTATAGTTTGGGAGCATATCAGGCCAAGGGAAGGATGTTTTGGGTGGTTTTGCAATATCTTCATTCTGTAAAGTTAGATGTGCCCAACTGCATTACATATGCTTACAAATGCAATTTTACCTATATTCTTGTTGTTTCAGCTCAGAAATGACTTGGTTACTAGAGTTTGATGAATTGTAATGTTTTCTGTCAAATACACATGAAAACTCTGTACCAATGACACTGAATAGCATTATGTATATTGTGGGTGCATATCAGGCTAAGAGAAGCTTGTTTAGGATGGTTTTGCAATATCTTCATTCTGTAAAGTTAGATGTGCCCAACTGCATTACATATGCTTACAAATGCAATTTTACCTATATTCTTGTTGTTTCAGCTCAGAAATGACTTGGTTACTAAAGTTTGATGAATTGTAATGTTTTCTTGCAAATACTCTTGTAAACTCCTCACCAATGACAGAGATTGCCCTTAAGTATAGTTTGGGAGCATATCAGGCCGAGGGAAGGATGTTTTGGGTGGTATTGCAATATCTTCATTCTGTAAAGTTAGATGTGCCCAACTGCAATACATATGCTTACAAATGCAATTTTACCTATATTCTTGTTGTTTCAGCTCAGAAATGACTTGGTTACTAAAGTTTGATGAATTGTAATGTTTTCTGTCAAATACACTTGTAAACTCTTCACCAATGACAGATATTGCCCTTAAGTATAGTTTGGGAGCATATCAGGCCAAGGGAAGGATGTTTTGGGTGGTTTTGCAATATCTTCATTCTGTAAAGTTAGATGTGCCCAACTGCATTACATATGCTTACAAATGCAATTTTACCTATATTCTTGTTGTTTCAGCTCAGAAATGACTTGGTTACTAAAGTTTGATGAATTGTAATGTTTTCTGTCAAATACACTTGTAAACTCTTCACCAATGACAGATATTGCCCTTAAGTATAGTTTGGGAGCATATCAGGCCAAGGGAAGGATGTTTTGGGTGGTTTTGCAATATCTTCATTCTGTAAAGTAAGATGTGCCCAACTGCAATACATATGCTTACAAATGCAATTTTACCTATATTCTTGTTGTTTCAGCTCAGAAATGACTTGGTTACTAGAGTTTGATGAATTGTAATGTTTTCTGTCAAATACACTTGTAAACTCTTCACCAATGACACTGAATAGCATTATGTATATTGTGGGTGCATATCAGGCTAAGAGAAGCTTGTTTAGGATGGTATTGCAATATCTTCATTCTGTAAAGTTAGATGTGCCCAACTGCATTACATATGCTTACAAATGCAATTTTACCTATATTCTTGTTGTTTCAGCTCAGAAATGACTTGGTTACTAAAGTTTGATGAATTGTAATGTTTTCTGTCAAATACACTTGTAAACTCTTCACCAATGACAGATATTGCCCTTAAGTATAGTTTGGGAGCATATCAGGCCAAGGGAAGGATGTTTTGGGTGGTTTTGCAATATCTTCATTCTGTAAAGTTAGATGTGCCCAACTGCATTACATATGCTTACAAATGCAATTTTACCTATATTCTTGTTGTTTCAGCTCAGAAATGACTTGGTTACTAGAGTTTGATGAATTGTAATGTTTTCTGTCAAATACACTTGTAAACTCTTCACCAATGACACTGAATAGCATTATGTATATTGTGGGTGCATATCAGGCTAAGAGAAGCTTGTTTAGGATGGTATTGCAATATCTTCATTCTGTAAAGTTAGATGTGCCCAACTGCAATACATATGCTTACAAATGCAATTTTACCTATATTCTTGTTGTTTCAGCTCAGAAATGACTTGGTTACTAAAGTTTGATGAATTGTAATGTTTTCTGTCAAATACACTTGTAAACTCTTCACCAATGACAGATATTGCCCTTAAGTATAGTTTGGGAGCATATCAGGCCAAGGGAAGGATGTTTTGGGTGGTTTTGCAATATCTTCATTCTGTAAAGTTAGATGTGCCCAACTGCATTACATATGCTTACAAATGCAATTTTACCTATATTCTTGTTGTTTCAGCTCAGAAATGACTTGGTTACTAGAGTTTGATGAATTGTAATGTTTTCTGTCAAATACACTTGTAAACTCTTCACCAATGACACTGAATAGCATTATGTATATTGTGGGTGCATATCAGGCTAAGAGAAGCTTGTTTAGGATGGTATTGCAATATCTTCATTCTGTAAAGTTAGATGTGCCCAACTGCAATACATATGCTTACAAATGCAATTTTACCTATATTCTTGTTGTTTCAGCTCAGAAATGACTTGGTTACTAAAGTTTGATGAATTGTAATGTTTTCTGTCAAATACACTTGTAAACTCTTCACCAATGACAGATATTGCCCTTAAGTATAGTTTGGGAGCATATCAGGCCAAGGGAAGGATGTTTTGGGTGGTTTTGCAATATCTTCATTCTGTAAAGTTAGATGTGCCCAACTGCATTACATATGCTTACAAATGCAATTTTACCTATATTCTTGTTGTTTCAGCTCAGAAATGACTTGGTTACTAGAGTTTGATGAATTGTAATGTTTTCTGTCAAATACACTTGTAAACTCTTCACCAATGACAGATATTGCCCTTAAGTATAGTTTGGGAGCATATCAGGCCAAGGGAAGGATGTTTTGGGTGGTTTTGCAATATCTTCATTCTGTAAAGTTAGATGTGCCCAACTGCATTACATATGCTTACAAATGCAATTTTACCTATATTCTTGTTGTTTCAGCTCAGAAATGACTTGGTTACTAGAGTTTGATGAATTGTAATGTTTTCTGTCAAATACACTTGTAAACTCTTCACCAATGACAGATATTGCCCTTAAGTATAGTTTGGGAGCATATCAGGCCAAGGGAAGGATGTTTTGGGTGGTTTTGCAATATCTTCATTCTGTAAAGTTAGATGTGCCCAACTGCAATACATATGCTTACAAATGCAATTTTACCAATATTCTTGTTGTTTCAGCTCAGAAATGAATTGGTTACTAAAGTTTGATGAATTGTAATGTTTTCTGTCAAATACACTTGTAAACTCTTCACCAATGACAGATATTGCCCTTAAGTATAGTTTGGGAGCATATCAGGCCAAGGGAAGGATGTTTTGGGTGGTTTTGCAATATCTTCATTCTGTAAAGTTAGATGTGCCCAACTGCATTACATATGCTTACAAATGCAATTTTACCTATATTCTTGTTGTTTCAGCTCAGAAATGACTTGGTTACTAGAGTTTGATGAATTGTAATGTTTTCTGTCAAATACACTTGTAAACTCTTCACCAATGACAGATATTGCCCTTAAGTATAGTTTGGGAGCATATCAGGCCAAGGGAAGGATGTTTTGGGTGGTTTTGCAATATCTTCATTCTGTAAAGTTAGATGTGCCCAACTGCATTACATATGCTTACAAATGCAATTTTACCTATATTCTTGTTGTTTCAGCTCAGAAATGACTTGGTTACTAGAGTTTGATGAATTGTAATGTTTTCTGTCAAATACACATGAAAACTCTTTACCAATGACACTGAATAGCATTATGTATATTGTGGGTGCATATCAGGCTAAGAGAAGCTTGTTTAGGATGGTTTTGCAATATCTTCATTCTGTAAAGTTAGATGTGCCCAACTGCAATACATATGCTTACAAATGCAATTTTACCAATATTCTTGTTGTTTCAGCTCAGAAATGACTTGGTTACTAAAGTTTGATGAATTGTAATGTTTTCTGTCAAATACACTTGTAAACTCTTCACCAATGACAGATATTGCCCTTAAGTATAGTTTGGGAGCATAATCAGGCCAAGGGAAGGATGTTTTGGGTGGTTTTGCAATATCTTCATTCTGTAAAGTTAGATGTGCCCAACTGCAATACATATGCTTACAAATGCAATTTTACCTATATTCTTGTTGTTTCAGCTCAGAAATGACTTTGTTACTAGAGTTTGATGAATTGTAATGTTTTCTGTCAAATACACTTGTAAACTCTTCACCAATGACAGATATTGCCCTTAAGTATAGTTTGGGAGCATATCAGGCCAAGGGAAGGATGTTTTGGGTGGTTTTGCAATATCTTCATTCTGTAAAGTTAGATGTGCCCAACTGCATTACATATGCTTACAAATGCAATTTTACCTATATTCTTGTTGTTTCAGCTCAGAAATGACTTGGTTACTAAAGTTTGATGAATTGTAATGTTTTCTGTCAAATACACTTGTAAACTCTTCATCAATGACAGATATTGCCCTTAAGTATAGTTTGGGAGCATATCAGGCCAAGGGAAGGATGTTTTGGGTGGTTTTGCAATATCTTCATTCTGTAAAGTTAGATGTGCCCAACTGCATTACATATGCTTACAAATGCAATTTTACCTATATTCTTGTTGTTTCAGCTCAGAAATGACTTGGTTACTAGAGTTTGATGAATTGTAATGTTTTCTGTCAAATACACATGAAAACTCTGTACCAATGACACTGAATAGCATTATGTATATTGTGGGTGCATATCAGGCTAAGAGAAGCTTGTTTAGGATGGTTTTGCAATATCTTCATTCTGTAAAGTTAGATGTGCCCAACTGCATTACATATGCTTACAAATGCAATTTTACCTATATTCTTGTTGTTTCAGCTCAGAAATGACTTGGTTACTAAAGTTTGATGAATTGTAATGTTTTCTTGCAAATACTCTTGTAAACTCCTCACCAATGACAGAGATTGCCCTTAAGTATAGTTTGGGAGCATATCAGGCCGAGGGAAGGATGTTTTGGGTGGTATTGCAATATCTTCATTCTGTAAAGTTAGATGTGGCCAACTGCAATACATATGCTTACAAATGCAATTTTACCTATATTCTTGTTGTTTCAGCTCAGAAATGACTTGGTTACTAAAGTTTGATGAATTGTAATGTTTTCTGTCAAATACACTTGTAAACTCTTCACCAATGACAGATATTGCCCTTAAGTATAGTTTGGGAGCATATCAGGCCAAGGGAAGGATGTTTTGGGTGGTTTTGCAATATCTTCATTCTGTAAAGTTAGATGTGCCCAACTGCAATACATATGCTTACAAATGCAATTTTACCTATATTCTTGTTGTTTCAGCTCAGAAATGACTTGGTTACTAAAGTTTGATGAATTGTAATGTTTTCTGTCAAATACACTTGTAAACTCTTCACCAATGACAGATATTGCCCTTAAGTATAGTTTGGGAGCATATCAGGCCAAGGGAAGGATGTTTTGGGTGGTTTTGCAATATCTTCATTCTGTAAAGTTAGATGTGCCCAACTGCATTACATATGCTTACAAATGCAATTTTACCTATATTCTTGTTGTTTCAGCTCAGAAATGACTTGGTTACTAAAGTTTGATGAATTGTAATGTTTTCTGTCAAATACACTTGTAAACTCTTCACCAATGACAGATATTGCCCTTAAGTATAGTTTGGGAGCATATCAGGCCAAGGGAAGGATGTTTTGGGTGGTTTTGCAATATCTTCATTCTGTAAAGTAAGATGTGCCCAACTGCAATACATATGCTTACAAATGCAATTTTACCTATATTCTTGTTGTTTCAGCTCAGAAATGACTTGGTTACTAGAGTTTGATGAATTGTAATGTTTTCTGTCAAATACACTTGTAAACTCTTCACCAATGACACTGAATAGCATTATGTATATTGTGGGTGCATATCAGGCTAAGAGAAGCTTGTTTAGGATGGTATTGCAATATCTTCATTCTGTAAAGTTAGATGTGCCCAACTGCAATACATATGCATACAAATGCAATTTTACCTATATTCTTGTTGTTTCAGCTCAGAAATGACTTGGTTACTAAAGTTTGATGAATTGTAATGTTTTCTGTCAAATACACTTGTAAACTCTTCACCAATGACAGATATTGCCCTTAAGTATAGTTTGGGAGCATATCAGGCCAAGGGAAGGATGTTTTGGGTGGTTTTGCAATATCTTCATTCTGTAAAGTTAGATGTGCCCAACTGCATTACATATGCTTACAAATGCAATTTTACCTATATTCTTGTTGTTTCAGCTCAGAAATGACTTGGTTACTAGAGTTTGATGAATTGTAATGTTTTCTGTCAAATACACTTGTAAACTCTTCACCAATGACAGATATTGCCCTTAAGTATAGTTTGGGAGCATATCAGGCCAAGGGAAGGATGTTTTGGGTGGTTTTGCAATATCTTCATTCTGTAAAGTTAGATGTGCCCAACTGCATTACATATGCTTACAAATGCAATTTTACCTATATTCTTGTTGTTTCAGCTCAGAAATGACTTGGTTACTAGAGTTTGATGAATTGTAATGTTTTCTGTCAAATACACTTGTAAACTCTTCACCAATGACAGATATTGCCCTTAAGTATAGTTTGGGAGCATATCAGGCCAAGGGAAGGATGTTTTGGGTGGTTTTGCAATATCTTCATTCTGTAAAGTTAGATGTGCCCAACTGCATTACATATGCTTACAAATGCAATTTTACCTATATTCTTGTTGTTTCAGCTCAGAAATGACTTGGTTACTAGAGTTTGATGAATTGTAATGTTTTCTGTCAAATACACTTGTAAACTCTTCACCAATGACAGATATTGCCCTTAAGTATAGTTTGGGAGCATATCAGGCCAAGGGAAGGATGTTTTGGGTGGTTTTGCAATATCTTCATTCTGTAAAGTTAGATGTGCCCAACTGCAATACATATGCTTACAAATGCAATTTTACCAATATTCTTGTTGTTTCAGCTCAGAAATGAATTGGTTACTAAAGTTTGATGAATTGTAATGTTTTCTGTCAAATACACTTGTAAACTCTTCACCAATGACAGATATTGCCCTTAAGTATAGTTTGGGAGCATATCAGGCCAAGGGAAGGATGTTTTGGGTGGTTTTGCAATATCTTCATTCTGTAAAGTTAGATGTGCCCAACTGCATTACATATGCTTACAAATGCAATTTTACCTATATTCTTGTTGTTTCAGCTCAGAAATGACTTGGTTACTAGAGTTTGATGAATTGTAATGTTTTCTGTCAAATACACTTGTAAACTCTTCACCAATGACAGATATTGCCCTTAAGTATAGTTTGGGAGCATATCAGGCCAAGGGAAGGATGTTTTGGGTGGTTTTGCAATATCTTCATTCTGTAAAGTTAGATGTGCCCAACTGCATTACATATGCTTACAAATGCAATTTTACCTATATTCTTGTTGTTTCAGCTCAGAAATGACTTGGTTACTAGAGTTTGATGAATTGTAATGTTTTCTGTCAAATACACATGAAAACTCTTTACCAATGACACTGAATAGCATTATGTATATTGTGGGTGCATATCAGGCTAAGAGAAGCTTGTTTAGGATGGTTTTGCAATATCTTCATTCTGTAAAGTTAGATGTGCCCAACTGCAATACATATGCTTACAAATGCAATTTTACCAATATTCTTGTTGTTTCAGCTCAGAAATGACTTGGTTACTAAAGTTTGATGAATTGTAATGTTTTCTGTCAAATACACTTGTAAACTCTTCACCAATGACAGATATTGCCCTTAAGTATAGTTTGGGAGCATATCAGGCCAAGGGAAGGATGTTTTGGGTGGTTTTGCAATATCTTCATTCTGTAAAGTTAGATGTGCCCAACTGCATTACATATGCTTACAAATGCAATTTTACCTATATTCTTGTTGTTTCAGCTCAGAAATGACTTGGTTACTAGAGTTTGATGAATTGTAATGTTTTCTGTCAAATACACATGAAAACTCTGTACCAATGACACTGAATAGCATTATGTATATTGTGGGTGCATATCAGGCTAAGAGAAGCTTGTTTAGGATGGTTTTGCAATATCTTCATTCTGTAAAGTTAGATGTGCCCAACTGCATTACATATGCTTACAAATGCAATTTTACCTATATTCTTGTTGTTTCAGCTCAGAAATGACTTGGTTACTAAAGTTTGATGAATTGTAATGTTTTCTGTCAAATACACTTGTAAACTCTTCACCAATGACAGATATTGCCCTTAAGTATAGTTTGGGAGCATATCAGGCCAAGGGAAGGATGTTTTGGGTGGTTTTGCAATATCTTCATTTTGTAAAGTTAGATGTGCCCAACTGCATTACATATGCTTACAAATGCAATTTTACCTATATTCTTGTTGTTTCAGCTCAGAAATGACTTGGTTACTAGAGTTTGATGAATTGTAATGTTTTCTGTCAAATACACTTGTAAACTCTTCACCAATGACAGATATTGCCCTTAAGTATAGTTTGGGAGCATATCAGGCCAAGGGAAGGATGTTTTGGGTGGTTTTGCAATATCTTCATTCTGTAAAGTTAGATGTGCCCAACTGCATTACATATGCTTACAAATGCAATTTTACCTATATTCTTGTTGTTTCAGCTCAGAAATGACTTGGTTACTAGAGTTTGATTAATTGTAATGTTTTCTGTCAAATACACTTGTAAACTCTTCACCAATGACAGATATTGCCCTTAAGTATAGTTTGGGAGCATATCAGGCCAAGGGAAGGATGTTTTGGGTGGTTTTGCAATATCTTCATTCTGTAAAGTTAGATGTGCCCAACTGCATTACATATGCTTACAAATGCAATTTTACCTATATTCTTGTTGTTTCAGCTCAGAAATGACTTGGTTACTAGAGTTTGATGAATTGTAATGTTTTCTGTCAAATACACTTGTAAACTCTTCACCAATGACAGATATTGCCCTTAAGTATAGTTTGGGAGCATATCAGGCCAAGGGAAGGATGTTTTGGGTGGTTTTGCAATATCTTCATTCTGTAAAGTTAGATGTGCCCAACTGCAATACATATGCTTACAAATGCAATTTTACCAATATTCTTGTTGTTTCAGCTCAGAAATGAATTGGTTACTAAAGTTTGATGAATTGTAATGTTTTCTGTCAAATACACTTGTAAACTCTTCACCAATGACAGATATTGCCCTTAAGTATAGTTTGGGAGCATATCAGGCCAAGGGAAGGATGTTTTGGGTGGTTTTGCAATATCTTCATTCTGTAAAGTTAGATGTGCCCAACTGCATTACATATGCTTACAAATGCAATTTTACCTATATTCTTGTTGTTTCAGCTCAGAAATGACTTGGTTACTAAAGTTTGATGAATTGTAATGTTTTCTGTCAAATACACTTGTAAACTCTTCACCAATGACAGATATTGCCCTTAAGTATAGTTTGGGAGCATATCAGGCCAAGGGAAGGATGTTTTGGGTGGTTTTGCAATATCTTCATTCTGTAAAGTTAGATGTGCCCAACTGCATTACATATGCTTACAAATGCAATTTTACCTATATTCTTGTTGTTTCAGCTCAGAAATGACTTGGTTACTAAAGTTTGATGAATTGTAATGTTTTCTGTCAAATACACTTGTAAACTCTTCACCAATGACAGATATTGCCCTTAAGTATAGTTTGGGAGCATATCAGGCCAAGGGAAGGATGTTTTGGGTGGTTTTGCAATATCTTCATTCTGTAAAGTTAGATGTGCCCAACTGCATTACATATGCTTACAAATGCAATTTTACCTATATTCTTGTTGTTTCAGCTCAGAAATGACTTGGTTACTAAAGTTTGATGAATTGTAATGTTTTCTGTCAAATACACTTGTAAACTCTTCACCAATGACAGATATTGCCCTTAAGTATAGTTTGGGAGCATATCAGGCCAAGGGAAGGATGTTTTGGGTGGTTTTGCAATATCTTCATTCTGTAAAGTTAGATGTGCCCAACTGCATTACATATGCTTACAAATGCAATTTTACCTATATTCTTGTTGTTTCAGCTCAGAAATGACTTGGTTACTAAAGTTTGATGAATTGTAATGTTTTCTGTCAAATACACTTGTAAACTCTTCACCAATGACAGATATTGCCCTTAAGTATAGTTTGGGAGCATATCAGGCCAAGGGAAGGATGTTTTGGGTGGTTTTGCAATATCTTCATTCTGTAAAGTTAGATGTGCCCAACTGCATTACATATGCTTACAAATGCAATTTTACCTATATTCTTGTTGTTTCAGCTCAGAAATGACTTGGTTACTAAAGTATGATGAATTGTAATGTTTTCTGTCAAATACACTTGTAAACTCTTCACCAATGACAGATATTGCCCTTAAGTATAGTTTGGGAGCATATCAGGCCAAGGGAAGGATGTTTTGGGTGGTTTTGCAATATCTTCATTCTGTAAAGTTAGATGTGCCCAACTGCATTACATATGCTTACAAATGCAATTTTACCTATATTCTTGTTGTTTCAGCTCAGAAATGACTTGGTTACTAGAGTTTGATGAATTGTAATGTTTTCTGTCAAATACACATGAAAACTCTTTACCAATGACACTGAATAGCATTATGTATATTGTGGGTGCATATCAGGCTAAGAGAAGCTTGTTTAGGATGGTTTTGCAATATCTTCATTCTGTAAAGTTAGATGTGCCCAACTGCAATACATATGCTTACAAATGCAATTTTACCAATATTCTTGTTGTTTCAGCTCAGAAATGACTTGGTTACTAAAGTTTGATGAATTGTAATGTTTTCTGTCAAATACACTTGTAAACTCTTCACCAATGACAGATATTGCCCTTAAGTATAGTTTGGGAGCATAATCAGGCCAAGGGAAGGATGTTTTGGGTGGTTTTGCAATATCTTCATTCTGTAAAGTTAGATGTGCCCAACTGCAATACATATGCATACAAATGCAATTTTACCTATATTCTTGTTGTTTCAGCTCAGAAATGACTTGGTTACTAAAGTTTGATGAATTGTAATGTTTTCTGTCAAATACACTTGTAAACTCTTCACCAATGACAGATATTGCCCTTAAGTATAGTTTGGGAGCATATCAGGCCAAGGGAAGGATGTTTTGGGTGGTTTTGCAATATCTTCATTCTGTAAAGTTAGATGTGCCCAACTGCATTACATATGCTTACAAATGCAATTTTACCTATATTCTTGTTGTTTCAGCTCAGAAATGACTTGGTTACTAGAGTTTGATGAATTGTAATGTTTTCTGTCAAATACACTTGTAAACTCTTCACCAATGACAGATATTGCCCTTAAGTATAGTTTGGGAGCATATCAGGCCAAGGGAAGGATGTTTTGGGTGGTTTTGCAATATCTTCATTCTGTAAAGTTAGATGTGCCCAACTGCATTACATATGCTTACAAATGCAATTTTACCTATATTCTTGTTGTTTCAGCTCAGAAATGACTTGGTTACTAGAGTTTGATGAATTGTAATGTTTTCTGTCAAATACACATGAAAACTCTTTACCAATGACACTGAATAGCATTATGTATATTGTGGGTGCATATCAGGCTAAGAGAAGCTTGTTTAGGATGGTTTTGCAATATCTTCATTCTGTAAAGTTAGATGTGCCCAACTGCAATACATATGCTTACAAATGCAATTTTACCAATATTCTTGTTGTTTCAGCTCAGAAATGACTTGGTTACTAAAGTTTGATGAATTGTAATGTTTTCTGTCAAATACACTTGTAAACTCTTCACCAATGACAGATATTGCCCTTAAGTATAGTTTGGGAGCATAATCAGGCCAAGGGAAGGATGTTTTGGGTGGTTTTGCAATATCTTCATTCTGTAAAGTTAGATGTGCCCAACTGCATTACATATGCCTACAAATGCAATTTTACCTATATTCTTGTTGTTTCAGCTCAGAAATGACTTTGTTACTAGAGTTTGATGAATTGTAATGTTTTCTGTCAAATACACTTGTAAACTCTTCACCAATGACAGATATTGCCCTTAAGTATAGTTTGGGAGCATATCAGGCCAAGGGAAGGATGTTTTGGGAGGTTTTGCAATATCTTCATTCTGTAAAGTTAGATGTGCCCAACTGCATTACATATGCTTACAAATGCAATTTTACCTATATTCTTGTTGTTTCAGCTCAGAAATGACTTGGTTACTAAAGTTTGATGAATTGTAATGTTTTCTGTCAAATATACTTGTAAACTCTTCACCAATGACAGATATTGCCCTTAAGTATAGTTTGGGAGCATATCAGGCCAAGGGAAGGATGTTTTGGGTGGTTTTGCAATATCTTAATTCTGTAAAGTTAGATGTGCCCAACTGCAATACATATGCTTACAAATGCAATTTTACCAATATTCTTGTTGTTTCAGCTCAGAAATGAATTGGTTACTAAAGTTTGATGAATTGTAATGTTTTCTGTCAAATACACTTGTAAACTCTTCACCAATGACAGATATTGCCCTTAAGTATAGTTTGGGAGCATATCAGGCCAAGGGAAGGATGTTTTGGGTGGTTTTGCAATATCTTCATTCTGTAAAGTTAGATGTGCCCAAGTGCATTACATATGCTTACAAATGCAATTTTACCTATATTCTTGTTGTTTCAGCTCAGAAATGACTTGGTTACTAAAGTTTGATGAATTGTAATGTTTTCTGTCAAATACACTTGTAAACTCTTCACCAATGACAGATATTGCCCTTAAGTATAGTCTGGGAGCATATCAGGCCAAGGGAAGGATGTTTTGGGTGGTTTTGCAATATCTTCATTCTGTAAAGTTAGATGTGCCCAACTGCATTACATATGCTTACAAATGCAATTTTACCTATATTCTTGTTGTTTCAGCTCAGAAATGACTTGGTTACTAAAGTTTGATGAATTGTAATGTTTTCTGTCAAATACACTTGTAAACTCTTCACCAATGACAGATATTGCCCTTAAGTATAGTTTGGGAGCATATCAGGCCAAGGGAAGGATGTTTTGGGTGGTTTTGCAATATCTTCATTCTGTAAAGTTAGATGTGCCCAACTGCATTACATATGCTTACAAATGCAATTTTACCTATATTCTTGTTGTTTCAGCTCAGAAATGACTTGGTTACTAAAGTTTGATGAATTGTAATGTTTTCTGTCAAATACACTTGTAAACTCTTCACCAATGACAGATATTGCCCTTAAGTATAGTTTGGGAGCATATCAGGCCAAGGGAAGGATGTTTTGGGTGGTTTTGCAATATCTTCATTCTGTAAAGTTAGATGTGCCCAACTGCATTACATATGCTTACAAATGCAATTTTACCTATATTCTTGTTGTTTCAGCTCAGAAATGACTTGGTTACTAGAGTTTGATGAATTGTAATGTTTTCTGTCAAATACACATGAAAACTCTTTACCAATGACACTGAATAGCATTATGTATATTGTGGGTGCATATCAGGCTAAGAGAAGCTTGTTTAGGATGGTTTTGCAATATCTTCATTCTGTAAAGTTAGATGTGCCCAACTGCAATACATATGCTTACAAATGCAATTTTACCAATATTCTTGTTGTTTCAGCTCAGAAATGACTTGGTTACTAAAGTTTGATGAATTGTAATGTTTTCTGTCAAATACACTTGTAAACTCTTCACCAATGACAGATATTGCCCTTAAGTATGGTTTGGGAGCATAATCAGGCCAAGGGAAGGATGTTTTGGGTGGTTTTGCAATATCTTCATTCTGTAAAGTTAGATGTGCCCAACTGCAATACATATGCTTACAAATGCAATTTTACCTATATTCTTGTTGTTTTAGCTCAGAAATGACTTTGTTACTAGAGTTTGATGAATTGTAATGTTTTCTGTCAAATACACTTGTAAACTCTTCACCAATGACAGATATTGCCCTTAAGTATAGTTTGGGAGCATATCAGGCCAAGGGAAGGATGTTTTGGGTGGTATTGCAATATCTTCATTCTGTAAAGTTAGATGTGCCCAACTGCATTACATATGCTTACAAATGCAATTTTACCTATATTCTTGTTGTTTCAGCTCAGAAATGACTTGGTTACTAAAGTTTGATGAATTGTAATGTTTTCTGTCAAATACACTTGTAAACTCTTCACCAATGACAGATATTGCCCTTAAGTATAGTTTGGGAGCATATCAGGCCAAGGGAAGGATGTTTTGGGTGGTTTTGCAATATCTTCATTCTGTAAAGTTAGATGTGCCCAACTGCAATACATATGCTTACAAATGCAATTTTACCAATATTCTTGTTGTTTCAGCTCAGAAATGACTTGGTTACTAAAGTTTGATGAATTGTAATGTTTTCTGTCAAATACACTTGTAAACTCTTCACCAATGACAGATATTGCCCTTAAGTATAGTTTGGGAGCATATCAGGCCAAGGGAAGGATGTTTTGGGTGGTTTTGCAATATCTTCATTCTGTAAAGTTAGATGTGCCCAACTGCATTACATATGCTTACAAATGCAATTTTACCTATATTCTTGTTGTTTCAGCTCAGAAATGACTTGGTTACTAAAGTTTGATGAATTGTAATGTTTTCTGTCAAATACACTTGTAAACTCTTCACCAATGACAGATATTGCCCTTAAGTATAGTCTGGGAGCATATCAGGCCAAGGGAAGGATGTTTTGGGTGGTTTTGCAATATCTTCATTCTCTAAAGTTAGATGTGCCCAACTGCATTACATATGCTTACAAATGCAATTTTACCTATATTCTTGTTGTTTCAGCTCAGAAATGACTTGGTTACTAAAGTTTGATGAATTGTAATGTTTTCTGTCAAATACACTTGTAAACTCTTCACCAATGACAGATATTGACTTAAGTATAGTTTGGGAGCATATCAGGCCAAGGGAAGGATGTTTTGGGTGGTTTTGCAATATCTTCATTCTGTAAAGTTAGATGTGCCCAACTGCATTACATATGCTTACAAATGCAATTTTACCTATATTCTTGTTGTTTCAGCTCAGAAATGACTTGGTTACTAAAGTTTGATGAATTGTAATGTTTTCTGTCAAATACACTTGTAAACTCTTCACCAATGACAGATATTGACTTAAGTATAGTTTGGGAGCATATCAGGCCAAGGGAAGGATGTTTTGGGTGGTTTTGCAATATCTTCATTCTGTAAAGTTAGATGTGCCCAACTGCATTACATATGCTTACAAATGCAATTTTACCTATATTCTTGTTGTTTCAGCTCAGAAATGACTTGGTTACTAAAGTTTAATGAATTGTAATGTTTTCTGTCAAATACACTTGTAAACTCTTCACCAATGACAGAGATTGCCCTTAAGTATAGTTTGGGAGCATATCAGGCCGAGGGAAGGATGTTTTGGGTGGTTTTGCAATATCTTCATTCTGTCAAGTTAGATGTGCCCAACTGCATTACATATGCTTACAAATGCAATTTTACCTATATTCTTGTTGTTTCAGCTCAGAAATGACTTGGTTACTAGAGTTTGATGAATTGTAATGTTTTCTGTCAAATACACATGAAAACTCTTTACCAATGACACTGAATAGCATTATGTATATTGTGGGTGCATATCAGGCTAAGAGAAGCTTGTTTAGGATGGTTTTGCAATATCTTTATTCTGTAAAGTTAGATGTGCCCAACTGCAATACATATGCTTACAAATGCAATTTTACCAATATTCTTGTTGTTTCAGCTCAGAAATGACTTGGTTACTAAAGTTTGATGAATTGTAATGTTTTCTGTCAAATACACTTGTAAACGCTTCACCAATGACAGATATTGCCCTTAAGTATAGTTTGGGAGCATATCAGGCCAAGGGAAGGATGTTTTGGGTGGCTTTGCAATATCTTCATTTTGTAAAGTTAGATGTGCCCAACTGCATTACATATGCTTACAAATGCAATTTTACCTATATTCTTGTTGTTTCAGCTCAGATATGACTTGGTTACTAAAGTTTGATGAATTGTAATGTTTTCTGTCAAATACACTTGTAAACTCTTCACCAATGACAGATATTGCCCTTAAGTATAGTTTGGGAGCATATCAGGCCAAGGGAAGGATGTTTTGGGTGGTTTTGCAATATCTTCATTCTGTAAAGTTAGATGTGCCCAACTGCATTACATATGCTTACAAATGCAATTTTACCTATATTCTTGTTGTTTCAGCTCAGAAATGACTTGGTTACTAAAGTTTGATGAATTGTAATGTTTTCTGTCAAATACACTTGTAAACTCTTCACCAATGACAGATATTGCCCTTAAGTATAGTTTGGGAGCATATCAGGCCAAGGGAAGGATGTTTTGGGTGGTTTTGCAATATCTTCATTCTGTAAAGTTAGATGTGCCCAACTGCATTACATATGCTTACAAATGCAATTTTACCTATATTCTTGTTGTTTCAGCTCAGAAATAACTTGGTTACTAGAGTCTGATGAATTGTAATGTTTTCTGTCAAATACACTTGTAAACTCTTCACCAATGACAGATATTGCCCTTAAGTATAGTTTGGGAGCATATCAGGCCAAGGGAAGGATGTTTTGGGTGGTTTTGCAATATCTTCATTCTGTAAAGGTAGATGTGCCCAACTGCAATACATATGCTTACAAATGCAATTTTACCTATATTCTTGTTGTTTCAGCTCAGAAATGACTTGGTTACTAGAGTTTGATGAATTGTAGTGTTCTCTGTCAAATACACTTGTAAACTCTTCACCAATGACAGATATTGCCCTTAAGTATAGTTTGGGAGCATATCAGGCCAAGGGAAGGATGTTTTGGGTGGTTTTGCAATATCTTCATTCTGTAAAGTTAGATGTGCCCAACTGCATTGCATATGCTTACAAATGCAATTTTACCTATATTCTTGTTGTTTCAGCTCAGAAATGACTTGGTTACTAGAGTTTGATGAATTGTAATGTTTTCTGTCAAATACACATGAAAACTCTTTACCAATGACACTGAATAGCATTATGTATATTGTGGGTGCATATCAGGCTAAGAGAAGCTTGTTTAGGATGGTTTTGCAATATCTTTATTCTGTAAAGTTAGATGTGCCCAACTGCAATACATATGCTTACAAATGCAATTTTACCAATATTCTTGTTGTTTCAGCTCAGAAATGACTTGGTTACTAAAGTTTGATGAATTGTAATGTTTTCTGTCAAATACACTTGTAAACTCTTCACCAATGACAGATATTGCCCTTAAGTATAGTTTGGGAGCATATCAGGCCAAGGGAAGGATGTTTTGGGTGGTTTTGCAATATCTTCATTCTGTAAAGTTAGATGTGCCCAAATGCAATACATATGCTTACAAATGCAATTTTACCAATATTCTTGTTGTTTCAGCTCAGACATGACTTGGTTACTAGAGTTTGATGAATTGTAGTGTTCTCTGTCAAATACACTTGTAAACTCTTCACCAATGACAGATATTGCCCTTAAGTATAGTTTGGGAGCATATCAGGCCAAGGGAAGGATGTTTTGGGTGGTTTTGCAATATCTTCATTCTGTAAAGTTAGATGTGCCCAACTGCATTGCATATGCTTACAAATGCAATTTTACCTATATTCTTGTTGTTTCAGCTCAGAAATGACTTGGTTACTAGAGTTTGATGAATTGTAATGTTTTCTGTCAAATACACATGAAAACTCTTTACCAATGACACTGAATAGCATTATGTATATTGTGGGTGCATATCAGGCTAAGAGAAGCTTGTTTAGGATGGTTTTGCAATATCTTTATTCTGTAAAGTTAGATGTGCCCAACTGCAATACATATGCTTACAAATGCAATTTTACCAATATTCTTGTTGTTTCAGCTCAGAAATGACTTGGTTACTAAAGTTTGATGAATTGTAATGTTTTCTGTCAAATACACTTGTAAACTCTTCACCAATGACAGATATTGCCCTTAAGTATAGTTTGGGAGCATATCAGGCCAAGGGAAGGATGTTTTGGGTGGTTTTGCAATATCTTCATTCTGTAAAGTTAGATGTGCCCAAATGCAATACATATGCTTACAAATGCAATTTTACCAATATTCTTGTTGTTTCAGCTCAGACATGACTTGGTTACTAAAGTTTGATGAATTGTAATGTTTTCTGTCAAATACACTTGTAAACTCTTCACCAATGACAGATATTTCCCTTAAGTATAGTTTGGGAGCATATCAGGCCAAGGGAAGGATGTTTTGGGTGGCTTTGCAATATCTTCATTCTGTAAAGTTAGATGTGCCCAACTGCATTACATATGCTTACAAATGCAATTTTACCTATATTCTTGTTGTTTCAGCTCAGAAATGACTTGGTTACTAAAGTTTGATGAATTGTAATGTTTTCTGTCAAATACACTTGTAAACTCTTCACCAATGACAGATATTGCCCTTAAGTATAGTTTGGGAGCATATCAGGCCAAGGGAAGGATGTTTTGGGTGGTTTTGCAATATCTTCATTCTGTAAAGTTAGATGTGCCCAACTGCATTACATATGCTTACAAATGCAATTTTACCTATATTCTTGTTGTTTCAGCTCAGAAATGACTTGGTTACTAAAGTTTGATGAATTGTAATGTTTTCTGTCAAATACACTTGTAAACTCTTCACCAATGACAGATATTGCCCTTAAGTATAGTTTGGGAGCATATCAGGCCAAGGGAAGGATGTTTTGGGTGGTTTTGCAATATCTTCATTCTGTAAAGTTAGATGTGCCCAACTGCATTACATATGCTTACAAATGCAATTTTACCTATATTCTTGTTGTTTCAGCTCAGAAATGACTTGGTTACTAAAGTTTGATGAATTGTAATGTTTTCTGTCAAATACACTTGTAAACTCTTCA
This sequence comes from Amia ocellicauda, assembly GCF_036373705.1. Classification (NCBI taxonomy): domain Eukaryota; kingdom Metazoa; phylum Chordata; class Actinopteri; order Amiiformes; family Amiidae; genus Amia; species Amia ocellicauda. The sequence goes on from NC_089852.1 coordinate 52,951,787, forward strand.
CCAATGACAGATATTGCCCTTAAGTATAGTTTGGGAGCATATCAGGCCAAGGGAAGGATGTTTTGGGTGGTTTTGCAATATCTTCATTCTGTAAAGGTAGATGTGCCCAACTGCAATACATATGCTTACAAATGCAATTTTACCTATATTCTTGTTGTTTCAGCTCAGAAATGACTTGGTTACTAGAGTTTGATGAATTGTAATGTTTTCTGTCAAATACACTTGTAAACTCTTCACCAATGACAGATATTGCCCTTAAGTATAGTTTGGGAGCATATCAGGCCAAGGGAAGGATGTTTTGGGTGGTTTTGCAATATCTTCATTCTGTAAAGTTAGATGTGCCCAACTGCATTACATATGCTTACAAATGCAATTTTACCTATATTCTTGTTGTTTCAGCTCAGAAATGACTTGGTTACTAGAGTTTGATGAATTGTAATGTTTTCTGTCAAATACACATGAAAACTCTTTACCAATGATTCTGAATAGCATTATGTATATTGTGGGTGCATATCAGGCCAAGGGAAGGATGTTTTGGGTGGTTTTGCAATATCTTCATTCTGTAAAGTTAGATGTGCCCAACTGCATTACATATGCTTACAAATGCAATTTTACCTATATTCTTGTTGTTTCAGCTCAGAAATGACTTGGTTACTAAAGTTTGATGAATTGTAATGTTTTCTGTCAAATACACTTGTAAACTCTTCACCAATGACAGATATTGCCCTTAAGTATAGTTTGGGAGCATATCAGGCCAAGGGAAGGATGTTTTGGGTGGTTTTGCAATATCTTCATTCTGTAAAGTTAGATGTGCCCAACTGCATTACATATGCTTACAAATGCAATTTTACCTATATTCTTGTTGTTTCAGCTCAGAAATGACTTTGTTACTAGAGTTTGATGAATTGTAATGTTTTCTGTCAAATACACTTGTAAACTCTTCACCAATGACAGATATTGCCCTTAAGTATAGTTTGGGAGCATATCAGGCCAAGGGAAGGATGTTTTGGGTGGTTTTGCAATATCTTCATTCTGTAAAGTTAGATGTGCCCAACTGCATTACATATGCTTACAAATGCAATTTTACCTATATTCTTGTTGTTTCAGCTCAGAAATGACTTGGTTACTAAAGTTTGATGAATTGTAATGTTTTCTGTCAAATACACTTGTAAACTCTTCACCAATGACAGATATTGCCCTTAAGTATAGTTTGGGAGCATATCAGGCCAAGGGAAGGATGTTTTGGGTGGTTTTGCAATATCTTCATTCTGTAAAGTTAGATGTGCCCAACTGCAATACATATGCTTACAAATGCAATTTTACCAATATTCTTGTTGTTTCAGCTCAGAAATGACTTGGTTACTAAAGTTTGATGAATTGTAATGTTTTCTGTCAAATACACTTGTAAACTCTTCACCAATGACAGATATTGCCCTTAAGTATAGTTTGGGAGCATATCAGGCCAAGGGAAGGATGTTTTGGGTGGTTTTGCAATATCTTCATTCTGTAAAGTTAGATGTGCCCAACTGCATTACATATGCTTACAAATGCAATTTTACCTATATTCTTGTTGTTTCAGCTCAGAAATGACTTGGTTACTAAAGTTTGATGAATTGTAATGTTTTCTGTCAAATACACTTGTAAACTCTTCACCAATGACAGATATTGCCCTTAAGTATAGTTTGGGAGCATATCAGGCCAAGGGAAGGATGTTTTGGGTGGTTTTGCAATATCTTCATTCTGTAAAGTTAGATGTGCCCAACTGCATTACATATGCTTACAAATGCAATTTTACCTATATTCTTGTTGTTTCAGCTCAGAAATGACTTGGTTACTAAAGTTTGATGAATTGTAATGTTTTCTGTCAAATACACTTGTAAACTCTTCACCAATGACAGATATTGCCCTTAAGTATAGTCTGGGAGCATATCAGGCCAAGGGAAGGATGTTTTGGGTGGTTTTGCAATATCTTCATTCTCTAAAGTTAGATGTGCCCAACTGCATTACATATGCTTACAAATGCAATTTTACCTATATTCTTGTTGTTTCAGCTCAGAAATGACTTGGTTACTAAAGTTTGATGAATTGTAATGTTTTCTGTCAAATACACTTGTAAACTCTTCACCAATGACAGATATTGACTTAAGTATAGTTTGGGAGCATATCAGGCCAAGGGAAGGATGTTTTGGGTGGTTTTGCAATATCTTCATTCTGTAAAGTTAGATGTGCCCAACTGCATTACATATGCTTACAAATGCAATTTTACCTATATTCTTGTTGTTTCAGCTCAGAAATGACTTGGTTACTAAAGTTTGATGAATTGTAATGTTTTCTGTCAAATACACTTGTAAACTCTTCACCAATGACAGATATTGACTTAAGTATAGTTTGGGAGCATTTCAGGCCAAGGGAAGGATGTTTTGGGTGGTTTTGCAATATCTTCATTCTGTAAAGTTAGATGTGCCCAACTGCATTACATATGCTTACAAATGCAATTTTACCTATATTCTTGTTGTTTCAGCTCAGAAATGACTTGGTTACTAAAGTTTGATGAATTGTAATGTTTTCTGTCAAATACACTTGTAAACTCTTCACCAATGACAGAGATTGCCCTTAAGTATAGTTTGGGAGCATATCAGGCCGAGGGAAGGATGTTTTGGGTGGTTTTGCAATATCTTCATTCTGTCAAGTTAGATGTGCCCAACTGCATTACATATGCTTACAAATGGAATTTTACCTATATTCTTGTTGTTTCAGCTCAGAAATGACTTGGTTACTAGAGTTTGATGAATTGTAATGTTTTCTGTCAAATACACATGAAAACTCTTTACCAATGACACTGAATAGCATTATGTATATTGTGGGTGCATATCAGGCTAAGAGAAGCTTGTTTAGGATGGTTTTGCAATATCTTTATTCTGTAAAGTTAGATGTGCCCAACTGCAATACATATGCTTACAAATGCAATTTTACCAATATTCTTGTTGTTTCAGCTCAGAAATGACTTGGTTACTAAAGTTTGATGAATTGTAATGTTTTCTGTCAAATACACTTGTAAACGCTTCACCAATGACAGATATTGCCCTTAAGTATAGTTTGGGAGCATATCAGGCCAAGGGAAGGATGTTTTGGGTGGCTTTGCAATATCTTCATTTTGTAAAGTTAGATGTGCCCAACTGCATTACATATGCTTACAAATGCAATTTTACCTATATTCTTGTTGTTTCAGCTCAGAAATGACTTGGTTACTAAAGTTTGATGAATTGTAATGTTTTCTGTCAAATACACTTGTAAACTCTTCACCAATGACAGATATTGCCCTTAATTATAGTTTGGGAGCATATCAGGCCAAGGGAAGGATGTTTTGGGTGGTTTTGCAATATCTTCATTCTGTAAAGTTAGATGTGCCCAACTGCATTACATATGCTTACAAATGCAATTTTACCTATATTCTTGTTGTTTCAGCTCAGAAATGACTTGGTTACTAAAGTTTGATGAATTGTAATGTTTTCTGTCAAATACACTTGTAAACTCTTCACCAATGACAGATATTGCCCTTAAGTATAGTTTGGGAGCATATCAGGCCAAGGGAAGGATGTTTTGGGTGGTTTTGCAATATCTTCATTCTGTAAAGGTAGATGTGCCCAACTGCAATACATATGCTTACAAATGCAATTTTACCTATATTCTTGTTGTTTCAGCTCAGAAATGACTTGGTTACCAGAGTTTGATGAATTGTAATGTTTTCTGTCAAATACACTTGTAAACTCTTCACCAATGACAGATATTGCCCTTAAGTATAGTTTGGGAGCATATCAGGCCAAGGGAAGGATGTTTTGGGTGGTTTTGCAATATCTTCATTCTGTAAAGTTAGATGTGCCCAACTGCATTACATATGCTTACAAATGCAATTTTACCTATATTCTTGTTGTTTCAGCTCAGAAATGACTTGGTTACTAGAGTTTGATGAATTGTAATGTTTTCTGTCAAATACACATGAAAACTCTTTACCAATGACACTGAATAGCATTATGTATATTGTGGGTGCATATCAGGCTAAGAGAAGTTTGTTTAGGATGGTTTTGCAATATCTTCATTCTGTAAAGTTAGATGTGCCCAACTGCAATACATATGCTTACAAATGCAATTTTACCAATATTCTTGTTGTTTCAGCTCAGAAATGACTTGGTTACTAAAGTTTGATGAATTGTAATGTTTTCTGTCAAATACACTTGTAAACTCTTCACCAATGACAGATATTGCCCTTAAGTATAGTTTGGGAGCATATCAGGCCAAGGGAAGGATGTTTTGGGTGGTTTTGCAATATCTTCATTCTGTAAAGTTAGATGTGCCCAACTGCATTACATATGCTTACAAATGCAATTTTACCTATATTCTTGTTGTTTCAGCTCAGAAATGACTTGGTTACTAGAGTTTGATGAATTGTAATGTTTTCTGTCAAATACACATGAAAACTCTTTACCAATGACACTGAATAGCATTATGTATATTGTGGGTGCATATCAGGCTAAGAGAAGCTTGTTTAGGATGGTTTTGCAATATCTTTATTCTGTAAAGTTAGATGTGCCCAACTGCAATACATATGCTTACAAATGCAATTTTACCAATATTCTTGTTGTTTCAGCTCAGAAATGACTTGGTTACTAAAGTTTGATGAATTGTAATGTTTTCTGTCAAATACACTTGTAAACTCTTCACCAATGACAGATATTGCCCTTAAGTATAGTTTGGGAGCATATCAGGCCAAGGGAAGGATGTTTTGGGTGGTTTTGCAATATCTTCATTCTGTAAAGTTAGATGTGCCCAAATGCAATACATATGCTTACAAATGCAATTTTACCAATATTCTTGTTGTTTCAGCTCAGAAATGACTTGGTTACTAAAGTTTGATGAATTGTAATGTTTTCTGTCAAATACACTTGTAAACTCTTCACCAATGACAGATATTGCCCTTAAGTATAGTTTGGGAGCATATCAGGCCAAGGGAAGGATGTTTTGGGTGGTTTTGCAATATCTTCATTCTGTAAAGTTAGATGTGCCCAACTGCATTACATATGCTTACAAATGCAATTTTACCTATATTCTTGTTGTTTCAGCTCAGAAATGACTTGGTTACTAGAGTTTGATGAATTGTAATGTTTTCTGTCAAATACACATGAAAACTCTTTACCAATGACACTGAATAGCATTATGTATATTGTGGGTGCATATCAGGCTAAGAGAAGCTTGTTTAGGATGGTTTTGCAATATCTTTATTCTGTAAAGTTAGATGTGCCCAACTGCAATACATATGCTTACAAATGCAATTTTACCAATATTCTTGTTGTTTCAGCTCAGAAATGACTTGGTTACTAAAGTTTGATGAATTGTAATGTTTTCTGTCAAATACACTTGTAAACTCTTCACCAATGACAGATATTGCCCTTAAGTATAGTTTGGGAGCATATCAGGCCAAGGGAAGGATGTTTTGGGTGGTTTTGCAATATCTTCATTCTGTAAAGTTAGATGTGCCCAAATGCAATACATATGCTTACAAATGCAATTTTACCAATATTCTTGTTGTTTCAGCTCAGAAATGACTTGGTTACTAAAGTTTGATGAATTGTAATGTTTTCTGTCAAATACACTTGTAAACTCTTCACCAATGACAGATATTTCCCTTAAGTATAGTTTGGGAGCATATCAGGCCAAGGGAAGGATGTTTTGGGTGGCTTTGCAATATCTTCATTCTGTAAAGTTAGATGTGCCCAACTGCATTACATATGCTTACAAATGCAATTTTACCTATATTCTTGTTGTTTCAGCTCAGAAATGACTTGGTTACTAAAGTTTGATGAATTGTAATGTTTTCTGTCAAATACACTTGTAAACTCTTCACCAATGACAGATATTGCCCTTAAGTATAGTTTGGGAGCATATCAGGCCAAGGGAAGGATGTTTTGGGTGGTTTTGCAATATCTTCATTCTGTAAAGGTAGATGTGCCCAACTGCAATACATATGCTTACAAATGCAATTTTACCTATATTCTTGTTGTTTCAGCTCAGAAATGACTTGGTTACCAGAGTTTGATGAATTGTAATGTTTTCTGTCAAATACACTTGTAAACTCTTCACCAATGACAGATATTGCCCTTAAGTATAGTTTGGGAGCATATCAGGCCAAGGGAAGGATGTTTTGGGTGGTTTTGCAATATCTTCATTCTGTAAAGTTAGATGTGCCCAACTGCATTACATATGCTTACAAATGCAATTTTACCTATATTCTTGTTGTTTCAGCTCAGAAATGACTTGGTTACTAGAGTTTGATGAATTGTAATGTTTTCTGTCAAATACACATGAAAACTCTTTACCAATGACACTGAATAGCATTATGTATATTGTGGGTGCATATCAGGCTAAGAGAAGTTTGTTTAGGATGGTTTTGCAATATCTTCATTCTGTAAAGTTAGATGTGCCCAACTGCAATACATATGCTTACAAATGCAATTTTACCAATATTCTTGTTGTTTCAGCTCAGAAATGACTTGGTTACTAAAGTTTGATGAATTGTAATGTTTTCTGTCAAATACACTTGTAAACTCTTCACCAATGACAGATATTGCCCTTAAGTATAGTTTGGGAGCATATCAGGCCAAGGGAAGGATGTTTTGGGTGGTTTTGCAATATCTTCATTCTGTAAAGTTAGATGTGCCCAACTGCATTACATATGCTTACAAATGCAATTTTACCTATATTCTTGTTGTTTCAGCTCAGAAATGACTTGGTTACTAGAGTTTGATGAATTGTAATGTTTTCTGTCAAATACACTTGTAAACTCTTCACCAATGACAGATATTGCCCTTAAGTATAGTTTGGGAGCATATCAGGCCAAGGGAAGGATGTTTTGGGTGGTTTTGCAATATCTTCATTCTGTAAAGGTAGATGTGCCCAACTGCAATACATATGCTTACAAATGCAATTTTACCTATATTCTTGTTGTTTCAGCTCAGAAATGACTTGGTTACTAGAGTTTGATGAATTGTAATGTTTTCTGTCAAATACACATGAAAACTCTTTACCAATGACACTGAATAGCATTATGTATATTGTGGGTGCATATCAGGCTAAGAGAAGCTTGTTTAGGATGGTATTGCAATATCTTTATTCTGTAAAGTTAGATGTGCCCAACTGCAATACATATGCTTACAAATGCAATTTTACCTATATTCTTGTTGTTTCAGCTCTGAAATGACTTGGTTACTAAAGTTTGATGAATTGTAATGTTTTCTGTCAAATACACTTGTAAACTCTTCACCAATGACAGATATTGCCCTTAAGTATAGTTTGGGAGCATATCAGGCCAAGGGAAGGATGTTTTGGGTGGTTTTGCAATATCTTCATTCTGTAAAGTTAGATGTGCCCAACTGCATTACATATGCTTACAAATGCAATTTTACCTATATTCTTGTTGTTTCAGCTCAGAAATGACTTGGTTACTAAAGTTTGATGAATTGTAATGTTTTCTGTCAAATACACTTGTAAACTCTTCACCAATGACAGATATTGCCCTTAAGTATAGTTTGGGAGCATATCAGGCCAAGGGAAGGATGTTTTGGGTGGTTTTGCAATATCTTCATTCTGTAAAGGTAGATGTGCCCAACTGCAATACATATGCTTACAAATGCAATTTTACCTATATTCTTGTTGTTTCAGCTCAGAAATGACTTGGTTACTAGAGTTTGATGAATTGTAATGTTTTCTGTCAAATACACTTGTAAACTCTTCACCAATGACAGATATTGCCCTTAAGTATAGTTTGGGAGCATATCAGGCCAAGGGAAGGATGTTTTGGGTGGTTTTGCAATATCTTCATTCTGTAAAGTTAGATGTGCCCAACTGCATTACATATGCTTACAAATGCAATTTTACCTATATTCTTGTTGTTTCAGCTCAGAAATGACTTGGTTACTAGAGTTTGATGAATTGTAATGTTTTCTGTCAAATACACATGAAAACTCTTTACCAATGACACTGAATAGCATTATGTATATTGTGGGTGCATATCTGGCTAAGAGAAGCTTGTTTAGGATGGTTTTGCAATATCTTCATTCTGTAAAGTTAGATGTGCCCAACTGCAATACATATGCTTACAAATGCAATTTTACCAATATTCTTGTTGTTTCAGCTCAGAAATGACTTGGTTACTAAAGTTTGATGAATTGTAATGTTTTCTGTCAAATACACTTGTAAACTCTTCACCAATGACAGATATTGCCCTTAAGTATAGTTTGGGAGCATATCAGGCCAAGGGAAGGATGTTTTGGGTGGTTTTGCAATATCTTCATTCTGTAAAGTTAGATGTGCCCAACTTCACTACATATGCTTACAAATGCAATTTTACCAATATTCTTGTTGTTTCAGCTCAGAAATGACTTGGTTACTAAAGTTTGATGAATTGTAATGTTTTCTTGCAAATACTCTTGTAAACTCCTCACCAATGACAGAGATTGCCCTTAAGTATAGTTTGGGAGCATATCAGGCCAAGGGAAGGATGTTTTGGGTGGTTTTGCAATATCTTCATTCTGTAAAGGTAGATGTGCCCAACTGCAATACATATGCTTACAAATGCAATTTTACCTATATTCTTGTTGTTTCAGCTCAGAAATGACTTGGTTACTAGAGTTTGATGAATTGTAATGTTTTCTGTCAAATACACATGAAAACTCTTTACCAATGACACTGAATAGCATTATGTATATTGTGGGTGCATATCAGGCTAAGAGAAGCTTGTTTAGGATGGTATTGCAATATCTTTATTCTGTAAAGTTAGATGTGCCCAACTGCAATACATATGCTTACAAATGCAATTTTACCTATATTCTTGTTGTTTCAGCTCTGAAATGACTTGGTTACTAAAGTTTGATGAATTGTAATGTTTTCTGTCAAATACACTTGTAAACTCTTCACCAATGACAGATATTGCCCTTAAGTATAGTTTGGGAGCATATCAGGCCAAGGGAAGGATGTTTTGGGTGGTTTTGCAATATCTTCATTCTGTAAAGTTAGATGTGCCCAACTGCATTACATATGCTTACAAATGCAATTTTACCTATATTCTTGTTGTTTCAGCTCAGAAATGACTTGGTTACTAAAGTTTGATGAATTGTAATGTTTTCTGTCAAATACACTTGTAAACTCTTCACCAATGACAGATATTGCCCTTAAGTATAGTTTGGGAGCATATCAGGCCAAGGGAAGGATGTTTTGGGTGGTTTTGCAATATCTTCATTCTGTAAAGGTAGATGTGCCCAACTGCAATACATATGCTTACAAATGCAATTTTACCTATATTCTTGTTGTTTCAGCTCAGAAATGACTTGGTTACTAGAGTTTGATGAATTGTAATGTTTTCTGTCAAATACACTTGTAAACTCTTCACCAATGACAGATATTGCCCTTAAGTATAGTTTGGGAGCATATCAGGCCAAGGGAAGGATGTTTTGGGTGGTTTTGCAATATCTTCATTCTGTAAAGTTAGATGTGCCCAACTGCATTACATATGCTTACAAATGCAATTTTACCTATATTCTTGTTGTTTCAGCTCAGAAATGACTTGGTTACTAGAGTTTGATGAATTGTAATGTTTTCTGTCAAATACACATGAAAACTCTTTACCAATGACACTGAATAGCATTATGTATATTGTGGGTGCATATCTGGCTAAGAGAAGCTTGTTTAGGATGGTTTTGCAATATCTTCATTCTGTAAAGTTAGATGTGCCCAACTGCAATACATATGCTTACAAATGCAATTTTACCAATATTCTTGTTGTTTCAGCTCAGAAATGACTTGGTTACTAAAGTTTGATGAATTGTAATGTTTTCTGTCAAATACACTTGTAAACTCTTCACCAATGACAGATATTGCCCTTAAGTATAGTTTGGGAGCATATCAGGCCAAGGGAAGGATGTTTTGGGTGGTTTTGCAATATCTTCATTCTGTAAAGTTAGATGTGCCCAACTTCACTACATATGCTTACAAATGCAATTTTACCAATATTCTTGTTGTTTCAGCTCAGAAATGACTTGGTTACTAAAGTTTGATGAATTGTAATGTTTTCTTGCAAATACTCTTGTAAACTCCTCACCAATGACAGAGATTGCCCTTAAGTATAGTTTGGGAGCATATCAGGCCAAGGGAAGGATGTTTTGGGTGGTTTTGCAATATCTTCATTCTGTAAAGTTAGATGTGCCCAACTGCAATACATATGCTTACAAATGCAATTTAACCAATATTCTTGTTGTTTCAGCTCAGAAATGACTTGGTTACTAAAGTTTGATGAATTGTAATGTTTTCTGTCAAAAACACTTGTAAACTCTTCACCAATGACAGATATTGCCCTTAAGTATAGTTTGGGAGCATATCAGGCCAAGGGAAGGATGTTTTGGGTGGTTTTGCAATATCTTCATTCTGTAAAGTTAGATGTGCCCAACTGCATTACATATGCTTACAAATGCAATTTTACCTATATTCTTGTTGTTTCAGCTCAGAAATGACTTGGTTACTAGAGTTTGATGAATTGTAATGTTTTCTGTCAAATACACATGAAAACTCTTTACCAATGACACTGAATAGCATTATGTATATTGTGGGTGCATATCAGGCTAAGAGAAGCTTGTTTAGGATGGTTTTGCAATATCTTTATTCTGTAAAGTTAGATGTGCCCAACTGCAATACATATGCTTACAAATGCAATTTTACCAATATTCTTGTTGTTTCAGCTCAGAAATGACTTGCTTACTAAAGTTTGATGAATTGTAATGTTTTCTGTCAAATACACTTGTAAACGCTTCACCAATGACAGATATTACCCTTAAGTATAGTTTGGGAGCATATCAGGCCAAGGGAAGGATGTTTTGGGTGGCTTTGCAATATCTTCATTCTGTAAAGTTAGATGTGCCCAACTGCATTACATATGCTTACAAATGCAATTTTACCTATATTCTTGTTGTTTCAGCTCAGAAATGACTTGGTTACTAAAGTTTGATGAATTGTAATGTTTTCTGTCAAATACACTTGTAAACTCTTCACCAATGACAGATATTGCCCTTAAGTATAGTTTGGGAGCATATCAGGCCAAGGGAAGGATGTTTTGGGTGGTTTTGCAATATCTTCATTCTGTAAAGTTAGATGTGCCCAACTGCATTACATATGCTTACAAATGCAATTTTACCTATATTCTTGTTGTTTCAGCTCAGAAATGACTTGGTTACTAAAGTTTGATGAATTGTAATGTTTTCTGTCAAATACACTTGTAAACTCTTCACCAATGACAGATATTGCCCTTAAGTATAGTTTGGGAGCATATCAGGCCAAGGGAAGGATGTTTTGGGTGGTTTTGCAATATCTTCATTCTGTAAAGGTAGATGTGCCCAACTGCAATACATATGCTTACAAATGCAATTTTACCTATATTCTTGTTGTTTCAGCTCAGAAATGACTTGGTTACCAGAGTTTGATGAATTGTAATGTTTTCTGTCAAATACACTTGTAAACTCTTCACCAATGACAGATATTGCCCTTAAGTATAGTTTGGGAGCATATCAGGCCAAGGGAAGGATGTTTTGGGTGGTTTTGCAATATCTTCATTCTGTAAAGTTAGATGTGCCCAACTGCATTACATATGCTTACAAATGCAATTTTACCTATATTCTTGTTTCAGCTCAGAAATGACTTGGTTACTAGAGTTTGATGAATTGTAATGTTTTCTGTCAAATACACATGAAAACTCTTTACCAATGACACTGAATAGCATTATGTATATTGTGGGTGCATATCAGGCTAAGAGAAGTTTGTTTAGGATGGTTTTGCAATATCTTCATTCTGTAAAGTTAGATGTGCCCAACTGCAATACATATGCTTACAAATGCAATTTTACCAATATTCTTGTTGTTTCAGCTCAGAAATGACTTGGTTACTAAAGTTTGATGAATTGTAATGTTTTCTGTCAAATACACTTGTAAACTCTTCACCAATGACAGATATTGCCCTTAAGTATAGTTTGGGAGCATATCAGGCCAAGGGAAGGATGTTTTGGGTGGTTTTGCAATATCTTCATTCTGTAAAGTTAGATGTGCCCAACTGCATTACATATGCTTACAAATGCAATTTTACCTATATTCTTGTTGTTTCAGCTCAGAAATGACTTGGTTACTAGAGTCTGATGAATTGTAATGTTTTCTGTCAAATACACTTGTAAACTCTTCACCAATGACAGATATTGCCCTTAAGTATAGTTTGGGAGCATATCAGGCCAAGGGAAGGATGTTTTGGGTGGCTTTGCAATATCTTCATTCTGTAAAGTTAGATGTGCCCAACTGCATTACATATGCTTACAAATGCAATTTTACCTATATTCTTGTTGTTTCAGCTCAGAAATGACTTGGTTACTAAAGTTTGATGAATTGTAATGTTTTCTGTCAAATACACTTGTAAACTCTTCACCAATGACAGATATTGCCCTTAAGTATAGTTTGGGAGCATATCAGGCCAAGGGAAGGATGTTTTGGGTGGTTTTGCAATATCTTCATTCTGTAAAGTTAGATGTGCCCAACTGCATTACATATGCTTACAAATGCAATTTTACCTATATTCTTGTTGTTTCAGCTCAGAAATGACTTGGTTACTAAAGTTTGATTAATTGTAATGTTTTCTGTCAAATACACTTGTAAACTCTTCACCAATGACAGATATTGCCCTTAAGTATAGTTTGGGAGCATATCAGGCCAAGGGAAGGATGTTTTGGGTGGTTTTGCAATATCTTCATTCTGTAAAGTTAGATGTGCCCAACTGCATTACATATGCTTACAAATGCAATTTTACCTATATTCTTGTTGTTTCAGCTCAGAAATGACTTGGTTACTAGAGTTTGATGAATTGTAATGTTTTCTGTCAAATACACTTGTAAACTCTTCACCAATGACAGATATTGCCCTTAAGTATAGTTTGGGAGCATATCAGGCCAAGGGAAGGATGTTTTGGGTGGTTTTGCAATATCTTCATTCTGTAAAGGTAGATGTGCCCAACTGCAATACATATGCTTACAAATGCAATTTTACCTATATTCTTGTTGTTTCAGCTCAGAAATGTCTTGGTTACTAGAGTTTGATGAATTGTAATGTTTTCTGTCAAATACACATGAAAACTCTTTACCAATGACACTGAATAGCATTATGTATATTGTGGGTGCATATCAGGCTAAGAGAAGCTTGTTTAGGATGGTATTGCAATATCTTTATTCTGTAAAGTTAGATGTGCCCAACTGCAATACATATGCTTACAAATGCAATTTTACCTATATTCTTGTTGTTTCAGCTCTGAAATGACTTGGTTACTAAAGTTTGATGAATTGTAATGTTTTCTGTCAAATACACTTGTAAACTCTTCACCAATGACAGATATTGCCCTTAAGTATAGTTTGGGAGCATATCAGGCCAAGGGAAGGATGTTTTGGGTGGTTTTGCAATATCTTCATTCTGTAAAGTTAGATGTGCCCAACTGCATTACATATGCTTACAAATGCAATTTTACCTATATTCTTGTTGTTTCAGCTCAGAAATGACTTGGTTACTAAAGTTTGATGAATTGTAATGTTTTCTGTCAAATACACTTGTAAACTCTTCACCAATGACAGATATTGCCCTTAAGTATAGTTTGGGAGCATATCAGGCCAAGGGAAGGATGTTTTGGGTGGTTTTGCAATATCTTCATTCTGTAAAGGTAGATGTGCCCAACTGCAATACATATGCTTACAAATGCAATTTTACCTATATTCTTGTTGTTTCAGCTCAGAAATGACTTGGTTACTAGAGTTTGATGAATTGTAATGTTTTCTGTCAAATACACTTGTAAACTCTTCACCAATGACAGATATTGCCCTTAAGTATAGTTTGGGAGCATATCAGGCCAAGGGAAGGATGTTTTGGGTGGTTTTGCAATATCTTCATTCTGTAAAGTTAGATGTGCCCAACTGCATTACATATGCTTACAAATGCAATTTTACCTATATTCTTGTTGTTTCAGCTCAGAAATGACTTGGTTACTAGAGTTTGATGAATTGTAATGTTTTCTGTCAAATACACATGAAAACTCTTTACCAATGACACTGAATAGCATTATGTATATTGTGGGTGCATATCAGGCTAAGAGAAGCTTGTTTAGGATGGTTTTGCAATATCTTCATTCTGTAAAGTTAGATGTGCCCAACTGCAATACATATGCTTACAAATGCAATTTTACCAATATTCTTGTTGTTTCAGCTCAGAAATGACTTGGTTACTAAAGTTTGATGAATTGTAATGTTTTCTGTCAAATACACTTGTAAACTCTTCACCAATGACAGATATTGCCCTTAAGTATAGTTTGGGAGCATATCAGGCCAAGGGAAGGATGTTTTGGGTGGTTTTGCAATATCTTCATTCTGTAAAGTTAGATGTGCCCAACTGCATTACATATGCTTACAAATGCAATTTTACCTATATTCTTGTTGTTTCAGCTCAGAAATGACTTGGTTACTAGAGTTTGATGAATTGTAATGTTTTCTGTCAAATACACATGAAAACTCTTTACCAATGACACTGAATAGCATTATGTATATTGTGGGTGCATATCTGGCTAAGAGAAGCTTGTTTAGGATGGTTTTGCAATATCTTCATTCTGTAAAGTTAGATGTGCCCAACTGCAATACATATGCTTACAAATGCAATTTTACCAATATTCTTGTTGTTTCAGCTCAGAAATGACTTGGTTACTAAAGTTTGATGAATTGTAATGTTTTCTGTCAAATACACTTGTAAACTCTTCACCAATGACAGATATTGCCCTTAAGTATAGTTTGGGAGCATATCAGGCCAAGGGAAGGATGTTTTGGGTGGTTTTGCAATATCTTCATTCTGTAAAGTTAGATGTGCCCAACTTCACTACATATGCTTACAAATGCAATTTTACCAATATTCTTGTTGTTTCAGCTCAGAAATGACTTGGTTACTAAAGTTTGATGAATTGTAATGTTTTCTTGCAAATACTCTTGTAAACTCCTCACCAATGACAGAGATTGCCCTTAAGTATAGTTTGGGAGCATATCAGGCCAAGGGAAGGATGTTTTGGGTGGTTTTGCAATATCTTCATTCTGTAAAGTTAGATGTGCCCAACTGCATTACATATGCTTACAAATGCAATTTTACCTATATTCTTGTTGTTTCAGCTCAGAAATGACTTGGTTACTAGAGTCTGATGAATTGTAATGTTTTCTGTCAAATACACTTGTAAACTCTTCACCAATGACAGATATTGCCCTTAAGTATAGTTTGGGAGCATATCAGGCCAAGGGAAGGATGTTTTGGGTGGCTTTGCAATATCTTCATTCTGTAAAGTTAGATGTGCCCAACTGCATTACATATGCTTACAAATGCAATTTTACCTATATTCTTGTTGTTTCAGCTCAGAAATGACTTGGTTACTAAAGTTTGATGAATTGTAATGTTTTCTGTCAAATACACTTGTAAACTCTTCACCAATGACAGATATTGCCCTTAAGTATAGTTTGGGAGCATATCAGGCCAAGGGAAGGATGTTTTGGGTGGTTTTGCAATATCTTCATTCTGTAAAGTTAGATGTGCCCAACTGCATTACATATGCTTACAAATGCAATTTTACCTATATTCTTGTTGTTTCAGCTCAGAAATGACTTGGTTACTAAAGTTTGATTAATTGTAATGTTTTCTGTCAAATACACTTGTAAACTCTTCACCAATGACAGATATTGCCCTTAAGTATAGTTTGGGAGCATATCAGGCCAAGGGAAGGATGTTTTGGGTGGTTTTGCAATATCTTCATTCTGTAAAGTTAGATGTGCCCAACTGCATTACATATGCTTACAAATGCAATTTTACCTATATTCTTGTTGTTTCAGCTCAGAAATGACTTGGTTACTAGAGTTTGATGAATTGTAATGTTTTCTGTCAAATACACTTGTAAACTCTTCACCAATGACAGATATTGCCCTTAAGTATAGTTTGGGAGCATATCAGGCCAAGGGAAGGATGTTTTGGGTGGTTTTGCAATATCTTCATTCTGTAAAGGTAGATGTGCCCAACTGCAATACATATGCTTACAAATGCAATTTTACCTATATTCTTGTTGTTTCAGCTCAGAAATGTCTTGGTTACTAGAGTTTGATGAATTGTAATGTTTTCTGTCAAATACACATGAAAACTCTTTACCAATGACACTGAATAGCATTATGTATATTGTGGGTGCATATCAGGCTAAGAGAAGCTTGTTTAGGATGGTATTGCAATATCTTTATTCTGTAAAGTTAGATGTGCCCAACTGCAATACATATGCTTACAAATGCAATTTTACCTATATTCTTGTTGTTTCAGCTCTGAAATGACTTGGTTACTAAAGTTTGATGAATTGTAATGTTTTCTGTCAAATACACTTGTAAACTCTTCACCAATGACAGATATTGCCCTTAAGTATAGTTTGGGAGCATATCAGGCCAAGGGAAGGATGTTTTGGGTGGTTTTGCAATATCTTCATTCTGTAAAGTTAGATGTGCCCAACTGCATTACATATGCTTACAAATGCAATTTTACCTATATTCTTGTTGTTTCAGCTCAGAAATGACTTGGTTACTAAAGTTTGATGAATTGTAATGTTTTCTGTCAAATACACTTGTAAACTCTTCACCAATGACAGATATTGCCCTTAAGTATAGTTTGGGAGCATATCAGGCCAAGGGAAGGATGTTTTGGGTGGTTTTGCAATATCTTCATTCTGTAAAGGTAGATGTGCCCAACTGCAATACATATGCTTACAAATGCAATTTTACCTATATTCTTGTTGTTTCAGCTCAGAAATGACTTGGTTACTAGAGTTTGATGAATTGTAATGTTTTCTGTCAAATACACTTGTAAACTCTTCACCAATGACAGATATTGCCCTTAAGTATAGTTTGGGAGCATATCAGGCCAAGGGAAGGATGTTTTGGGTGGTTTTGCAATATCTTCATTCTGTAAAGTTAGATGTGCCCAACTGCATTACATATGCTTACAAATGCAATTTTACCTATATTCTTGTTGTTTCAGCTCAGAAATGACTTGGTTACTAGAGTTTGATGAATTGTAATGTTTTCTGTCAAATACACATGAAAACTCTTTACCAATGACACTGAATAGCATTATGTATATTGTGGGTGCATATCAGGCTAAGAGAAGCTTGTTTAGGATGGTTTTGCAATATCTTCATTCTGTAAAGTTAGATGTGCCCAACTGCAATACATATGCTTACAAATGCAATTTTACCAATATTCTTGTTGTTTCAGCTCAGAAATGACTTGGTTACTAAAGTTTGATGAATTGTAATGTTTTCTGTCAAATACACTTGTAAACTCTTCACCAATGACAGATATTGCCCTTAAGTATAGTTTGGGAGCATATCAGGCCAAGGGAAGGATGTTTTGGGTGGTTTTGCAATATCTTCATTCTGTAAAGTTAGATGTGCCCAACTGCATTACATATGCTTACAAATGCAATTTTACCTATATTCTTGTTGTTTCAGCTCAGAAATGACTTGGTTACTAGAGTTTGATGAATTGTAATGTTTTCTGTCAAATACACATGAAAACTCTTTACCAATGACACTGAATAGCATTATGTATATTGTGGGTGCATATCTGGCTAAGAGAAGCTTGTTTAGGATGGTTTTGCAATATCTTCATTCTGTAAAGTTAGATGTGCCCAACTGCAATACATATGCTTACAAATGCAATTTTACCAATATTCTTGTTGTTTCAGCTCAGAAATGACTTGGTTACTAAAGTTTGATGAATTGTAATGTTTTCTGTCAAATACACTTGTAAACTCTTCACCAATGACAGATATTGCCCTTAAGTATAGTTTGGGAGCATATCAGGCCAAGGGAAGGATGTTTTGGGTGGTTTTGCAATATCTTCATTCTGTAAAGTTAGATGTGCCCAACTTCACTACATATGCTTACAAATGCAATTTTACCAATATTCTTGTTGTTTCAGCTCAGAAATGACTTGGTTACTAAAGTTTGATGAATTGTAATGTTTTCTTGCAAATACTCTTGTAAACTCCTCACCAATGACAGAGATTGCCCTTAAGTATAGTTTGGGAGCATATCAGGCCAAGGGAAGGATGTTTTGGGTGGTTTTGCAATATCTTCATTCTGTAAAGTTAGATGTGCCCAACTGCAATACATATGCTTACAAATGCAATTTAACCAATATTCTTGTTGTTTCAGTTCAGAAATGACTTGGTTACTAAAGTTTGATGAATTGTAATGTTTTCTGTCAAAAACACTTGTAAACTCTTCACCAATGACAGATATTGCCCTTAAGTATAGTTTGGGAGCATATCAGGCCAAGGGAAGGATGTTTTGGGTGGTTTTGCAATATCTTCATTCTGTAAAGTTAGATGTGCCCAACTGCATTACATATGCTTACAAATGCAATTTTACCTATATTCTTGTTGTTTCAGCTCAGAAATGACTTGGTTACTAGAGTTTGATGAATTGTAATGTTTTCTGTCAAATACACATGAAAACTCTTTACCAATGACACTGAATAGCATTATGTATATTGTGGGTGCATATCAGGCTAAGAGAAGCTTGTTTAGGATGGTTTTGCAATATCTTTATTCTGTAAAGTTAGATGTGCCCAACTGCAATACATATGCTTACAAATGCAATTTTACCAATATTCTTGTTGTTTCAGCTCAGAAATGACTTGCTTACTAAAGTTTGATGAATTGTAATGTTTTCTGTCAAATACACTTGTAAACTCTTCACCAATGACAGATATTGCCCTTAAGTATAGTTTGGGAGCATATCAGGCCAAGGGAAGGATGTTTTGGGTGGTTTTGCAATATCTTCATTCTGTAAAGGTAGATGTGCCCAACTGCAATACATATGCTTACAAATGCAATTTTACCTATATTCTTGTTGTTTCAGCTCAGAAATGACTTGGTTACTAGAGTTTGATGAATTGTAATGTTTTCTGTCAAATACACATGAAAACTCTTTACCAATGACACTGAATAGCATTATGTATATTGTGGGTGCATATCAGGCTAAGAGAAGCTTGTTTAGGATGGTATTGCAATATCTTTATTCTGTAAAGTTAGATGTGCCCAACTGCAATACATATGCTTACAAATGCAATTTTACCTATATTCTTGTTGTTTCAGCTCTGAAATGACTTGGTTACTAAAGTTTGATGAATTGTAATGTTTTCTGTCAAATACACTTGTAAACTCTTCACCAATGACAGATATTGCCCTTAAGTATAGTTTGGGAGCATATCAGGCCAAGGGAAGGATGTTTTGGGTGGTTTTGCAATATCTTCATTCTGTAAAGTTAGATGTGCCCAACTGCATTACATATGCTTACAAATGCAATTTTACCTATATTCTTGTTGTTTCAGCTCAGAAATGACTTGGTTACTAAAGTTTGATGAATTGTAATGTTTTCTGTCAAATACACTTGTAAACTCTTCACCAATGACAGATATTGCCCTTAAGTATAGTTTGGGAGCATATCAGGCCAAGGGAAGGATGTTTTGGGTGGTTTTGCAATATCTTCATTCTGTAAAGGTAGATGTGCCCAACTGCAATACATATGCTTACAAATGCAATTTTACCTATATTCTTGTTGTTTCAGCTCAGAAATGACTTGGTTACTAGAGTTTGATGAATTGTAATGTTTTCTGTCAAATACACTTGTAAACTCTTCACCAATGACAGATATTGCCCTTAAGTATAGTTTGGGAGCATATCAGGCCAAGGGAAGGATGTTTTGGGTGGTTTTGCAATATCTTCATTCTGTAAAGTTAGATGTGCCCAACTGCATTACATATGCTTACAAATGCAATTTTACCTATATTCTTGTTGTTTCAGCTCAGAAATGACTTGGTTACTAGAGTTTGATGAATTGTAATGTTTTCTGTCAAATACACATGAAAACTCTTTACCAATGACACTGAATAGCATTATGTATATTGTGGGTGCATATCTGGCTAAGAGAAGCTTGTTTAGGATGGTTTTGCAATATCTTCATTCTGTAAAGTTAGATGTGCCCAACTGCAATACATATGCTTACAAATGCAATTTTACCAATATTCTTGTTGTTTCAGCTCAGAAATGACTTGGTTACTAAAGTTTGATGAATTGTAATGTTTTCTGTCAAATACACTTGTAAACTCTTCACCAATGACAGATATTGCCCTTAAGTATAGTTTGGGAGCATATCAGGCCAAGGGAAGGATGTTTTGGGTGGTTTTGCAATATCTTCATTCTGTAAAGTTAGATGTGCCCAACTTCACTACATATGCTTACAAATGCAATTTTACCAATATTCTTGTTGTTTCAGCTCAGAAATGACTTGGTTACTAAAGTTTGATGAATTGTAATGTTTTCTTGCAAATACTCTTGTAAACTCCTCACCAATGACAGAGATTGCCCTTAAGTATAGTTTGGGAGCATATCAGGCCAAGGGAAGGATGTTTTGGGTGGTTTTGCAATATCTTCATTCTGTAAAGGTAGATGTGCCCAACTGCAATACATATGCTTACAAATGCAATTTTACCTATATTCTTGTTGTTTCAGCTCAGAAATGACTTGGTTACTAGAGTTTGATGAATTGTAATGTTTTCTGTCAAATACACATGAAAACTCTTTACCAATGACACTGAATAGCATTATGTATATTGTGGGTGCATATCAGGCTAAGAGAAGCTTGTTTAGGATGGTATTGCAATATCTTTATTCTGTAAAGTTAGATGTGCCCAACTGCAATACATATGCTTACAAATGCAATTTTACCTATATTCTTGTTGTTTCAGCTCTGAAATGACTTGGTTACTAAAGTTTGATGAATTGTAATGTTTTCTGTCAAATACACTTGTAAACTCTTCACCAATGACAGATATTGCCCTTAAGTATAGTTTGGGAGCATATCAGGCCAAGGGAAGGATGTTTTGGGTGGTTTTGCAATATCTTCATTCTGTAAAGTTAGATGTGCCCAACTGCATTACATATGCTTACAAATGCAATTTTACCTATATTCTTGTTGTTTCAGCTCAGAAATGACTTGGTTACTAAAGTTTGATGAATTGTAATGTTTTCTGTCAAATACACTTGTAAACTCTTCACCAATGACAGATATTGCCCTTAAGTATAGTTTGGGAGCATATCAGGCCAAGGGAAGGATGTTTTGGGTGGTTTTGCAATATCTTCATTCTGTAAAGGTAGATGTGCCCAACTGCAATACATATGCTTACAAATGCAATTTTACCTATATTCTTGTTGTTTCAGCTCAGAAATGACTTGGTTACTAGAGTTTGATGAATTGTAATGTTTTCTGTCAAATACACTTGTAAACTCTTCACCAATGACAGATATTGCCCTTAAGTATAGTTTGGGAGCATATCAGGCCAAGGGAAGGATGTTTTGGGTGGTTTTGCAATATCTTCATTCTGTAAAGTTAGATGTGCCCAACTGCATTACATATGCTTACAAATGCAATTTTACCTATATTCTTGTTGTTTCAGCTCAGAAATGACTTGGTTACTAGAGTTTGATGAATTGTAATGTTTTCTGTCAAATACACATGAAAACTCTTTACCAATGACACTGAATAGCATTATGTATATTGTGGGTGCATATCTGGCTAAGAGAAGCTTGTTTAGGATGGTTTTGCAATATCTTCATTCTGTAAAGTTAGATGTGCCCAACTGCAATACATATGCTTACAAATGCAATTTTACCAATATTCTTGTTGTTTCAGCTCAGAAATGACTTGGTTACTAAAGTTTGATGAATTGTAATGTTTTCTGTCAAATACACTTGTAAACTCTTCACCAATGACAGATATTGCCCTTAAGTATAGTTTGGGAGCATATCAGGCCAAGGGAAGGATGTTTTGGGTGGTTTTGCAATATCTTCATTCTGTAAAGTTAGATGTGCCCAACTTCACTACATATGCTTACAAATGCAATTTTACCAATATTCTTGTTGTTTCAGCTCAGAAATGACTTGGTTACTAAAGTTTGATGAATTGTAATGTTTTCTTGCAAATACTCTTGTAAACTCCTCACCAATGACAGAGATTGCCCTTAAGTATAGTTTGGGAGCATATCAGGCCAAGGGAAGGATGTTTTGGGTGGTTTTGCAATATCTTCATTCTGTAAAGTTAGATGTGCCCAACTGCAATACATATGCTTACAAATGCAATTTAACCAATATTCTTGTTGTTTCAGCTCAGAAATGACTTGGTTACTAAAGTTTGATGAATTGTAATGTTTTCTGTCAAAAACACTTGTAAACTCTTCACCAATGACAGATATTGCCCTTAAGTATAGTTTGGGAGCATATCAGGCCAAGGGAAGGATGTTTTGGGTGGTTTTGCAATATCTTCATTCTGTAAAGTTAGATGTGCCCAACTGCATTACATATGCTTACAAATGCAATTTTACCTATATTCTTGTTGTTTCAGCTCAGAAATGACTTGGTTACTAGAGTTTGATGAATTGTAATGTTTTCTGTCAAATACACATGAAAACTCTTTACCAATGACACTGAATAGCATTATGTATATTGTGGGTGCATATCAGGCTAAGAGAAGCTTGTTTAGGATGGTTTTGCAATATCTTTATTCTGTAAAGTTAGATGTGCCCAACTGCAATACATATGCTTACAAATGCAATTTTACCAATATTCTTGTTGTTTCAGCTCAGAAATGACTTGCTTACTAAAGTTTGATGAATTGTAATGTTTTCTGTCAAATACACTTGTAAACGCTTCACCAATGACAGATATTACCCTTAAGTATAGTTTGGGAGCATATCAGGCCAAGGGAAGGATGTTTTGGGTGGCTTTGCAATATCTTCATTCTGTAAAGTTAGATGTGCCCAACTGCATTACATATGCTTACAAATGCAATTTTACCTATATTCTTGTTGTTTCAGCTCAGAAATGACTTGGTTACTAAAGTTTGATGAATTGTAATGTTTTCTGTCAAATACACTTGTAAACTCTTCACCAATGACAGATATTGCCCTTAAGTATAGTTTGGGAGCATATCAGGCCAAGGGAAGGATGTTTTGGGTGGTTTTGCAATATCTTCATTCTGTAAAGTTAGATGTGCCCAACTGCATTACATATGCTTACAAATGCAATTTTACCTATATTCTTGTTGTTTCAGCTCAGAAATGACTTGGTTACTAAAGTTTGATGAATTGTAATGTTTTCTGTCAAATACACTTGTAAACTCTTCACCAATGACAGATATTGCCCTTAAGTATAGTTTGGGAGCATATCAGGCCAAGGGAAGGATGTTTTGGGTGGTTTTGCAATATCTTCATTCTGTAAAGGTAGATGTGCCCAACTGCAATACATATGCTTACAAATGCAATTTTACCTATATTCTTGTTGTTTCAGCTCAGAAATGACTTGGTTACCAGAGTTTGATGAATTGTAATGTTTTCTGTCAAATACACTTGTAAACTCTTCACCAATGACAGATATTGCCCTTAAGTATAGTTTGGGAGCATATCAGGCCAAGGGAAGGATGTTTTGGGTGGTTTTGCAATATCTTCATTCTGTAAAGTTAGATGTGCCCAACTGCATTACATATGCTTACAAATGCAATTTTACCTATATTCTTGTTTCAGCTCAGAAATGACTTGGTTACTAGAGTTTGATGAATTGTAATGTTTTCTGTCAAATACACATGAAAACTCTTTACCAATGACACTGAATAGCATTATGTATATTGTGGGTGCATATCAGGCTAAGAGAAGTTTGTTTAGGATGGTTTTGCAATATCTTCATTCTGTAAAGTTAGATGTGCCCAACTGCAATACATATGCTTACAAATGCAATTTTACCAATATTCTTGTTGTTTCAGCTCAGAAATGACTTGGTTACTAAAGTTTGATGAATTGTAATGTTTTCTGTCAAATACACTTGTAAACTCTTCACCAATGACAGATATTGCCCTTAAGTATAGTTTGGGAGCATATCAGGCCAAGGGAAGGATGTTTTGGGTGGTTTTGCAATATCTTCATTCTGTAAAGTTAGATGTGCCCAACTGCATTACATATGCTTACAAATGCAATTTTACCTATATTCTTGTTGTTTCAGATCAGAAATGACTTGGTTACTAGAGTCTGATGAATTGTAATGTTTTCTGTCAAATACACTTGTAAACTCTTCACCAATGACAGATATTGCCCTTAAGTATAGTTTGGGAGCATATCAGGCCAAGGGAAGGATGTTTTGGGTGGCTTTGCAATATCTTCATTCTGTAAAGTTAGATGTGCCCAACTGCATTACATATGCTTACAAATGCAATTTTACCTATATTCTTGTTGTTTCAGCTCAGAAATGACTTGGTTACTAAAGTTTGATGAATTGTAATGTTTTCTGTCAAATACACTTGTAAACTCTTCACCAATGACAGATATTGCCCTTAAGTATAGTTTGGGAGCATATCAGGCCAAGGGAAGGATGTTTTGGGTGGTTTTGCAATATCTTCATTCTGTAAAGTTAGATGTGCCCAACTGCATTACATATGCTTACAAATGCAATTTTACCTATATTCTTGTTGTTTCAGCTCAGAAATGACTTGGTTACTAAAGTTTGATTAATTGTAATGTTTTCTGTCAAATACACTTGTAAACTCTTCACCAATGACAGATATTGCCCTTAAGTATAGTTTGGGAGCATATCAGGCCAAGGGAAGGATGTTTTGGGTGGTTTTGCAATATCTTCATTCTGTAAAGTTAGATGTGCCCAACTGCATTACATATGCTTACAAATGCAATTTTACCTATATTCTTGTTGTTTCAGCTCAGAAATGACTTGGTTACTAGAGTTTGATGAATTGTAATGTTTTCTGTCAAATACACTTGTAAACTCTTCACCAATGACAGATATTGCCCTTAAGTATAGTTTGGGAGCATATCAGGCCAAGGGAAGGATGTTTTGGGTGGTTTTGCAATATCTTCATTCTGTAAAGGTAGATGTGCCCAACTGCAATACATATGCTTACAAATGCAATTTTACCTATATTCTTGTTGTTTCAGCTCAGAAATGTCTTGGTTACTAGAGTTTGATGAATTGTAATGTTTTCTGTCAAATACACATGAAAACTCTTTACCAATGACACTGAATAGCATTATGTATATTGTGGGTGCATATCAGGCTAAGAGAAGCTTGTTTAGGATGGTATTGCAATATCTTTATTCTGTAAAGTTAGATGTGCCCAACTGCAATACATATGCTTACAAATGCAATTTTACCTATATTCTTGTTGTTTCAGCTCTGAAATGACTTGGTTACTAAAGTTTGATGAATTGTAATGTTTTCTGTCAAATACACTTGTAAACTCTTCACCAATGACAGATATTGCCCTTAAGTATAGTTTGGGAGCATATCAGGCCAAGGGAAGGATGTTTTGGGTGGTTTTGCAATATCTTCATTCTGTAAAGTTAGATGTGCCCAACTGCATTACATATGCTTACAAATGCAATTTTACCTATATTCTTGTTGTTTCAGCTCAGAAATGACTTGGTTACTAAAGTTTGATGAATTGTAATGTTTTCTGTCAAATACACTTGTAAACTCTTCACCAATGACAGATATTGCCCTTAAGTATAGTTTGGGAGCATATCAGGCCAAGGGAAGGATGTTTTGGGTGGTTTTGCAATATCTTCATTCTGTAAAGGTAGATGTGCCCAACTGCAATACATATGCTTACAAATGCAATTTTACCTATATTCTTGTTGTTTCAGCTCAGAAATGACTTGGTTACTAGAGTTTGATGAATTGTAATGTTTTCTGTCAAATACACTTGTAAACTCTTCACCAATGACAGATATTGCCCTTAAGTATAGTTTGGGAGCATATCAGGCCAAGGGAAGGATGTTTTGGGTGGTTTTGCAATATCTTCATTCTGTAAAGTTAGATGTGCCCAACTGCATTACATATGCTTACAAATGCAATTTTACCTATATTCTTGTTGTTTCAGCTCAGAAATGACTTGGTTACTAGAGTTTGATGAATTGTAATGTTTTCTGTCAAATACACATGAAAACTCTTTACCAATGACACTGAATAGCATTATGTATATTGTGGGTGCATATCAGGCTAAGAGAAGCTTGTTTAGGATGGTTTTGCAATATCTTCATTCTGTAAAGTTAGATGTGCCCAACTGCAATACATATGCTTACAAATGCAATTTTACCAATATTCTTGTTGTTTCAGCTCAGAAATGACTTGGTTACTAAAGTTTGATGAATTGTAATGTTTTCTGTCAAATACACTTGTAAACTCTTCACCAATGACAGATATTGCCCTTAAGTATAGTTTGGGAGCATATCAGGCCAAGGGAAGGATGTTTTGGGTGGTTTTGCAATATCTTCATTCTGTAAAGTTAGATGTGCCCAACTGCATTACATATGCTTACAAATGCAATTTTACCTATATTCTTGTTGTTTCAGCTCAGAAATGACTTGGTTACTAGAGTTTGATGAATTGTAATGTTTTCTGTCAAATACACATGAAAACTCTTTACCAATGACACTGAATAGCATTATGTATATTGTGGGTGCATATCTGGCTAAGAGAAGCTTGTTTAGGATGGTTTTGCAATATCTTCATTCTGTAAAGTTAGATGTGCCCAACTGCAATACATATGCTTACAAATGCAATTTTACCAATATTCTTGTTGTTTCAGCTCAGAAATGACTTGGTTACTAAAGTTTGATGAATTGTAATGTTTTCTGTCAAATACACTTGTAAACTCTTCACCAATGACAGATATTGCCCTTAAGTATAGTTTGGGAGCATATCAGGCCAAGGGAAGGATGTTTTGGGTGGTTTTGCAATATCTTCATTCTGTAAAGTTAGATGTGCCCAACTTCACTACATATGCTTACAAATGCAATTTTACCAATATTCTTGTTGTTTCAGCTCAGAAATGACTTGGTTACTAAAGTTTGATGAATTGTAATGTTTTCTTGCAAATACTCTTGTAAACTCCTCACCAATGACAGAGATTGCCCTTAAGTATAGTTTGGGAGCATATCAGGCCAAGGGAAGGATGTTTTGGGTGGTTTTGCAATATCTTCATTCTGTAAAGTTAGATGTGCCCAACTGCAATACATATGCTTACAAATGCAATTTAACCAATATTCTTGTTGTTTCAGTTCAGAAATGACTTGGTTACTAAAGTTTGATGAATTGTAATGTTTTCTGTCAAAAACACTTGTAAACTCTTCACCAATGACAGATATTGCCCTTAAGTATAGTTTGGGAGCATATCAGGCCAAGGGAAGGATGTTTTGGGTGGTTTTGCAATATCTTCATTCTGTAAAGTTAGATGTGCCCAACTGCATTACATATGCTTACAAATGCAATTTTACCTATATTCTTGTTGTTTCAGCTCAGAAATGACTTGGTTACTAGAGTTTGATGAATTGTAATGTTTTCTGTCAAATACACATGAAAACTCTTTACCAATGACACTGAATAGCATTATGTATATTGTGGGTGCATATCAGGCTAAGAGAAGCTTGTTTAGGATGGTTTTGCAATATCTTTATTCTGTAAAGTTAGATGTGCCCAACTGCAATACATATGCTTACAAATGCAATTTTACCAATATTCTTGTTGTTTCAGCTCAGAAATGACTTGCTTACTAAAGTTTGATGAATTGTAATGTTTTCTGTCAAATACACTTGTAAACGCTTCACCAATGACAGATATTACCCTTAAGTATAGTTTGGGAGCATATCAGGCCAAGGGAAGGATGTTTTGGGTGGCTTTGCAATATCTTCATTCTGTAAAGTTAGATGTGCCCAACTGCATTACATATGCTTACAAATGCAATTTTACCTATATTCTTGTTGTTTCAGCTCAGAAATGACTTGGTTACTAAAGTTTGATGAATTGTAATGTTTTCTGTCAAATACACTTGTAAACTCTTCACCAATGACAGATATTGCCCTTAAGTATAGTTTGGGAGCATATCAGGCCAAGGGAAGGATGTTTTGGGAAGTTTTGCAATATCTTCATTCTGTAAAGTTAGATGTGCCCAACTGCATTACATATGCTTACAAATGCAATTTTACCTATATTCTTGTTGTTTCAGCTCAGAAATGACTTGGTTACTAAAGTTTGATGAATTGTAATGTTTTCTGTCAAATACACTTGTAAACTCTTCACCAATGACAGATATTGCCCTTAAGTATAGTTTGGGAGCATATCAGGCCAAGGGAAGGATGTTTTGGGTGGTTTTGCAATATCTTCATTCTGTAAAGGTAGATGTGCCCAACTGCAATACATATGCTTACAAATGCAATTTTACCTATATTCTTGTTGTTTCAGCTCAGAAATGACTTGGTTACTAAAGTTTGATGAATTGTAATGTTTTCTGTCAAATACACTTGTAAACTCTTCACCAATGACAGATATTGCCCTTAAGTATAGTTTGGGAGCATATCAGGCCAAGGGAAGGATGTTTTGGGTGGTTTTGCAATATCTTCATTCTGTAAAGTTAGATGTGCCCAACTGCATTACATATGCTTACAAATGCAATTTTACCTATATTCTTGTTGTTTCAGCTCAGAAATGACTTGGTTACTAGAGTTTGATGAATTGTAATGTTTTCTGTCAAATACACATGAAAACTCTTTACCAATGACACTGAATAGCATTATGTATATTGTGGGTGCATATCAGGCTAAGAGAAGCTTGTTTAGGATGGTTTTGCAATATCTTCATTCTGTAAAGTTAGATGTGCCCAACTGCAATACATATGCTTACAAATGCAATTTTACCAATATTCTTGTTGTTTCAGCTCAGAAATGACTTGGTTACTAAAGTTTGATGAATTGTAATGTTTTCTGTCAAATACACTTGTAAACTCTTCACCAATGACAGATATTGCCCTTAAGTATAGTTTGGGAGCATATCAGGCCAAGGGAAGGATGTTTTGGGTGGTTTTGCAATATCTTCATTCTGTAAAGTTAGATGTGCCCAACTGCATTACATATGCTTACAAATGCAATTTTACCTATATTCTTGTTGTTTCAGCTCAGAAATGACTTGGTTACTAGAGTCTGATGAATTGTAATGTTTTCTGTCAAATACACTTGTAAACTCTTCACCAATGACAGATATTGCCCTTAAGTATAGTTTGGGAGCATATCAGGCCAAGGGAAGGATGTTTTGGGTGGTTTTGCAATATCTTCATTCTGTAAAGGTAGATGTGCCCAACTGCAATACATATGCTTACAAATGCAATTTTACCTATATTCTTGTTGTTTCAGCTCAGAAATGACTTGGTTACTAAAGTTTGATGAATTGTAATGTTTTCTGTCAAATACACTTGTAAACTCTTCACCAATGACAGATATTGCCCTTAAGTATAGTTTGGGAGCATATCAGGCCAAGGGAAGGATGTTTTGGGTGGTTTTGCAATATCTTTATTCTGTAAAGTTAGATGTGCCCAACTGCAATACATATGCTTACAAATGCAATTTTACCTATATTCTTGTTGTTTCAGCTCTGAAATGACTTGGTTACTAAAGTTTGATGAATTGTAATGTTTTCTGTCAAATACACTTGTAAACTCTTCACCAATGACAGATATTGCCCTTAATTATAGTTTGGGAGCATATCAGGCCAAGGGAAGGATGTTTTGGGTGGTTTTGCAATATCTTCATTCTGTAAAGTTAGATGTGCCCAACTGCATTACATATGCTTACAAATGCAATTTTACCTATATTCTTGTTGTTTCAGCTCAGAAATGACTTGGTTACTAAAGTTTGATGAATTGTAATGTTTTCTGTCAAATACACTTGTAAACTCTTCACCAATGACAGATATTGCCCTTAAGTATAGTTTGGGAGCATATCAGGCCAAGGGAAGGATGTTTTGGGTGGTTTTGCAATATCTTCATTCTGTAAAGGTAGATGTGCCCAACTGCAATACATATGCTTACAAATGCAATTTTACCTATATTCTTGTTGTTTCAGCTCAGAAATGACTTGGTTACTAGAGTTTGATGAATTGTAGTGTTTTCTGTCAAATACACTTGTAAACTCTTCACCAATGACAGATATTGCCCTTAAGTATAGTTTGGGAGCATATCAGGCCAAGGGAAGGATGTTTTGGGTGGTTTTGCAATATCTTCATTCTGTAAAGTTAGATGTGCCCAACTGCATTACATATGCTTACAAATGCAATTTTACCTATATTCTTGTTGTTTCAGCTCAGAAATGACTTGGTTACTAGAGTTTGATGAATTGTAATGTTTTCTGTCAAATACACATGAAAACTCTTTACCAATGACACTGAATAGCATTATGTATATTGTGGGTGCATATCAGGCTAAGAGAAGCTTGTTTAGGATGGTTTTGCAATATCTTTATTCTGTAAAGTTAGATGTGCCCAACTGCAATACATATGCTTACAAATGCAATTTTACCTATATTCTTGTTGTTTCAGCTCTGAAATGACTTGGTTACTAAAGTTTGATGAATTGTAATGTTTTCTGTCAAATACACTTGTAAACTCTTCACCAATGACAGATATTGCCCTTAAGTATAGTTTGGGAGCATATCAGGCCAAGGGAAGGATGTTTTGGGTGGTTTTGCAATATCTTCATTCTGTAAAGGTAGATGTGCCCAACTGCAATACATATGCTTACAAATGCAATTTTACCTATATTCTTGTTGTTTCAGCTCAGAAATGACTTGGTTACTAAAGTTTGATGAATTGTAATGTTTTCTGTCAAATACACTTGTAAACTCTTCACCAATGACAGATATTGCCCTTAAGTATAGTTTGGGAGCATATCAGGCCAAGGGAAGGATGTTTTGGGTGGTTTTGCAATATCTTTATTCTGTAAAGTTAGATGTGCCCAACTGCAATACATATGCTTACAAATGCAATTTTACCTATATTCTTGTTGTTTCAGCTCTGAAATGACTTGGTTACTAAAGTTTGATGAATTGTAATGTTTTCTGTCAAATACACTTGTAAACTCTTCACCAATGACAGATATTGCCCTTAATTATAGTTTGGGAGCATATCAGGCCAAGGGAAGGATGTTTTGGGTGGTTTTGCAATATCTTCATTCTGTAAAGTTAGATGTGCCCAACTGCATTACATATGCTTACAAATGCAATTTTACCTATATTCTTGTTGTTTCAGCTCAGAAATGACTTGGTTACTAAAGTTTGATGAATTGTAATGTTTTCTGTCAAATACACTTGTAAACTCTTCACCAATGACAGATATTGCCCTTAAGTATAGTTTGGGAGCATATCAGGCCAAGGGAAGGATGTTTTGGGTGGTTTTGCAATATCTTCATTCTGTAAAGGTAGATGTGCCCAACTGCAATACATATGCTTACAAATGCAATTTTACCTATATTCTTGTTGTTTCAGCTCAGAAATGACTTGGTTACTAGAGTTTGATGAATTGTAGTGTTTTCTGTCAAATACACTTGTAAACTCTTCACCAATGACAGATATTGCCCTTAAGTATAGTTTGGGAGCATATCAGGCCAAGGGAAGGATGTTTTGGGTGGTTTTGCAATATCTTCATTCTGTAAAGTTAGATGTGCCCAACTGCATTACATATGCTTACAAATGCAATTTTACCTATATTCTTGTTGTTTCAGCTCAGAAATGACTTGGTTACTAGAGTTTGATGAATTGTAATGTTTTCTGTCAAATACACATGAAAACTCTTTACCAATGACACTGAATAGCATTATGTATATTGTGGGTGCATATCAGGCTAAGAGAAGCTTGTTTAGGATGGTTTTGCAATATCTTTATTCTGTAAAGTTAGATGTGCCCAACTGCAATACATATGCTTACAAATGCAATTTTACCTATATTCTTGTTGTTTCAGCTCTGAAATGACTTGGTTACTAAAGTTTGATGAATTGTAATGTTTTCTGTCAAATACACTTGTAAACTCTTCACCAATGACAGATATTGCCCTTAAGTATAGTTTGGGAGCATATCAGGCCAAGGGAAGGATGTTTTGGGTGGTTTTGCAATATCTTTATTCTGTAAAGTTAGATGTGCCCAACTGCAATACATATGCTTACAAATGCAATTTTACCTATATTCTTGTTGTTTCAGCTCTGAAATGACTTGGTTACTAAAGTTTGATGAATTGTAATGTTTTCTGTCAAATACACTTGTAAACTCTTCACCAATGACAGATATTGCCCTTAATTATAGTTTGGGAGCATATCAGGCCAAGGGAAGGATGTTTTGGGTGGTTTTGCAATATCTTCATTCTGTAAAGTTAGATGTGCCCAACTGCATTACATATGCTTACAAATGCAATTTTACCTATATTCTTGTTGTTTCAGCTCAGAAATGACTTGGTTACTAAAGTTTGATGAATTGTAATGTTTTCTGTCAAATACACTTGTAAACTCTTCACCAATGACAGATATTGCCCTTAAGTATAGTTTGGGAGCATATCAGGCCAAGGGAAGGATGTTTTGGGTGGTTTTGCAATATCTTCATTCTGTAAAGGTAGATGTGCCCAACTGCAATACATATGCTTACAAATGCAATTTTACCTATATTCTTGTTGTTTCAGCTCAGAAATGACTTGGTTACTAGAGTTTGATGAATTGTAGTGTTTTCTGTCAAATACACTTGTAAACTCTTCACCAATGACAGATATTGCCCTTAAGTATAGTTTGGGAGCATATCAGGCCAAGGGAAGGATGTTTTGGGTGGTTTTGCAATATCTTCATTCTGTAAAGTTAGATGTGCCCAACTGCATTACATATGCTTACAAATGCAATTTTACCTATATTCTTGTTGTTTCAGCTCAGAAATGACTTGGTTACTAGAGTTTGATGAATTGTAATGTTTTCTGTCAAATACACATGAAAACTCTTTACCAATGACACTGAATAGCATTATGTATATTGTGGGTGCATATCAGGCTAAGAGAAGCTTGTTTAGGATGGTTTTGCAATATCTTTATTCTGTAAAGTTAGATGTGCCCAACTGCAATACATATGCTTACAAATGCAATTTTACCTATATTCTTGTTGTTTCAGCTCTGAAATGACTTGGTTACTAAAGTTTGATGAATTGTAATGTTTTCTGTCAAATACACTTGTAAACTCTTCACCAATGACAGATATTGCCCTTAAGTATAGTTTGGGAGCATATCAGGCCAAGGGAAGGATGTTTTGGGTGGTTTTGCAATATCTTCATTCTGTAAAGTTAGATGTGCCCAACTGCATTACATATGCTTACAAATGCAATTTTACCAATATTCTTGTTGTTTCAGCTCAGAAATGACTTGGTTACTAGAGTTTGATGAATTGTAGTGTTTTCTGTCAAATACACTTGTAAACTCTTCACCAATGACAGATATTGCCCTTAAGTATAGTTTGGGAGCATATCAGGCCAAGGGAAGGATGTTTTGGGTGGTTTTGCAATATCTTCATTCTGTAAAGTTAGATGTGCCCAACTGCATTACATATGCTTACAAATGCAATTTTACCTATATTCTTGTTGTTTCAGCTCAGAAATGACTTGGTTACTAGAGTTTGATGAATTGTAATGTTTTCTGTCAAATACACTTGTAAACTCTTCACCAATGACAGATATTGCACTTAAGTATAGTTTGGGAGCATATCAGGCCAAGGGAAGGATGTTTTGGGTGGTTTTGCAATATCTTCATTCTGTAAAGTTAGATGTGCCCAACTGCATTACATATGCTTACAAATGCAATTTTACCTATATTCTTGTTGTTTCAGCTCAGAAATGACTTGGTTACTAGAGTTTGATGAATTGTAATGTTTTCTGTCAAATACACTTGTAAACTCTTCACCAATGACAGATATTGCCCTTAAGTATAGTTTGGGAGCATATCAGGCCAAGGGAAGGATGTTTTGGGTGGTTTTGCAATATCTTCATTCTGTAAAGTTAGATGTGCCCAACTGCAATACATATGCTTACAAATGCAATTTTACCTATATTCTTGTTGTTTCAGCTCAGAAATGACTTGGTTACTAGAGTTTGATGAATTGTAATGTTTTCTGTCAAATACACTTGTAAACTCTTCACCAATGACAGATATTGCCCTTAAGTATAGTTTGGGAGCATATCAGGCCAAGGGAAGGATGTTTTGGGTGGTTTTGCAATATCTTCATTCTGTAAAGTTAGATGTGCCCAACTGCATTACATATGCTTACAAATGCAATTTTACCTATATTCTTGTTGTTTCAGCTCAGAAATGACTTGGTTACTAGAGTTTGATGAATTGTAATGTTTTCTGTCAAATACACATGAAAACTCTTTACCAATGACACTGAATAGCATTATGTATATTGTGGGTGCATATCAGGCTAAGAGAAGCTTGTTTAGGATGGTTTTGCAATATCTTCATTCTGTAAAGTTAGATGTGCCCAACTGCAAAACATATGCTTACACATGCAATTTTACCAATATTCTTGTTGTTTCAGCTCAGAAATGACTTGGTTACTAAAGTTTGATGAATTGTAATGTTTTCTGTCAAATACACTTGTAAACTCTTCACCAATGACAGATATTGCCCTTAAGTATAGTTTGGGAGCATATCAGGCCAAGGGAAGGATGTTTTGGGTGGTTTTGCAATATCTTCATTCTGTAAAGTTAGATGTGCCCAACTGCATTACATATGCTTACAAATGCAATTTTACCTATATTCTTGTTGTTTCAGCTCAGAAATGACTTGGTTACTAGAGTTTGATGAATTGTAATGTTTTCTGTCAAATACACATGAAAACTCTTCACCAATGACACTGAATAGCATTATGTATATTGTGGGTGCATATCTGGCTAAGAGAAGCTTGTTTAGGATGGTTTTGCAATATCTTCATTCTGTAAAGTTAGATGTGCCCAACTGCAATACATATGCTTACAAATGCAATTTTACCAATATTCTTGTTGTTTCAGCTCAGAAATGACTTGGTTACTAAAGTTTGATGAATTGTAATGTTTTCTGTCAAATACACTTGTAAACTCTTCACCAATGACAGATATTGCCCTTAAGTATAGTTTGGGAGCATATCAGGCCAAGGGAAGGATGTTTTGGGTGGTTTTGCAATATCTTCATTCTGTAAAGTTAGATGTGCCCAACTGCAATACATATGCTTACAAATGCAATTTTACCAATATTCTTGTTGTTTCAGCTCAGAAATGACTTGGTTACTAAAGTTTGATGAATTGTAATGTTTTCTGTCAAATACACTTGTAAACTCTTCACCAATGACAGATATTGCCCTTAAGTATAGTTTGGGAGCATATCAGGCCAAGGGAAGGATGTTTTGGGTGGTTTTGCAATATCTTCATTCTGTAAAGTTAGATGTGCCCAACTGCATTACATATGCTTACAAATGCAATTTTACCTATATTCTTGTTGTTTCAGCTCAGAAATGACTTGGTTACTAGAGTTTGATGAATTGTAATGTTTTCTGTCAAATACACTTGTAAACTCTTCACCAATGACAGATATTGCCCTTAAGTATAGTTTGGGAGCATATCAGGCCAAGGGAAGGATGTTTTGGGTGGTTTTGCAATATCTTCATTCTGTAAAGTTAGATGTGCCCAACTGCAATACATATGCTTACAAATGCAATTTTACCTATATTCTT
Source organism: Amia ocellicauda (assembly GCF_036373705.1). NCBI lineage: Eukaryota > Metazoa > Chordata > Actinopteri > Amiiformes > Amiidae > Amia > Amia ocellicauda. Next base: position 52,987,568 of record NC_089852.1, read on the forward strand.
GTTGTTTCAGCTCAGAAATGACTTGGTTACTAGAGTTTGATGAATTGTAATGTTTTCTGTCAAATACACTTGTAAACTCTTCACCAATGACAGATATTGCCCTTAAGTATAGCTTGGGAGCATATCAGGCCAAGGGAAGGATGTTTTGGGTGGTTTTGCAATATCTTCATTCTGTAAAGTTAGATGTGCCCAACTGCATTACATATGCTTACAAATGCAATTTTACCTATATTCTTGTTGTTTCAGCTCAGAGATGACTTGGTTATTAGAGTTTGATGAATTGTAATGTTTTCTGTCAAATACACATGAAAACTCTTTACCAATGACACTGAATAGCATTATGTATATTGTGGGTGCATATCAGGCTAAGAGAAGCTTGTTTAGGATGGATTTGCAATATCTTCACTGTGTAAAGTTAGATGTGCCCAACTGCAATACATATGCTTACAAATGCAATTTTACCAATATTCTTGTTGTTTCAGCTCAGAAATGACTTGGTTACTAAAGTTTGATGAATTGTAATGTTTTCTGTCAAAATACACTTGTAAACTCTTCACCAATGACAGATATTGCCCTTAAGTATAGTTTGGGAGCATATCAGGCCAAGGGAAGGATGTTTTGGGTGTTTTGCAATATCTTCATTCTGTAAAGTTAGATGTGCCCAACTGCATTACATATGCTTACAAATGCAATTTTACCTATATTCTTGTTGTTTCAGCTCAGAAATGACTTGGCTACTAGAGTTTGATGAATTGTAATGTTTTCTGTCAAATACACATGAAAACTCTTCACCATAGACAGATATTGCCCTTAAGTATAGTTTGGGAGCATATCAGGCCAAGGGAAGGATGTTTTGGGTGGTTTTGCAATATCTTCATTCTGTAAAGTTAGATGTGCCCAACTGCATTACATATGCTTACAAATGCAATTTTACCTATATTCTTGTTGTTTCAGCTCAGAAATGACTTGGTTACTTGAGTTTGATGAATTGTAATGTTTTCATGCAAATACTCTTGTAAACTCTTCACCAATGACAGAGATTGCCCTTAAGTATAGTTTGGGAGCATATCAGGCCGAGGGAAGGATGTTTTGGGTGGTTTTGCAATATCTTCATTCTGTAAAGTTAGATGTGCCCAACTGCATTACATATGCTTACAAATGCAATTTTACCTATATTCTTGTTGTTTCAGCTCAGAAATGACTTGGTTACTAAAGTTTGATGAATTGTAATGTTTTCTGTCAAATACACTTGTAAACTCTTCACCAATGACAGATATTGCCCTTAAGTATAGTTTGGGAGCATATCAGGCAAGGGAAGGATGTTTTTGGTGGTTTTGCAATATCTTCATTCTGTAAAGTTAGATGTGCCCAACTGCATTACATATGCCTACAAATGCAATTTTACCTATATTCTTGTTGTTTTCAGCTCAGAATGACTTGGTTACTAAAGTTTGATGAATTGTAATGTTTTTCTGTCAAATACACTTGTAAACTCTTCACCAATGACAGATATTGCCCTTAAGTATAGTTTGGGAGCATATCAGGCCAAGGGAAGGATGTTTTGGGTGGTTTTGCAATATCTTCATTCTGTAAAGTTAGATGTGCCCAACTGCAATACATATGCTTACAAATGCAATTTTACCTATATTCTTGTTGTTTCAGCTCAGAAATGACTTGGTTACTAGAGTTTGATGAATTGTAATGTTTTCTGTCAAATACACATGAAAACTCTTTACCAATGACACTGAATAGCATTATGTATATTGTGGGTGCATATCAGGCTAAGAGAAGCTTGTTTAGTATGGTTTTGCAATATCTTCATTCTGTAAAGTTAGATGTGCCCAACTGCATACATATGCTTACAAATGCAATTTTACTTTATATTCTTGTTGTTTCAGCTCAGAAATGACTTGGTTACTAGAGTTTGAAGAATTGTAATGTTTTCTGTCAAATACACTTGTAAACTCTTCACCAATGACAGATATTGCCCTTAAGTATAGTTTGGGAGCATATCAGGCCAAGGGAAGGATGTTTTGGGTGGTTTTGCAATATCTTCATTCTGTAAAGTTAGATGTGCCCAACTGCATTACATATGCTTACAAATGCAATTTTACCTATATTCTTGTTGTTTCAGCTCAGAAATGACTTGGTTACTTGAGTTTGATGAATTGTAATGTTTTCTGTCAAATACTCTTGTAAACTCTTCACCAATGACAGATATTGCCCTTAAGTATAGTTTGGGAGCATATCAGGCCAAGGGAAGGATGTTTTGGGGGGTTTTGCAATATCTTCATTCTGTAAAGTTAGATGTGCCCAACTGCATTACATATGCTACAAATGCAATTTTACCTATATTCTTGTTGTTTCAGCTCAGAAATGACTTGGTTACTAGAGTTTGATTAATTGTAATGTTTTCTGTCAAATACACTTGTAAACTCTTCACCAATGACAGAGATTGCCCTTAAGTATAGTTTGGGAGCATATCAGGCCAAGGGAAGGATGTTTGGGTGGTTTTTGCAATATCTTCATTCTGTAAATGTGCCCAACTGCATACATATGCTTACAAATGCAATTTTACCAATATTCTTGTTGTTTCAGATCAGAAATGACTTGGTTACAAAGTTTGATGAATTGTAATGTTTTCTGTCAAATAGACTTGTAAACTCTTCACCAATGACAGATATTGCCCTTAAGTATAGTTTGGGAGCATATCAGGCCAAGGGAAGGATGTTTTGGGTGGTTTTGCAATATCTTCATTCTGTAAAGTTAGATGTGCCCAACCTGCAATACATATGCTTACAAATGCATTTTTACTTATATTCTTGTTGTTTTCAGCTCAGAAATGACTTGGTTACTAGAGTTTGAAGAATTGTAATGTTTTCTGTCAAATACACTTGTAAACTCTTCACCAATGACAGATATTGCCTTAAGTATAGTTTGGGAGCAAATCAGGCCAAGGAAGGAGTTTTGGTGGTTTTGCAAATATCTTCATTCTGTAAAGTTAGATGTGCCCAACTGCATTACATATGCTTACAAATGCAATTTTACTATATTCTTGTTGTTTCAGCTCAGAAATGACTTGGTTACTAGAGTTTGATGAATTGTAATGTTTTCTGTCAAATACACATGAAAACTCGTTACCAATGACACTGAATAGCATTATGTATATTGTGGGTGCATATCAGGCTAAGAGAAGCTTGTTTAGGATGGTTTTGCAATATCTTCATTCTGTAAAGTTAGATGTGCCCAACTGCATTACATATGCCTACAAATGCAATTTTAGCTATATTCTTGTTGTTTCAGCTCAGAAATGACTTGGTTACTAAAGTTTGATGAATTGTAATGTTTTCTGTCAAATACACTTGTAAACCTTTCACCAATGACAGATATTGCCCTTAAGTATAGTTTGGGAGCATATCAGGCCAAGGGAAGGATGTTTTGGGTGGTTTTGCAATATCTTCATTCTGTAAAGTTAGATGTGCCCAACTGCATTACATATGCTTACAAATGCAATTTTACCTATATTCTTGTTGTTTCAGCTCAGAAATGACTTGGTTACTAGAGTTTGATGAATTGTAATGTTTTCTGTCAAATACACATGAAAACTCTTTACCAATGACACTGAATAGCATTATGTATATTGTGGGTGCATATCAGGCTAAGAGAAGCTTGTTTAGGATGGTTTTGCAATATCTTCATTCTGTAAAGTTAGATGTGCCCAACTGCAATACATATGCTTACAAATGCAATTTTACCAATATTCTTGTTGTTTCAGCTCAGAAATGACTTGGTTACTAAAGTTTGATGAATTGTAATATTTTCTGTCAAATACACTTGTAAACTCTTCACCAAAGACAGATATTGCCCTTAAGTATAGTTTGGGAGCATATCAGGCCAAGGGAAGGATGTTTTGGGTGGTTTTGCAATATCTTCATTCTGTAAAGTTAGATGTGCCCAACTGCATTACATATGCTTACAAATGCAATTTTACCTATATTCTTGTTGTTTCAGCTCAGAAATGACTTGGTTACTAAAGTTTGATGAATTGTAATGTTTTCTGTCAAATACACTTGTAAACTCTTCACCATAGACAGATATTGCCCTTAAGTATAGTTTGGGAGCATATCAGGCCAAGGGAAGGATGTTTTGGGTGGTTTTGCAATATCTTCATTCTGTAAAGTTAGATGTGCCCAACTGCATTACATATGCTTACAAATGCAATTTTACCTATATTCTTGTTGTTTCAGCTCAGAAATGACTTGGTTACCTGAGTTTGATGAATTGTAATGTTTTCATGCAAATACTCTTGTAAACTCTTCACCAATGACAGAGATTGCCCTTAAGTATAGTTTGGGAGCATATCAGGCCGAGGGAAGGATGTTTTGGGTGGTTTTGCAATATCTTCATTCTGTAAAGTTAGATGTGCCCAACTGCATTACATATGCTTACAAATGCAATTTTACCTATATTCTTGTTGTTTCAGCTCAGAAATGACTTGGTTACTAAAGTTTGATGAATTGTAATGTTTTCTGTCAAATACACTTGTAAACTCTTCACCAATGACAGATATTGCCCTTAAGTATAGTTTGGGAGCATATCAGGCCAAGGGAAGGATGTTTTTGGTGGTTTTGCAATATCTTCATTCTGTAAAGTTAGATGTGCCCAACTGCATTACATATGCCTACAAATGCAATTTTACCTATATTCTTGTTGTTTCAGCTCAGAAATGACTTGGTTACTAAAGTTTGATGAATTGTAATGTTTTCTGTCAAATACACTTGTAAACTCTTCACCAATGACAGATATTGCCCTTAAGTATAGTTTGGGAGCATATCAGGCCAAGGGAAGGATGTTTTGGGTGGATTTGCAATATCTTCATTCTGTAAAGTTAGATGTGCCCAACTGCAATACATATGCTTACAAATGCAATTTTACCTATATTCTTGTTGTTTCAGCTCAGAAATGACTTGGTTACTAGAGTTTGATGAATTGTAATGTTTTCTGTCAAATACACATGAAAACTCTTTACCAATGACACTGAATAGCATTATGTATATTGTGGGTGCATATCAGGCTAAGAGAAGCTTGTTTAGTATGGTTTTGCAATATCTTCATTCTGTAAAGTTAGATGTGCCCAACTGCAATACATATGCTTACAAATGCAATTTTACTTATATTCTTGTTGTTTCAGCTCAGAAATGACTTGGTTACTAGAGTTTGAAGAATTGTAATGTTTTCTGTCAAATACACTTGTAAACTCTTCACCAATGACAGATATTGCAATTAAGTATAGTTTGGGAGCATATCAGGCCAAGGGAAGGATGTTTTGGGTGGTTTTGCAATATCTTCATTCTGTAAAGTTAGATGTGCCCAACTGCATTACATATGCTTACAAATGCAATTTTACCTATATTCTTGTTGTTTCAGCTCAGAAATGACTTGGTTACTAAAGTTTGATGAATTGTAATGTTTTCTGTCAAATACACTTGTAAACTCTTCACCAATGACAGATATTGCCCTTAAGTATAGTTTGGGAGCATATCAGGCCAAGGGAAGGATGTTTTGGGTGGTTTTGCAATATCTTCATTCTGTAAAGTTAGATGTGCCCAACTGCATTACATATGCTTACAAATGCAATTTTACCTATATTCTTGTTGTTTCAGCTCAGAAATGACTTGGTTACTAGAGTTTGATGAATTGTAATGTTTTCTGTCAAATACACATGAAAACTCTTTACCAATGACACTGAATAGCATTATGTATATTGTGGGTGCATATCAGGCTAAGAGAAGCTTGTTTAGGATGGTTTTGCAATATCTTCATTCTGTAAAGTTAGATGTGCCCAACTGCAATACATATGCTTACAAATGCAATTTTACCAATATTCTTGTTGTTTCAGCTCAGAAATGACTTGGTTACTAAAGTTTGATGAATTGTAATGTTTTCTGTCAAATACACTTGTAAACTCTTCACCAAAGACAGATATTGCCCTTAAGTATAGTTTGGGAGCATATCAGGCCAAGGGAAGGATGTTTTGGGTGGTTTTGCAATATCTTCATTCTGTAAAGTTAGATGTGCCCAACTGCATTACATATGCTTACAAATGCAATTTTACCTATATTCTTGTTGTTTCAGCTCAGAAATGACTTGGTTACTAAAGTTTGATGAATTGTAATGTTTTCTGTCAAATACACTTGTAAACTCTTCACCATAGACAGATATTGCCCTTAAGTATAGTTTGGGAGCATATCAGGCCAAGGGAAGGATGTTTTTGGTGGTTTTGCAATATCTTCATTCTGCAAAGTTAGATGTGCCCAACTGCATTACATATGCTTACAAATGCAATTTTACCTATATTCCTGTTGTTTCAGCTCAGAAATGACTTGGTTACTAGAGTTTGATGAATTGTAATGTTTTCTGTCAAATACACATGAAAACTCTTTACCAATGACACTGAATAGCATTATGTATATTGTGGGTGCATATCAGGCTAAGAGAAGCTTGTTTAGTATGGTTTTGCAATATCTTCATTCTGTAAAGTTAGATGTGCCCAACTGCAATACATATGCTTACAAATGCAATTTTACCAATATTCTTGTTGTTTCAGCTCAGAAATGACTTGGTTACTAAAGTTTGATGAATTGTAATGTTTTCTGTCAAATACACTTGTAAACTCTTCACCAAAGACAGATATTGCCCTTAAGTATAGTTTGGGAGCATATCAGGCCAAGGGAAGGATGTTTTGGGTGGTTTTGCAATATCTTCATTCTGTAAAGTTAGATGTGCCCAACTGCATTACATATGCTTACAAATGCAATTTTACCTATATTCTTGTTGTTTCAGCTCAGAAATGACTTGGTTACTAAAGTTTGATGAATTGTAATGTTTTCTGTCAAATACACATGTAAACTCTTCACCATAGACAGATATTGCCCTTAAGTATAGTTTGGGAGCATATCAGGCCAAGGGAAGGATGTTTTGGGTGGTTTTGCAATATCTTCATTCTGTAAAGTTAGAGTAAAGTTAGATGTGCCCAACTGCATTACATATGCTTACAAATGCAATTTTACCTATATTCTTGTTGTTTCAGCTCAGAAATGACTTGGTTACTTGAGTTTGATGAATTGTAATGTTTTCATGCAAATACTCTTGTAAACTCTTCACCAATGACAGAGATTGCCCTTAAGTATAGTTTGGGAGCATATCAGGCCGAGGGAAGGATGTTTTGGGTGGTTTTGCAATATCTTCATTCTGTAAAGTTAGATGTGCCCAACTGCATTACATATGCTTACAAATGCAATTTTACCTATATTCTTGTTGTTTCAGCTCAGAAATGACTTGGTTACTAAAGTTTGATGAATTGTAATGTTTTCTGTCAAATACACTTGTAAACTCTTCACCAATGACAGATATTGCCCTTAAGTATAGTTTGGGAGCATATCAGGCCAAGGGAAGGATGTTTTTGGTGGTTTTGCAATATCTTCATTCTGTAAAGTTAGATGTGCCCAACTGCATTACATATGCCTACAAATGCAATTTTAGCTATATTCTTGTTGTTTCAGCTCAGAAATGACTTGGTTACTAAAGTTTGATGAATTGTAATGTTTTCTGTCAAATACACTTGTAAACTCTTCACCAATGACAGATATTGCCCTTAAGTATAGTTTGGGAGCATATCAGGCCAAGGGAAGGATGTTTTGGGTGGTTTTGCAATATCTTCATTCTGTAAAGTTAGATGTGCCCAACTGCATTACATATGCTTACAAATGCAATTTTACCTATATTCTTGTTGTTTCAGCTCAGAAATGACTTGGTTACTAGAGTTTGATGAATTGTAATGTTTTCTGTCAAATACACATGAAAACTCTTTACCAATGACACTGAATAGCATTATGTATATTGTGGGTGCATATCAGGCTAAGAGAAGCTTGTTTAGGATGGTTTTGCAATATCTTCATTCTGTAAAGTTAGATGTGCCCAACTGCAATACATATGCTTACAAATGCAATTTTACCAATATTCTTGTTGTTTCAGCTCAGAAATGACTTGGTTACTAAAGTTTGATGAATTGTAATATTTTCTGTCAAATACACTTGTAAACTCTTCACCAAAGACAGATATTGCCCTTAAGTATAGTTTGGGAGCATATCAGGCCAAGGGAAGGATGTTTTGGGTGGTTTTGCAATATCTTCATTCTGTAAAGTTAGATGTGCCCAACTGCATTACATATGCTTACAAATGCAATTTTACCTATATTCTTGTTGTTTCAGCTCAGAAATGACTTGGTTACTAAAGTTTGATGAATTGTAATGTTTTCTGTCAAATACACTTGTAAACTCTTCACCATAGACAGATATTGCCCTTAAGTATAGTTTGGGAGCATATCAGGCCAAGGGAAGGATGTTTTGGGTGGTTTTGCAATATCTTCATTCTGTAAAGTTAGATGTGCCCAACTGCATTACATATGCTTACAAATGCAATTTTACCTATATTCTTGTTGTTTCAGCTCAGAAATGACTTGGTTACCTGAGTTTGATGAATTGTAATGTTTTCATGCAAATACTCTTGTAAACTCTTCACCAATGACAGAGATTGCCCTTAAGTATAGTTTGGGAGCATATCAGGCCGAGGGAAGGATGTTTTGGGTGGTTTTGCAATATCTTCATTCTGTAAAGTTAGATGTGCCCAACTGCATTACATATGCTTACAAATGCAATTTTACCTATATTCTTGTTGTTTCAGCTCAGAAATGACTTGGTTACTAAAGTTTGATGAATTGTAATGTTTTCTGTCAAATACACTTGTAAACTCTTCACCAATGACAGATATTGCCCTTAAGTATAGTTTGGGAGCATATCAGGCCAAGGGAAGGATGTTTTTGGTGGTTTTGCAATATCTTCATTCTGTAAAGTTAGATGTGCCCAACTGCATTACATATGCCTACAAATGCAATTTTACCTATATTCTTGTTGTTTCAGCTCAGAAATGACTTGGTTACTAAAGTTTGATGAATTGTAATGTTTTCTGTCAAATACACTTGTAAACTCTTCACCAATGACAGATATTGCCCTTAAGTATAGTTTGGGAGCATATCAGGCCAAGGGAAGGATGTTTTGGGTGGATTTGCAATATCTTCATTCTGTAAAGTTAGATGTGCCCAACTGCAATACATATGCTTACAAATGCAATTTTACCTATATTCTTGTTGTTTCAGCTCAGAAATGACTTGGTTACTAGAGTTTGATGAATTGTAATGTTTTCTGTCAAATACACATGAAAACTCTTTACCAATGACACTGAATAGCATTATGTATATTGTGGGTGCATATCAGGCTAAGAGAAGCTTGTTTAGTATGGTTTTGCAATATCTTCATTCTGTAAAGTTAGATGTGCCCAACTGCAATACATATGCTTACAAATGCAATTTTACTTATATTCTTGTTGTTTCAGCTCAGAAATGACTTGGTTACTAGAGTTTGAAGAATTGTAATGTTTTCTGTCAAATACACTTGTAAACTCTTCACCAATGACAGATATTGCAATTAAGTATAGTTTGGGAGCATATCAGGCCAAGGGAAGGATGTTTTGGGTGGTTTTGCAATATCTTCATTCTGTAAAGTTAGATGTGCCCAACTGCATTACATATGCTTACAAATGCAATTTTACCTATATTCTTGTTGTTTCAGCTCAGAAATGACTTGGTTACTAAAGTTTGATGAATTGTAATGTTTTCTGTCAAATACACTTGTAAACTCTTCACCAATGACAGATATTGCCCTTAAGTATAGTTTGGGAGCATATCAGGCCAAGGGAAGGATGTTTTGGGTGGTTTTGCAATATCTTCATTCTGTAAAGTTAGATGTGCCCAACTGCATTACATATGCTTACAAATGCAATTTTACCTATATTCTTGTTGTTTCAGCTCAGAAATGACTTGGTTACTAGAGTTTGATGAATTGTAATGTTTTCTGTCAAATACACATGAAAACTCTTTACCAATGACACTGAATAGCATTATGTATATTGTGGGTGCATATCAGGCTAAGAGAAGCTTGTTTAGGATGGTTTTGCAATATCTTCATTCTGTAAAGTTAGATGTGCCCAACTGCAATACATATGCTTACAAATGCAATTTTACCAATATTCTTGTTGTTTCAGCTCAGAAATGACTTGGTTACTAAAGTTTGATGAATTGTAATGTTTTCTGTCAAATACACTTGTAAACTCTTCACCAAAGACAGATATTGCCCTTAAGTATAGTTTGGGAGCATATCAGGCCAAGGGAAGGATGTTTTGGGTGGTTTTGCAATATCTTCATTCTGTAAAGTTAGATGTGCCCAACTGCATTACATATGCTTACAAATGCAATTTTACCTATATTCTTGTTGTTTCAGCTCAGAAATGACTTGGTTACTAAAGTTTGATGAATTGTAATGTTTTCTGTCAAATACACTTGTAAACTCTTCACCATAGACAGATATTGCCCTTAAGTATAGTTTGGGAGCATATCAGGCCAAGGGAAGGATGTTTTTGGTGGTTTTGCAATATCTTCATTCTGCAAAGTTAGATGTGCCCAACTGCATTACATATGCTTACAAATGCAATTTTACCTATATTCCTGTTGTTTCAGCTCAGAAATGACTTGGTTACTAGAGTTTGATGAATTGTAATGTTTTCTGTCAAATACACATGAAAACTCTTTACCAATGACACTGAATAGCATTATGTATATTGTGGGTGCATATCAGGCTAAGAGAAGCTTGTTTAGTATGGTTTTGCAATATCTTCATTCTGTAAAGTTAGATGTGCCCAACTGCAATACATATGCTTACAAATGCAATTTTACCAATATTCTTGTTGTTTCAGCTCAGAAATGACTTGGTTACTAAAGTTTGATGAATTGTAATGTTTTCTGTCAAATACACTTGTAAACTCTTCACCAAAGACAGATATTGCCCTTAAGTATAGTTTGGGAGCATATCAGGCCAAGGGAAGGATGTTTTGGGTGGTTTTGCAATATCTTCATTCTGTAAAGTTAGATGTGCCCAACTGCATTACATATGCTTACAAATGCAATTTTACCTATATTCTTGTTGTTTCAGCTCAGAAATGACTTGGTTACTAAAGTTTGATGAATTGTAATGTTTTCTGTCAAATACACATGTAAACTCTTCACCATAGACAGATATTGCCCTTAAGTATAGTTTGGGAGCATATCAGGCCAAGGGAAGGATGTTTTGGGTGGTTTTGCAATATCTTCATTCTGTAAAGTTAGAGTAAAGTTAGATGTGCCCAACTGCATTACATATGCTTACAAATGCAATTTTACCTATATTCTTGTTGTTTCAGCTCAGAAATGACTTGGTTACTTGAGTTTGATGAATTGTAATGTTTTCATGCAAATACTCTTGTAAACTCTTCACCAATGACAGAGATTGCCCTTAAGTATAGTTTGGGAGCATATCAGGCCGAGGGAAGGATGTTTTGGGTGGTTTTGCAATATCTTCATTCTGTAAAGTTAGATGTGCCCAACTGCATTACATATGCTTACAAATGCAATTTTACCTATATTCTTGTTGTTTCAGCTCAGAAATGACTTGGTTACTAAAGTTTGATGAATTGTAATGTTTTCTGTCAAATACACTTGTAAACTCTTCACCAATGACAGATATTGCCCTTAAGTATAGTTTGGGAGCATATCAGGCCAAGGGAAGGATGTTTTTGGTGGTTTTGCAATATCTTCATTCTGTAAAGTTAGATGTGCCCAACTGCATTACATATGCCTACAAATGCAATTTTAGCTATATTCTTGTTGTTTCAGCTCAGAAATGACTTGGTTACTAAAGTTTGATGAATTGTAATGTTTTCTGTCAAATACACTTGTAAACTCTTCACCAATGACAGATATTGCCCTTAAGTATAGTTTGGGAGCATATCAGGCCAAGGGAAGGATGTTTTGGGTGGTTTTGCAATATCTTCATTCTGTAAAGTTAGATGTGCCCAACTGCATTACATATGCTTACAAATGCAATTTTACCTATATTCTTGTTGTTTCAGCTCAGAAATGACTTGGTTACTAGAGTTTGATGAATTGTAATGTTTTCTGTCAAATACACATGAAAACTCTTTACCAATGACACTGAATAGCATTATGTATATTGTGGGTGCATATCAGGCTAAGAGAAGCTTGTTTAGGATGGTTTTGCAATATCTTCATTCTGTAAAGTTAGATGTGCCCAACTGCAATACATATGCTTACAAATGCAATTTTACCAATATTCTTGTTGTTTCAGCTCAGAAATGACTTGGTTACTAAAGTTTGATGAATTGTAATGTTTTCTGTCAAATACACTTGTAAACTCTTCACCAAAGACAGATATTGCCCTTAAGTATAGTTTGGGAGCATATCAGGCCAAGGGAAGGATGTTTTGGGTGGTTTTGCAATATCTTCATTCTGTAAAGTTAGATGTGCCCAACTGCATTACATATGCTTACAAATGCAATTTTACCTATATTCTTGTTGTTTCAGCTCAGAAATGACTTGGTTACTAAAGTTTGATGAATTGTAATGTTTTCTGTCAAATACACTTGTAAACTCTTCACCATAGACAGATATTGCCCTTAAGTATAGTTTGGGAGCATATCAGGCCAAGGGAAGGATGTTTTGGGTGGTTTTGCAATATCTTCATTCTGTAAAGTTAGATGTGCCCAACTGCATTACATATGCTTACAAATGCAATTTTACCTATATTCTTGTTGTTTCAGCTCAGAAATGACTTGGTTACTAGAGTTTGATGAATTGTAATGTTTTCTGTCAAATACACTTGTAAACTCTTCACCAATGACAGATATTGCCCTTAAGTATAGTTTGGGAGCATATCAGGCCAAGGGAAGGATGTTTTGGGTGGATTTGCAATATCTTCATTCTGTAAAGTTAGATGTGCCCAACTGCATTACATATGCTTACAAATGCAATTTTACCTATATTCTTGTTGTTTCAGCTCAGAAATGACTTGGTTACTAAAGTTTGATGAATTGTAATGTTTTCTGTCAAATACACTTGTAAACTCTTCACCAATGACAGATATTGCAATTAAGTATAGTTTGGGAGCATATCAGGCCAAGGGAAGGATGTTTTGGGTGGTTTTGCAATATCTTCATTCTGTAAAGTTAGATGTGCCCAACTGCATTACATATGCTTACAAATGCAATTTTACCTATATTCTTGTTGTTTCAGCTCAGAAATGACTTGGTTACTAAAGTTTGATGAATTGTAATGTTTTCTGTCAAATACACTTGTAAACTCTTCACCAATGACAGATATTGCCCTTAAGTATAGTTTGGGAGCATATCAGGCCAAGGGAAGGATGTTTTGGGTGGTTTTGCAATATCTTCATTCTGTAAAGTTAGATGTGCCCAACTGCATTACATATGCTTACAAATGCAATTTTACCTATATTCCTGTTGTTTCAGCTCAGAAATGACTTGGTTACTAGAGTTTGATGAATTGTAATGTTTTCTGTCAAATACACATGAAAACTCTTTACCAATGACACTGAATAGCATTATGTATATTGTGGGTGCATATCAGGCTAAGAGAAGCTTGTTTAGTATGGTTTTGCAATATCTTCATTCTGTAAAGTTAGATGTGCCCAACTGCAATACATATGCTTACAAATGCAATTTTACCAATATTCTTGTTGTTTCAGCTCAGAAATGACTTGGTTACTAAAGTTTGATGAATTGTAATGTTTTCTGTCAAATACACTTGTAAACTCTTCACCAAAGACAGATATTGCCCTTAAGTATAGTTTGGGAGCATATCAGGCCAAGGGAAGGATGTTTTGGGTGGTTTTGCAATATCTTCATTCTGTAAAGTTAGATGTGCCCAACTGCATTACATATGCTTACAAATGCAATTTTACCTATATTCTTGTTGTTTCAGCTCAGAAATGACTTGGTTACTAAAGTTTGATGAATTGTAATGTTTTCTGTCAAATACACTTGTAAACTCTTCACCATAGACAGATATTGCCCTTAAGTATAGTTTGGGAGCATATCAGGCCAAGGGAAGGATGTTTTGGGTGGTTTTGCAATATCTTCATTCTGTAAAGTTAGAGTAAAGTTAGATGTGCCCAACTGCATTACATATGCTTACAAATGCAATTTTACCTATATTCTTGTTGTTTCAGCTCAGAAATGACTTGGTTACTTGAGTTTGATGAATTGTAATGTTTTCATGCAAATACTCTTGTAAACTCTTCACCAATGACAGAGATTGCCCTTAAGTATAGTTTGGGAGCATATCAGGCCGAGGGAAGGATGTTTTGGGTGGTTTTGCAATATCTTCATTCTGTAAAGTTAGATGTGCCCAACTGCATTACATATGCTTACAAATGCAATTTTACCTATATTCTTGTTGTTTCAGCTCAGAAATGACTTGGTTACTAAAGTTTGATGAATTGTAATGTTTTCTGTCAAATACACTTGTAAACTCTTCACCAATGACAGATATTGCCCTTAAGTATAGTTTGGGAGCATATCAGGCCAAGGGAAGGATGTTTTTGGTGGTTTTGCAATATCTTCATTCTGTAAAGTTAGATGTGCCCAACTGCATTACATATGCCTACAAATGCAATTTTAGCTATATTCTTGTTGTTTCAGCTCAGAAATGACTTGGTTACTAAAGTTTGATGAATTGTAATGTTTTCTGTCAAATACACTTGTAAACTCTTCACCAATGACAGATATTGCCCTTAAGTATAGTTTGGGAGCATATCAGGCCAAGGGAAGGATGTTTTGGGTGGTTTTGCAATATCTTCATTCTGTAAAGTTAGATGTGCCCAACTGCATTACATATGCTTACAAATGCAATTTTACCTATATTCTTGTTGTTTCAGCTCAGAAATGACTTGGTTACTAGAGTTTGATGAATTGTAATGTTTTCTGTCAAATACACATGAAAACTCTTTACCAATGACACTGAATAGCATTATGTATATTGTGGGTGCATATCAGGCTAAGAGAAGCTTGTTTAGGATGGTTTTGCAATATCTTCATTCTGTAAAGTTAGATGTGCCCAACTGCAATACATATGCTTACAAATGCAATTTTACCAATATTCTTGTTGTTTCAGCTCAGAAATGACTTGGTTACTAAAGTTTGATGAATTGTAATGTTTTCATGCAAATACTCTTGTAAACTCTTCACCAATGACAGAGATTGCCCTTAAGTATAGTTTGGGAGCATATCAGGCCGAGGGAAGGATGTTTTGGGTGGTTTTGCAATATCTTCATTCTGTAAAGTTAGATGTGCCCAACTGCATTACATATGCTTACAAATGCAATTTTACCTATATTCTTGTTGTTTCAGCTCAGAAATGACTTGGTTACTAAAGTTTGATGAATTGTAATGTTTTCTGTCAAATACACTTGTAAACTCTTCACCAATGACAGATATTGCCCTTAAGTATAGTTTGGGAGCATATCAGGCCAAGGGAAGGATGTTTTTGGTGGTTTTGCAATATCTTCATTCTGTAAAGTTAGATGTGCCCAACTGCATTACATATGCCTACAAATGCAATTTTACCTATATTCTTGTTGTTTCAGCTCAGAAATGACTTGGTTACTAAAGTTTGATGAATTGTAATGTTTTCTGTCAAATACACTTGTAAACTCTTCACCAATGACAGATATTGCCCTTAAGTATAGTTTGGGAGCATATCAGGCCAAGGGAAGGATGTTTTGGGTGGATTTGCAATATCTTCATTCTGTAAAGTTAGATGTGCCCAACTGCAATACATATGCTTACAAATGCAATTTTACCTATATTCTTGTTGTTTCAGCTCAGAAATGACTTGGTTACTAGAGTTTGATGAATTGTAATGTTTTCTGTCAAATACACATGAAAACTCTTTACCAATGACACTGAATAGCATTATGTATATTGTGGGTGCATATCAGGCTAAGAGAAGCTTGTTTAGTATGGTTTTGCAATATCTTCATTCTGTAAAGTTAGATGTGCCCAACTGCAATACATATGCTTACAAATGCAATTTTACTTATATTCTTGTTGTTTCAGCTCAGAAATGACTTGGTTACTAGAGTTTGAAGAATTGTAATGTTTTCTGTCAAATACACTTGTAAACTCTTCACCAATGACAGATATTGCCCTTAAGTATAGTTTGGGAGCATATCAGGCCAAGGGAAGGATGTTTTGGGTGGTTTTGCAATATCTTCATTCTGTAAAGTTAGATGTGCCCAACTGCATTACATATGCTTACAAATGCAATTTTACCTATATTCTTGTTGTTTCAGCTCAGAAATGACTTGGTTACTAAAGTTTGATGAATTGTAATGTTTTCTGTCAAATACACTTGTAAACTCTTCACCAATGACAGATATTGCCCTTAAGTATAGTTTGGGAGCATATCAGGCCAAGGGAAGGATGTTTTGGGTGGTTTTGCAATATCTTCATTCTGTAAAGTTAGATGTGCCCAACTGCATTACATATGCTTACAAATGCAATTTTACCAATATTCTTGTTGTTTCAGCTCAGAAATGACTTGGTTACTAGAGTTTGATGAATTGTAATGTTTTCTGTCAAATACACATGAAAACTCTTTACCAATGACACTGAATAGCATTATGTATATTGTGGGTGCATATCAGGCTAAGAGAAGCTTGTTTAGGATGGTTTTGCAATATCTTCATTCTGTAAAGTTAGATGTGCCCAACTGCAATACATATGCTTACAAATGCAATTTTACCAATATTCTTGTTGTTTCAGCTCAGAAATGACTTGGTTACTAAAGTTTGATGAATTGTAATGTTTTCTGTCAAATACACTTGTAAACTCTTCACCAAAGACAGATATTGCCCTTAAGTATAGTTTGGGAGCATATCAGGCCAAGGGAAGGATGTTTTGGGTGGTTTTGCAATATCTTCATTCTGTAAAGTTAGATGTGCCCAACTGCATTACATATGCTTACAAATGCAATTTTACCTATATTCTTGTTGTTTCAGCTCAGAAATGACTTGGCTTCTAAAGTTTGATGAATTGTAATGTTTTCTGTCAAATACACTTGTAAACTCTTCACCATAGACAGATATTGCCCTTAAGTATAGTTTGGGAGCATATCAGGCCAAGGGAAGGATGTTTTGGGTGGTTTTGCAATATCTTCATTCTGTAAAGTTAGATGTGCCCAACTGCATTACATATGCTTACAAATGCAATTTTACCTATATTCTTGTTGTTTCAGCTCAGAAATGACTTGGTTACTTGAGTTTGATGAATTGTAATGTTTTCATGCAAATACTCTTGTAAACTCTTCACCAATGACAGAGATTGCCCTTAAGTATAGTTTGGGAGCATATCAGGCAGAGGGAAGGATGTTTTGGGTGGTTTTGCAATATCTTCATTCTGTAAAGTTAGATGTGCCCAACTGCATTACATATGCTTACAAATGCAATTTTACCTATATTCTTGTTGTTTCAGCTCAGAAATGACTTGGTTACTAAAGTTTGATGAATTGTAATGTTTTCTGTCAAATACACTTGTAAACTCTTCACCAATGACAGATATTGCCCTTAAGTATAGTTTGGGAGCATATCAGGCCAAGGGAAGGATGTTTTTGGTGGTTTTGCAATATCTTCATTCTGTAAAGTTAGATGTGCCCAACTGCATTACATATGCCTACAAATGCAATTTTACCTATATTCTTGTTGTTTCAGCTCAGAAATGACTTGGTTACTAAAGTTTGATGAATTGTAATGTTTTCTGTCAAATACACTTGTAAACTCTTCACCAATGACAGATATTGCCCTTAAGTATAGTTTGGGAGCATATCAGGCCAAGGGAAGGATGTTTTGGGTGGTTTTGCAATATCTTCATTCTGTAAAGTTAGATGTGCCCAACTGCAATACATATGCTTACAAATGCAATTTTACCTATATTCTTGTTGTTTCAGCTCAGAAATGACTTGGTTACTAGAGTTTGATGAATTGTAATGTTTTCTGTCAAATACACATGAAAACTCTTTACCAATGACACTGAATAGCATTATGTATATTGTGGGTGCATATCAGGCTAAGAGAAGCTTGTTTAGTATGGTTTTGCAATATCTTCATTCTGTAAAGTTAGATGTGCCCAACTGCAATACATATGCTTACAAATGCAATTTTACTTATATTCTTGTTGTTTCAGCTCAGAAATGACTTGGTTACTAGAGTTTGAAGAATTGTAATGTTTTCTGTCAAATACACTTGTAAACTCTTCACCAATGACAGATATTGCCCTTAAGTATAGTTTGGGAGCATATCAGGCCAAGGGAAGGATGTTTTGGGTGGTTTTGCAATATCTTCATTCTGTAAAGTTAGATGTGCCCAACTGCATTACATATGCTTACAAATGCAATTTTACCTATATTCTTGTTGTTTCAGCTCAGAAATGACTTGGTTACTAAAGTTTGATGAATTGTAATGTTTTCTGTCAAATACACTTGTAAACTCTTCACCAATGACAGATATTGCCCTTAAGTATAGTTTGGGAGCATATCAGGCCAAGGGAAGGATGTTTTGGGTGGTTTTGCAATATCTTCATTCTGTAAAGTTAGATGTGCCCAACTGCATTACATATGCTTACAAATGCAATTTTACCTATATTCTTGTTGTTTCAGCTCAGAAATGACTTGGTTACTAGAGTTTGATGAATTGTAATGTTTTCTGTCAAATACACATGAAAACTCTTTACCAATGACACTGAATAGCATTATGTATATTGTGGGTGCATATCAGGCTAACAGAAGCTTGTTTAGGATGGTTTTGCAATATCTTCATTCTGTAAAGTTAGATGTGCCCAACTGCAATACATATGCTTACAAATGCAATTTTACCAATATTCTTGTTGTTTCAGCTCAGAAATGACTTGGTTACTAAAGTTTGAAGAATTGTAATGTTTTCTGTCAAATACACTTGTAAACTCTTCACCAATGACAGATATTGCCCTTAAGTATAGTTTGGGAGCATATCAGTCCAAGGGAAGGATGTTTTGGGTGGTTTTGCAATATCTTCATTCTGTAAAGTTAGATGTGCCCAACTGCATTACATATGCTTACAAATGCAATTTTACCTATATTCTTGTTGTTTCAGCTCAGAAATGACTTGGTTACTAAAGTTTGATGAATTGTAATGTTTTCTGTCAAATACACTTGTAAACTCTTCACCATAGACAGATATTGCCCTTAAGTATAGTTTGGGAGCATATCAGGCCAAGGGAAGGATGTTTTGGGTGGTTTTGCAATATCTTCATTCTGTAAAGTTAGATGTGCCCAACTGCATTACATATGCTTACAAATGCAATTTTACCTATATTCTTGTTGTTTCAGCTCAGAAATGACTTGGTTACTTGAATTTGATGAATTGTAATGTTTTCATGCAAATACTCTTGTAAACTCTTCACCAATGACAGAGATTGCCCTTAAGTATAGTTTGGGAGCATATCAGGCCAAGGGAAGGATGTTTTTGGTGGTTTTGCAATATCTTCATTCTGTAAAGTTAGATGTGCCCAACTGCATTACATATGCCTACAAATGCAATTTTACCTATATTCTTGTTGTTTCAGCTCAGAAATGACTTGGTTACTAAAGTTTGATGAATTGTAATGTTTTCTGTCAAATACACTTGTAAACTCTTCACCAATGACAGATATTGCCCTTAAGTATAGTTTGGGAGCATATCAGGCCAAGGGAAGGATGTTTTGGGTGGTTTTGCAATATCTTCATTCTGTAAAGTTAGATGTGCCCAACTGCAATACATATGCTTACAAATGCAATTTTACCTATATTCTTGTTGTTTCAGCTCAGAAATGACTTGGTTAATAGAGTTTGATGAATTGTAATGTTTTCTGTCAAATACACATGAAAACTCTTTACCAATGACACTGAATAGCATTATGTATATTGTGGGTGCATATCAGGCTAAGAGAAGCTTGTTTAGGATGGTTTTGCAATATCTTCATTCTGTAAAGTTAGATGTGCCCAACTGCAATACATATGCTTACAAATGCAATTTTACTTATATTCTTGTTGTTTCAGCTCAGAAATGACTTGGTTACTAGAGTTTGAAGAATTGTAATGTTTTCTGTCAAATACACTTGTAAACTCTTCACCAATGACAGATATTGCCCTTAAGTATAGTTTGGGAGCATATCAGGCCAAGGGAAGGATGTTTTGGGTGGTTTTGCAATATCTTCATTCTGTAAAGTTAGATGTGCCCAACTGCATTACATATGCTTACAAATGCAATTTTACCTATATTCTTGTTGTTTCAGCTCAGAAATGACTTGGTTACTAAAGTTTGATGAATTGTAATGTTTTCTGTCAAATACACTTGTAAACTCTTCACCAATGACAGATATTGCCCTTAAGTATAGTTTGGGAGCATATCAGGCCAAGGGAAGGATGTTTTGGGTGGTTTTGCAATATCTTCATTCTGTAAAGTTAGATGTGCCCAACTGCATTACATATGCTTACAAATGCAATTTTACCTATATTCTTGTTGTTTCAGCTCAGAAATGACTTGGTTAATAGAGTTTGATGAATTGTAATGTTTTCTGTCAAATACACATGAAAACTCTTTACCAATGACACTGAATAGCATTATGTATATTGTGGGTGCATATCAGGCTAAGAGAAGCTTGTTTAGGATGGTTTTGCAATATCTTCATTCTGTAAAGTTAGATGTGCCCAACTGCAATACATATGCTTACAAATGCAATTTTACCAATATTCTTGTTGTTTCAGCTCAGAAATGACTTGGTTACTAGAGTTTGATGAATTGTAATGTTTTCTGTCAAATACACTTGTAAACTCCTCACCATAGACAGATATTGCCCTTAAGTATAGTTTGGGAGCATATCAGGCCAAGGGAAGGATGTTTTGGGTGGTTTTGCAATATCTTCATTCTGTAAAGTTAGATGTGCCCAACTGCATTACATATGCTTACAAATGCAATTTTACCTATATTCTTGTTGTTTCAGCTCAGAAATGACTTGGTTACTTGAGTTTGATGAATTGTAATGTTTTCATGCAAATACTCTTGTAAACTCTTCACCAATGACAGAGATTGCCCTTAAGTATAGTTTGGGAGCATATCAGGCCGAGGGAAGGATGTTTTGGGTGGTTTTGCAATATCTTCATTCTGTAAAGTTAGATGTGCCCAACTGCATTACATATGCTTACAAATGCAATTTTACCTATATTCTTGTTGTTTCAGCTCAGAAATGACTTGGTTACTAAAGTTTGATGAATTGTAATGTTTTCTGTCAAATACACTTGTAAACTCTTCACCAATGACAGATATTGCCCTTAAGTATAGTTTGGGAGCATATCAGGCCAAGGGAAGGATGTTTTTGGTGGTTTTGCAATATCTTCATTCTGTAAAGTTAGATGTGCCCAACTGCATTACATATGCCTACAAATGCAATTTTACCTATATTCTTGTTGTTTCAGCTCAGAAATGACTTGGTTACTAGAGTTTGAAGAATTGTATTGTTCTCTGTCAAATACACTTGTAAACTCTTCACCAATGACAGATATTGCCCTTAAGTATAGTTTGGGAGCATATCAGGCCAAGGGAAGGATGTTTTGGGTGGTTTTGCAATATCTTCATTCTGTAAAGTTAGATGTGCCCAACTGCAATACATATGCTTACAAATGCAATTTTACTTATATTCTTGTTGTTTCAGCTCAGAAATGACTTGGTTACTAGAGTTTGAAGAATTGTAATGTTTTCTGTCAAATACACTTGTAAACTCTTCACCAATGACAGATATTGCCCTTAAGTATAGTTTGGGAGCATATCAGGCCAAGGGAAGGATGTTTTGGGTGGTTTTGCAATATCTTCATTCTGTAAAGTTAGATGTGCCCAACTGCATTACATATGCTTACAAATGCAATTTTACCTATATTCTTGTTGTTTCAGCTCAGAAATGACTTGGTTACTAGAGTTTGATGAATTGTAATGTTTTCTGTCAAATACACATGAAAACTCTTTACCAATGACACTGAATAGCATTATGTATATTGTGGGTGCATATCAGGCTAAGAGAAGCTTGTTTAGGATGGTTTTGCAATATCTTCATTCTGTAAAGTTAGATGTGCCCAACTGCATTACATATGCCTACAAATGCAATTTTACCTATATTCTTGTTGTTTCAGCTCAGAAATGACTTGGTTACTAGAGTTTGATGAATTGTAATGTTTTCTGTCAAATACACTTGTAAACTCTTCACCAATGACAGATATTGCCCTTAAGTATAGTTTGGGAGCATATCAGGCCAAATGAAGGATGTTTTGGGTGGTTTTGCAATATCTTCATTCTGTAAAGTTAGATGTGCCCAACTGCAATAGATATGCTTACAAATGCAATTTTACTTATATTCTTGTTGTTTCAGCTCAGAAATGACTTGGTTACTAGAGTTTGAAGAATTGTAATGTTTTCTGTCAAATACACTTGTAAACTCTTCACCAATGACAGATATTGCCCTTAAGTATAGTTTGGGAGCATATCAGGCCAAGGGAAGGATGTTTTGGGTGGTTTTGCAATATCTTCATTCTGTAAAGTTAGATGTGCCCAACTGCATTACATATGCTTACAAATGCAATTTTACCTATATTCTTGTTGTTTCAGCTCAGAAATGACTTGGTTACTAAAGTTTGATGAATTGTAATGTTTTCTGTCAAATACACATGAAAACTCTTTACCAATGACACTGAATAGCATTATGTATATTGTGGGTGCATATCAGGCTAAGAGAAGCTTGTTTAGGATGGTTTTGCAATATCTTCATTCTGTAAAGTTAGATGTGCCCAACTGCATTACATATGCTTACAAATGCAATTTTACCAATATTCTTGTTGTTTCAGCTCAGAAATGACTTGGTTACTAAAGTTTGATGAATTGTAATGTTTTCTGTCAAATACACTTGTAAACTCTTCACCAAAGACAGATATTGCCCTTAAGTATAGTTTGGGAGCATATCAGGCCAAGGGAAGGATGTTTTGGGTGGTTTTGCAATATCTTCATTCTGTAAAGTTAGATGTGCCCAACTGCATTACATATGCTTACAAATGCAATTTTACCTATATTCTTGTTGTTTCAGCTCAGAAATGACTTGGTTACTAAAGTTTGATGAATTGTAATGTTTTCTGTCAAATACACTTGTAAACTCTTCACCATAGACAGATATTGCCCTTAAGTATAGTTTGGGAGCATATCAGGCCAAGGGAAGGATCTTTTGGGTGGTTTTGCAATATCTTCATTCTGTAAAGTTAGATGTGCCCAACTGCATTACATATGCTTACAAATGCAATTTTACCTATATTCTTGTTGTTTCAGCTCAGAAATGACTTGGTTACTTGAGTTTGATGAATTGTAATGTTTTCATGCAAATACTCTTGTAAACTCTTCACCAATGACAGAGATTGCCCTTAAGTATAGTTTGGGAGCATATCAGGCCGAGGGAAGGATGTTTTGGGTGGTTTTGCAATATCTTCATTCTGTAAAGTTAGATGTGCCCAACTGCATTACATATGCTTACAAATGCAATTTTACCTATATTCTTGTTGTTTCAGCTCAGAAATGACTTGGTTACTAGAGTTTGATGAATTGTAATGTTTTCTGTCAAATACACATGAAAACTCTTTACCAATGACACTGAATAGCATTATGTATATTGTGGGTGCATATCAGGCTAAGAGAAGCTTGTTTAGGATGGTTTTGCAATATCTTCATTCTGTAAAGTTAGATGTGCCCAACTGCAATACATATGCTTACAAATGCAATTTTACCTATATTCTTGTTGTTTCAGCTCAGAAATGACTTGGTTACTAAAGTTTGATGAATTGTAATGTTTTCTGTCAAATACACTTGTAAACTCTTCACCATAGACAGATATTGCCCTTAAGTATAGTTTGGGAGCATATCAGGCCAAGGGAAGGATGTTTTTGGTGGTTTTGCAATATCTTCATTCTGTAAAGTTAGATGTGCCCAACTGCATTACATATGCCTACAAATACAATTTTACCTATATTCTTGTTGTTTCAGCTCAGAAATGACTTGGTTACTAAAGTTTGATGAATTGTAATGTTTTCTGTCAAATACACTTGTAAACTCTTCACCAATGACAGAGATTGCCCTTAAGTATAGTTTGGGAGCATATCAGGCCAAGGGAAGGATGTTTTGGGTGGTTTTGCAATATCTTCATTCTGTAAAGTTAGATGTGCCCAACTGCAATACATATGCTTACAAATGCAATTTTACTTATATTCTTGTTGTTTCAGCTCAGAAATGACTTGGTTACTAGAGTTTGAAGAATTGTAATGTTTTCTGTCAAATACACTTGTAAACTCTTCACCAATGACAGATATTGCCCTTAAGTATAGTTTGGGAGCATATCAGGCCAAGGGAAGGATGTTTTGGGTGGTTTTGCAATATCTTCATTCTGTAAAGTTAGATGTGCCCAACTGCATTACATATGCTTACAAATGCAATTTTACCTATATTCTTGTTGTTTCAGCTCAGAAATGACTTGGTTACTAGAGTTTGATGAATTGTAATGTTTTCTGTCAAATACACATGAAAACTCTTTACCAATGACACTGAATAGCATTATGTTTATTGTGGGTGCAT
Source organism: Amia ocellicauda (assembly GCF_036373705.1). Taxonomy (NCBI): domain Eukaryota; kingdom Metazoa; phylum Chordata; class Actinopteri; order Amiiformes; family Amiidae; genus Amia; species Amia ocellicauda. Next base: position 53,012,257 of record NC_089852.1, read on the forward strand.
ATCAGGCTAAGAGAAGCTTGTTTAGGATGGTTTTGCAATATCTTCATTCTGTAAAGTTAGATGTGCCCAACTGCAATACATATGCTTACAAATGCAATTTTACCTATATTCTTGTTGTTTCAGCTCAGAAATGACTTGGTTACTAACGTTTGATGAATTGTAATGTTTTCTGTCAAATACACTTGTAAACTCTTCACCATAGACAGATATTGCCCTTAAGTATAGTTTGGGAGCATATCAGGCCAAGGGAAGGATGTTTTGGGTGGTTTTGCAATATCTTCATTCTGTAAAGTTAGATGTGCCCAACTGCATTACATATGCTTACAAATGCAATTTTACCAATATTCTTGTTGTTTCAGCTCAGAAATGACTTGGTTACTAGAGTTTGATGAATTGTAATGTTTTCTGTCAAATACACTTGTAAACTCTTCACCAATGACAGATATTGCCCTTAAGTATAGTTTGGGAGCATATCAGGCCAAGGGAAGGATGTTTTGGGTGGTTTTGCAATATCTTCATTCTGTAAAGTTAGATGTGCCCAACTGCATTACATATGCTTACAAATGCAATTTTACCTATATTCTTGTTGTTTCAGCTCAGAAATGACTTGGTTACTTGAGTTTGATGAATTGTAATGTTTTCTGTCAAATACACATGAAAACTCTTTACCAATGACACTGAATAGCATTATGTATATTGTGGGTGCATATCAGGCTAAGAGAAGCTTGTTTAGGATGGTTTTGCAATATCTTCATTCTGTAAAGTTAGATGTGCCCAACTGCAATACATATGCTTACAAATGCAATTTTACCAATATTCTTGTTGTTTCAGCTCAGAAATGACTTGGTTACTAAAGTTTGATGAATTGTAATGTTTTCTGTCAAATACACTTGTAAACTCTTCACCAAAGACAGATATTGCCCTTAAGTATAGTTTGGGAGCATATCAGGCCAAGGGAAGGATGTTTTGGGTGGTTTTGCAATATCTTCATTCTGTAAAGTTAGATGTGCCCAACTGCATTACATATGCTTACAAATGCAATTTTACCTATATTCTTGTTGTTTCAGCTCAGAAATGACTTGGTTACTAAAGTTTGATGAATTGTAATGTTTTCTGTCAAATACACTTGTAAACTCTTCACCATAGACAGATATTGCCCTTAAGTATAGTTTGGGAGCATATCAGGCCAAGGGAAGGATGTTTTGGGTGGTTTTGCAATATCTTCATTCTGTAAAGTTAGATGTGCCCAACTGCATTACATATGCTTACAAATGCAATTTTACATATATTCTTGTTGTTTCAGCTCAGAAATGACTTGGTTACTTGAGTTTGAGAATTGTAATGTTTTCATGCAAATACTCTTGTAAACTCTTCACCAATGACAGAGATTGCCCTTAAGTATAGTTTGGGAGCATATCAGGCCGAGGGAAGGATGTTTTGGGTGGTTTTGCAATATCTTCATTCTGTAAAGTTAGATGTGCCCAACTGCATTACATATGCTTACAAATGCAATTATACCTATTTTCTTGTTGTTTCAGCTCAGAAATGACTTGGTTACTAAAGTTTGATGAATTGTAATGTTTTCTGTCAAATACACTTGTAAACTCTTCACCAAAGACAGATATTGCCCTTAAGTATAGTTTGGGAGCATATCAGGCCAAGGGAAGGATGTTTTTGGTGGTTTTGCAATATCTTCATTCTGTAAAGTTAGATGTGCCCAACTGCATTACATATGCTTACAAATGCAATTTTACCTATATTCTTGTTGTTTCAGCTCAGAAATGACTTGGTTACTAAAGTTTGATGAATTGTAATGTTTTCTGTCAAATACACTTGTAAACTCTTCACCATAGACAGATATTGCCCTTAAGTATAGTTTGGGAGCATATCAGGCCAAGGGAAGGATCTTTTGGGTGGTTTTGCAATATCTTCATTCTGTAAAGTTAGATGTGCCCAACTGCATTACATATGCTTACAAATGCAATTTTACCTATATTCTTGTTGTTTCAGCTCAGAAATGACTTGGTTACTTGAGTTTGATGAATTGTAATGTTTTCATGCAAATACTCTTGTAAACTCTTCACCAATGACAGAGATTGCCCTTAAGTATAGTTTGGGAGCATATCAGGCCGAGGGAAGGATGTTTTGGGTGGTTTTGCAATATCTTCATTCTGTAAAGTTAGATGTGCCCAACTGCATTACATATGCTTACAAATGCAATTTTACCTATATTCTTGTTGTTTCAGCTCAGAAATGACTTGGTTACTAGAGTTTGATGAATTGTAATGTTTTCTGTCAAATACACATGAAAACTCTTTACCAATGACACTGAATAGCATTATGTTTATTGTGGGTGCATATCAGGCTAAGAGAAGCTTGTTTAGGATGGTTTTGCAATATCTTCATTCTGTAAAGTTAGATGTGCCCAACTGCAATACATATGCTTACAAATGCAATTTTACCTATATTCTTGTTGTTTCAGCTCAGAAATGACTTGGTTACTAAAGTTTGATGAATTGTAATGTTTTCTGTCAAATACACTTGTAAACTCTTCACCATAGACAGATATTGCCCTTAAGTATAGTTTGGGAGCATATCAGGCCAAGGGAAGGATGTTTTTGGTGGTTTTGCAATATCTTCATTCTGTAAAGTTAGATGTGCCCAACTGCATTACATATGCCTACAAATACAATTTTACCTATATTCTTGTTGTTTCAGCTCAGAAATGACTTGGTTACTAAAGTTTGATGAATTGTAATGTTTTCTGTCAAATACACTTGTAAACTCTTCACCAATGACAGAGATTGCCCTTAAGTATAGTTTGGGAGCATATCAGGCCAAGGGAAGGATGTTTTGGGTGGTTTTGCAATATCTTCATTCTGTAAAGTTAGATGTGCCCAACTGCAATACATATGCTTACAAATGCAATTTTACTTATATTCTTGTTGTTTCAGCTCAGAAATGACTTGGTTACTAGAGTTTGAAGAATTGTAATGTTTTCTGTCAAATACACTTGTAAACTCTTCACCAATGACAGATATTGCCCTTAAGTATAGTTTGGGAGCATATCAGGCCAAGGGAAGGATGTTTTGGGTGGTTTTGCAATATCTTCATTCTGTAAAGTTAGATGTGCCCAACTGCATTACATATGCTTACAAATGCAATTTTACCTATATTCTTGTTGTTTCAGCTCAGAAATGACTTGGTTACTAGAGTTTGATGAATTGTAATGTTTTCTGTCAAATACACATGAAAACTCTTTACCAATGACACTGAATAGCATTATGTTTATTGTGGGTGCATATCAGGCTAAGAGAAGCTTGTTTAGGATGGTTTTGCAATATCTTCATTCTGTAAAGTTAGATGTGCCCAACTGCAATACATATGCTTACAAATGCAATTTTACCTATATTCTTGTTGTTTCAGCTCAGAAATGACTTGGTTACTAACGTTTGATGAATTGTAATGTTTTCTGTCAAATACACTTGTAAACTCTTCACCATAGACAGATATTGCACTTAAGTATAGTTTGGGAGCATATCAGGCCAAGGGAAGGATGTTTTGGGTGGTTTTGCAATATCTTCATTCTGTAAAGTTAGATGTGCCCAACTGCATTACATATGCTTACAAATGCAATTTTACCAATATTCTTGTTGTTTCAGCTCAGAAATGACTTGGTTACTAGAGTTTGATGAATTGTAATGTTTTCTGTCAAATACACTTGTAAACTCTTCACCAATGACAGATATTGCCCTTAAGTATAGTTTGGGAGCATATCAGGCCAAGGGAAGGATGTTTTGGGTGGTTTTGCAATATCTTCATTCTGTAAAGTTAGATGTGCCCAACTGCATTACATATGCTTACAAATGCAATTTTACCTATATTCTTGTTGTTTCAGCTCAGAAATGACTTGGTTACTTGAGTTTGATGAATTGTAATGTTTTCTGTCAAATACACATGAAAACTCTTTACCAATGACACTGAATAGCATTATGTATATTGTGGGTGCATATCAGGCTAAGAGAAGCTTGTTTAGGATGGTTTTGCAATATCTTCATTCTGTTAAGTTAGATGTGCCCAACTGCAATACATATGCTTACAAATGCAATTTTACCAATATTCTTGTTGTTTCAGCTCAGAAATGACTTGGTTACTAAAGTTTGATGAATTGTAATGTTTTCTGTCAAATACACTTGTAAACTCTTCACCAAAGACAGATATTGCCCTTAAGTATAGTTTGGGAGCATATCAGGCCAAGGGAAGGATGTTTTGGGTGGTTTTGCAATATCTTCATTCTGTAAAGTTAGATGTGCCCAACTGCATTACATATGCTTACAAATGCAATTTTACCTATATTCTTGTTGTTTCAGCTCAGAAATGACTTGGTTACTAAAGTTTGATGAATTGTAATGTTTTCTGTCAAATACACTTGTAAACTCTTCACCATAGACAGATATTGCCCTTAAGTATAGTTTGGGAGCATATCAGGCCAAGGGAAGGATGTTTTGGGTGGTTTTGCAATATCTTCATTCTGTAAAGTTAGATGTGCCCAACTGCATTACATATGCTTACAAATGCAATTTTACATATATTCTTGTTGTTTCAGCTCAGAAATGACTTGGTTACTTGAGTTTGATGAATTGTAATGTTTTCATGCAAATACTCTTGTAAACTCTTCACCAATGACAGAGATTGCCCTTAAGTATAGTTTGGGAGCATATCAGGCCGAGGGAAGGATGTTTTGGGTGGTTTTGCAATATCTTCATTCTGTAAAGTTAGATGTGCCCAACTGCATTACATATGCTTACAAGTGCAATTATACCTATTTTCTTGTTGTTTCAGCTCAGAAATGACTTGGTTACTAAAGTTTGATGAATTGTAATGTTTTCTGTCAAATACACTTGTAAACTCTTCACCAATGACAGATATTGCCCTTAAGTATAGTTTGGGAGCATATCAGGCCAAGGGAAGGATGTTTTTGGTGGTTTTGCAATATCTTCATTCTGTAAAGTTAGATGTGCCCAACTGCATTACATATGCTTACAAATGCAATTTTACCTATATTCTTGTTGTTTCAGCTCAGAAATGACTTGGTTACTAGAGTTTGATGAATTGTAATGTTTTCTGTCAAATACACATGAAAACTCTTTACCAATGACACTGAATAGCATTATGTATATTGTGGGTGCATATCAGGCTAAGAGAAGCTTGTTTAGGATGGTTTTGCAATATCTTCATTCTGTAAAGTTAGATGTGCCCAACTGCATTACATATGCCTACAAATGCAATTTTACCTATATTCTTGTTGTTTCAGCTCAGAAATGACTTGGTTACTAGAGTTTGATGAATTGTAATGTTTTCTGTCAAATACACTTGTAAACTCTTCACCAATGACAGATATTGCCCTTAAGTATAGTTTGGGAGCATATCAGGCCAAGGGAAGGATGTTTTGGGTGGTTTTGCAATATCTTCATTCTGTAAAGTTAGATGTGCCCAACTGCAATACATATGCTTACAAATGCAATTTTACTTATATTCTTGTTGTTTCAGCTCAGAAATGACTTGGTTACTAGAGTTTGAAGAATTGTAATGTTTTCTGTCAAATACACTTGTAAACTCTTCACCAATGACAGATATTGCCCTTAAGTATAGTTTGGGAGCATATCAGGCCAAGGGAAGGATGTTTTGGGTGGTTTTGCAATATCTTCATTCTGTAAAGTTAGATGTGCCCAACTGCATTACATATGCTTACAAATGCAATTTTACCTATATTCTTGTTGTTTCAGCTCAGAAATGACTTGGTTACTAAAGTTTGATGAATTGTAATGTTTTCTGTCAAATACACATGAAAACTCTTTACCAATGACACTGAATAGCATTATGTATATTGTGGGTGCATATCAGGCTAAGAGAAGCTTGTTTAGGATGGTTTTGCAATATCTTCATTCTGTAAAGTTAGATGTGCCCAACTGCAATACATATGCTTACAAATGCAATTTTACTTATATTCTTGTTGTTTCAGCTCAGAAATGACTTGGTTACTAGAGTTTGAAGAATTGTAATGTTTTCTGTCAAATACACTTGTAAACTCTTCACCAATGACAGATATTGCCCTTAAGTATAGTTTGGGAGCATATCAGGCCAAGGGAAGGATGTTTTGGGTGGTTTTGCAATATCTTCATTCTGTAAAGTTAGATGTGCCCAACTGCATTACATATGCTTACAAATGCAATTTTACCTATATTCTTGTTGTTTCAGCTCAGAAATGACTTGGTTACTAAAGTTTGATGAATTGTAATGTTTTCTGTCAAATACACATGAAAACTCTTTACCAATGACACTGAATAGCATTATGTATATTGTGGGTGCATATCAGGCTAAGAGAAGCTTGTTTAGGATGGTTTTGCAATATCTTCATTCTGTAAAGTTAGATGTGCCCAACTGCATTACATATGCTTACAAATGCAATTTTACCAATATTCTTGTTGTTTCAGCTCAGAAATGACTTGGTTACTAAAGTTTGATGAATTGTAATGTTTTCTGTCAAATACACTTGTAAACTCTTCACCAAAGACAGATATTGCCCTTAAGTATAGTTTGGGAGCATATCAGGCCAAGGGAAGGATGTTTTGGGTGGTTTTGCAATATCTTCATTCTGTAAAGTTAGATGTGCCCAACTGCATTACATATGCTTACAAATGCAATTTTACCTATATTCTTGTTGTTTCAGCTCAGAAATGACTTGGTTACTAAAGTTTGATGAATTGTAATGTTTTCTGTCAAATACACTTGTAAACTCTTCACCAATGACAGATATTGCCCTTAAGTATAGTTTGGGAGCATATCAGGCCAAGGGAAGGATGTTTTGGGTGGTTTTGCAATATCTTCATTCTGTAAAGTTAGATGTGCCCAACTGCATTACATATGCTTACAAATGCAATTTTACCTATATTCTTGTTGTTTCAGCTCAGAAATGACTTGGTTACTTGAGTTTGATGAATTGTAATGTTTTCATGCAAATACTCTTGTAAACTCTTCACCAATGACAGAGATTGCCCTTAAGTATAGTTTGGGAGCATATCAGGCCGAGGGAAGGATGTTTTGGGTGGTTTTGCAATATCTTCATTCTGTAAAGTTAGATGTGCCCAACTGCATTACATATGCTTACAAATGCAATTTTACCTATATTCTTGTTGTTTCAGCTCAGAAATGACTTGGTTACTAGAGTTTGATGAATTGTAATGTTTTCTGTCAAATACACATGAAAACTCTTTATTAATGACACTGAATAGCATTATGTATATTGTGGGTGCATATCAGGCTAAGAGAAGCTTGTTTAGGATGGTTTTGCAATATCTTCATTCTGTAAAGTTAGATGTGCCCAACTGCAATACATATGCTTACAAATGCAATTTTACCTATATTCTTGTTGTTTCAGCTCAGAAATGACTTGGTTACTAAAGTTTGATGAATTGTAATGTTTTCTGTCAAATACACTTGTAAACTCTTCACCATAGACAGATATTGCCCTTAAGTATAGTTTGGGAGCATATCAGGCCAAGGGAAGGATGTTTTTGGTGGTTTTGCAATATCTTCATTCTGTAAAGTTAGATGTGCCCAACTGCATTACATATGCCTACAAATACAATTTTACCTATATTCTTGTTGTTTCAGCTCAGAAATGACTTGGTTACTAAAGTTTGATGAATTGTAATGTTTTCTGTCAAATACACTTGTAAACTCTTCACCAATGACAGAGATTGCCCTTAAGTATAGTTTGGGAGCATATCAGGCCAAGGGAAGGATCTTTTGGGTGGTTTTGCAATATCTTCATTCTGTAAAGTTAGATGTGCCCAACTGCATTACATATGCTTACAAATGCAATTTTACCTATATTCTTGTTGTTTCAGCTCAGAAATGACTTGGTTACTAAAGTTTGATGAATTGTAATGTTTTCTGTCAAATACACATGAAAACTCTTTACCAATGACACTGAATAGCATTATGTATATTGCGGGTGCATATCAGGCTAAGAGAAGCTTGTTTAGGATGGTTTTGCAATATCTTCATTCTGTAAAGTTAGATGTGCCCAACTGCAATACATATGCTTACAAATGCAATTTTACCTATATTCTTGTTGTTTCAGCTCAGAAATGACTTGGTTACTAAAGTTTGATGAATTGTAATGTTTTCTGTCAAATACACTTGTAAACTCTTCACCATAGACAGATATTGCCCTTAAGTATAGTTTGGGAGCATATCAGGCCGAGGGAAGGATGTTTTGGGTGGTTTTGCAATATCTTCATTCTGTAAAGTTAGATGTGCCCAACTGCATTACATATGCTTACAAATGCAATTTTACCTATATTCTTGTTGTTTCAGCTCAGAAATGACTTGGTTACTAAAGTTTGATGAATTGTAATGTTTTCTGTCAAATACACTTGTAAACTCTTCACCAATGACAGATATTGCCCTTAAGTATAGTTTGGGAGCATATCAGGCCAAGGGAAGGATGTTTTTGGTGGTTTTGCAATATCTTCATTCTGTAAAGTTAGATGTGCCCAACTGCATTACATATGCCTACAAATGCAATTTTAGCTATATTCTTGTTGTTTCAGCTCAGAAATGACTTGGTTACTAAAGTTTGATGAATTGTAATGTTTTCTGTCAAATACACTTGTAAACTCTTCACCAATGACAGATATTGCCCTTAAGTATAGTTTGGGAGCATATCAGGCCAAGGGAAGGATGTTTTGGGTGGTTTTGCAATATCTTCATTCTGTAAAGTTAGATGTGCCCAACTGCATTACATATGCTTACAAATGCAATTTTACCTATATTCTTGTTGTTTCAGCTCAGAAATGACTTGGTTACTAGAGTTTGATGAATTGTAATGTTTTCTGTCAAATACACATGAAAACTCTTTACCAATGACACTGAATAGCATTATGTATATTGTGGGTGCATATCAGGCTAAGAGAAGCTTGTTTAGGATGGTTTTGCAATATCTTCATTCTGTAAAGTTAGATGTGCCCAACTGCAATACATATGCTTACAAATGCAATTTTACCAATATTCTTGTTGTTTCAGCTCAGAAATGACTTGGTTACTAAAGTTTGATGAATTGTAATGTTTTCATGCAAATACTCTTGTAAACTCTTCACCAATGACAGAGATTGCCCTTAAGTATAGTTTGGGAGCATATCAGGCCGAGGGAAGGATGTTTTGGGTGGTTTTGCAATATCTTCATTCTGTAAAGTTAGATGTGCCCAACTGCATTACATATGCTTACAAATGCAATTTTACCTATATTCTTGTTGTTTCAGCTCAGAAATGACTTGGTTACTAAAGTTTGATGAATTGTAATGTTTTCTGTCAAATACACTTGTAAACTCTTCACCAATGACAGATATTGCCCTTAAGTATAGTTTGGGAGCATATCAGGCCAAGGGAAGGATGTTTTTGGTGGTTTTGCAATATCTTCATTCTGTAAAGTTAGATGTGCCCAACTGCATTACATATGCCTACAAATGCAATTTTACCTATATTCTTGTTGTTTCAGCTCAGAAATGACTTGGTTACTAAAGTTTGATGAATTGTAATGTTTTCTGTCAAATACACTTGTAAACTCTTCACCAATGACAGATATTGCCCTTAAGTATAGTTTGGGAGCATATCAGGCCAAGGGAAGGATGTTTTGGGTGGATTTGCAATATCTTCATTCTGTAAAGTTAGATGTGCCCAACTGCAATACATATGCTTACAAATGCAATTTTACCTATATTCTTGTTGTTTCAGCTCAGAAATGACTTGGTTACTAGAGTTTGATGAATTGTAATGTTTTCTGTCAAATACACATGAAAACTCTTTACCAATGACACTGAATAGCATTATGTATATTGTGGGTGCATATCAGGCTAAGAGAAGCTTGTTTAGTATGGTTTTGCAATATCTTCATTCTGTAAAGTTAGATGTGCCCAACTGCAATACATATGCTTACAAATGCAATTTTACTTATATTCTTGTTGTTTCAGCTCAGAAATGACTTGGTTACTAGAGTTTGAAGAATTGTAATGTTTTCTGTCAAATACACTTGTAAACTCTTCACCAATGACAGATATTGCCCTTAAGTATAGTTTGGGAGCATATCAGGCCAAGGGAAGGATGTTTTGGGTGGTTTTGCAATATCTTCATTCTGTAAAGTTAGATGTGCCCAACTGCATTACATATGCTTACAAATGCAATTTTACCTATATTCTTGTTGTTTCAGCTCAGAAATGACTTGGTTACTAAAGTTTGATGAATTGTAATGTTTTCTGTCAAATACACTTGTAAACTCTTCACCAATGACAGATATTGCCCTTAAGTATAGTTTGGGAGCATATCAGGCCAAGGGAAGGATGTTTTGGGTGGTTTTGCAATATCTTCATTCTGTAAAGTTAGATGTGCCCAACTGCATTACATATGCTTACAAATGCAATTTTACCAATATTCTTGTTGTTTCAGCTCAGAAATGACTTGGTTACTAGAGTTTGATGAATTGTAATGTTTTCTGTCAAATACACATGAAAACTCTTTACCAATGACACTGAATAGCATTATGTATATTGTGGGTGCATATCAGGCTAAGAGAAGCTTGTTTAGGATGGTTTTGCAATATCTTCATTCTGTAAAGTTAGATGTGCCCAACTGCAATACATATGCTTACAAATGCAATTTTACCAATATTCTTGTTGTTTCAGCTCAGAAATGACTTGGTTACTAAAGTTTGATGAATTGTAATGTTTTCTGTCAAATACACTTGTAAACTCTTCACCAAAGACAGATATTGCCCTTAAGTATAGTTTGGGAGCATATCAGGCCAAGGGAAGGATGTTTTGGGTGGTTTTGCAATATCTTCATTCTGTAAAGTTAGATGTGCCCAACTGCATTACATATGCTTACAAATGCAATTTTACCTATATTCTTGTTGTTTCAGCTCAGAAATGACTTGGCTTCTAAAGTTTGATGAATTGTAATGTTTTCTGTCAAATACACTTGTAAACTCTTCACCATAGACAGATATTGCCCTTAAGTATAGTTTGGGAGCATATCAGGCCAAGGGAAGGATGTTTTGGGTGGTTTTGCAATATCTTCATTCTGTAAAGTTAGATGTGCCCAACTGCATTACATATGCTTACAAATGCAATTTTACCTATATTCTTGTTGTTTCAGCTCAGAAATGACTTGGTTACTTGAGTTTGATGAATTGTAATGTTTTCATGCAAATACTCTTGTAAACTCTTCACCAATGACAGAGATTGCCCTTAAGTATAGTTTGGGAGCATATCAGGCAGAGGGAAGGATGTTTTGGGTGGTTTTGCAATATCTTCATTCTGTAAAGTTAGATGTGCCCAACTGCATTACATATGCTTACAAATGCAATTTTACCTATATTCTTGTTGTTTCAGCTCAGAAATGACTTGGTTACTAAAGTTTGATGAATTGTAATGTTTTCTGTCAAATACACTTGTAAACTCTTCACCAATGACAGATATTGCCCTTAAGTATAGTTTGGGAGCATATCAGGCCAAGGGAAGGATGTTTTTGGTGGTTTTGCAATATCTTCATTCTGTAAAGTTAGATGTGCCCAACTGCATTACATATGCCTACAAATGCAATTTTACCTATATTCTTGTTGTTTCAGCTCAGAAATGACTTGGTTACTAAAGTTTGATGAATTGTAATGTTTTCTGTCAAATACACTTGTAAACTCTTCACCAATGACAGATATTGCCCTTAAGTATAGTTTGGGAGCATATCAGGCCAAGGGAAGGATGTTTTGGGTGGTTTTGCAATATCTTCATTCTGTAAAGTTAGATGTGCCCAACTGCAATACATATGCTTACAAATGCAATTTTACCTATATTCTTGTTGTTTCAGCTCAGAAATGACTTGGTTACTAGAGTTTGATGAATTGTAATGTTTTCTGTCAAATACACATGAAAACTCTTTACCAATGACACTGAATAGCATTATGTATATTGTGGGTGCATATCAGGCTAAGAGAAGCTTGTTTAGTATGGTTTTGCAATATCTTCATTCTGTAAAGTTAGATGTGCCCAACTGCAATACATATGCTTACAAATGCAATTTTACTTATATTCTTGTTGTTTCAGCTCAGAAATGACTTGGTTACTAGAGTTTGAAGAATTGTAATGTTTTCTGTCAAATACACTTGTAAACTCTTCACCAATGACAGATATTGCCCTTAAGTATAGTTTGGGAGCATATCAGGCCAAGGGAAGGATGTTTTGGGTGGTTTTGCAATATCTTCATTCTGTAAAGTTAGATGTGCCCAACTGCATTACATATGCTTACAAATGCAATTTTACCTATATTCTTGTTGTTTCAGCTCAGAAATGACTTGGTTACTAAAGTTTGATGAATTGTAATGTTTTCTGTCAAATACACTTGTAAACTCTTCACCAATGACAGATATTGCCCTTAAGTATAGTTTGGGAGCATATCAGGCCAAGGGAAGGATGTTTTGGGTGGTTTTGCAATATCTTCATTCTGTAAAGTTAGATGTGCCCAACTGCATTACATATGCTTACAAATGCAATTTTACCTATATTCTTGTTGTTTCAGCTCAGAAATGACTTGGTTACTAGAGTTTGATGAATTGTAATGTTTTCTGTCAAATACACATGAAAACTCTTTACCAATGACACTGAATAGCATTATGTATATTGTGGGTGCATATCAGGCTAACAGAAGCTTGTTTAGGATGGTTTTGCAATATCTTCATTCTGTAAAGTTAGATGTGCCCAACTGCAATACATATGCTTACAAATGCAATTTTACCAATATTCTTGTTGTTTCAGCTCAGAAATGACTTGGTTACTAAAGTTTGAAGAATTGTAATGTTTTCTGTCAAATACACTTGTAAACTCTTCACCAATGACAGATATTGCCCTTAAGTATAGTTTGGGAGCATATCAGTCCAAGGGAAGGATGTTTTGGGTGGTTTTGCAATATCTTCATTCTGTAAAGTTAGATGTGCCCAACTGCATTACATATGCTTACAAATGCAATTTTACCTATATTCTTGTTGTTTCAGCTCAGAAATGACTTGGTTACTAAAGTTTGATGAATTGTAATGTTTTCTGTCAAATACACTTGTAAACTCTTCACCATAGACAGATATTGCCCTTAAGTATAGTTTGGGAGCATATCAGGCCAAGGGAAGGATGTTTTGGGTGGTTTTGCAATATCTTCATTCTGTAAAGTTAGATGTGCCCAACTGCATTACATATGCTTACAAATGCAATTTTACCTATATTCTTGTTGTTTCAGCTCAGAAATGACTTGGTTACTTGAATTTGATGAATTGTAATGTTTTCATGCAAATACTCTTGTAAACTCTTCACCAATGACAGAGATTGCCCTTAAGTATAGTTTGGGAGCATATCAGGCCAAGGGAAGGATGTTTTTGGTGGTTTTGCAATATCTTCATTCTGTAAAGTTAGATGTGCCCAACTGCATTACATATGCCTACAAATGCAATTTTACCTATATTCTTGTTGTTTCAGCTCAGAAATGACTTGGTTACTAAAGTTTGATGAATTGTAATGTTTTCTGTCAAATACACTTGTAAACTCTTCACCAATGACAGATATTGCCCTTAAGTATAGTTTGGGAGCATATCAGGCCAAGGGAAGGATGTTTTGGGTGGTTTTGCAATATCTTCATTCTGTAAAGTTAGATGTGCCCAACTGCAATACATATGCTTACAAATGCAATTTTACCTATATTCTTGTTGTTTCAGCTCAGAAATGACTTGGTTACTAGAGTTTGATGAATTGTAATGTTTTCTGTCAAATACACATGAAAACTCTTTACCAATGACACTGAATAGCATTATGTATATTGTGGGTGCATATCAGGCTAAGAGAAGCTTGTTTAGTATGGTTTTGCAATATCTTCATTCTGTAAAGTTAGATGTGCCCAACTGCAATACATATGCTTACAAATGCAATTTTACTTATATTCTTGTTGTTTCAGCTCAGAAATGACTTGGTTACTAGAGTTTGAAGAATTGTAATGTTTTCTGTCAAATACACTTGTAAACTCTTCACCAATGACAGATATTGCCCTTAAGTATAGTTTGGGAGCATATCAGGCCAAGGGAAGGATGTTTTGGGTGGTTTTGCAATATCTTCATTCTGTAAAGTTAGATGTGCCCAACTGCATTACATATGCTTACAAATGCAATTTTACCTATATTCTTGTTGTTTCAGCTCAGAAATGACTTGGTTACTAAAGTTTGATGAATTGTAATGTTTTCTGTCAAATACACTTGTAAACTCTTCACCAATGACAGATATTGCCCTTAAGTATAGTTTGGGAGCATATCAGGCCAAGGGAAGGATGTTTTGGGTGGTTTTGCAATATCTTCATTCTGTAAAGTTAGATGTGCCCAACTGCATTACATATGCTTACAAATGCAATTTTACCTATATTCTTGTTGTTTCAGCTCAGAAATGACTTGGTTAATAGAGTTTGATGAATTGTAATGTTTTCTGTCAAATACACATGAAAACTCTTTACCAATGACACTGAATAGCATTATGTATATTGTGGGTGCATATCAGGCTAAGAGAAGCTTGTTTAGGATGGTTTTGCAATATCTTCATTCTGTAAAGTTAGATGTGCCCAACTGCAATACATATGCTTACAAATGCAATTTTACCAATATTCTTGTTGTTTCAGCTCAGAAATGACTTGGTTACTAGAGTTTGATGAATTGTAATGTTTTCTGTCAAATACACTTGTAAACTCCTCACCATAGACAGATATTGCCCTTAAGTATAGTTTGGGAGCATATCAGGCCAAGGGAAGGATGTTTTGGGTGGTTTTGCAATATCTTCATTCTGTAAAGTTAGATGTGCCCAACTGCATTACATATGCTTACAAATGCAATTTTACCTATATTCTTGTTGTTTCAGCTCAGAAATGACTTGGTTACTTGAGTTTGATGAATTGTAATGTTTTCATGCAAATACTCTTGTAAACTCTTCACCAATGACAGAGATTGCCCTTAAGTATAGTTTGGGAGCATATCAGGCCGAGGGAAGGATGTTTTGGGTGGTTTTGCAATATCTTCATTCTGTAAAGTTAGATGTGCCCAACTGCATTACATATGCTTACAAATGCAATTTTACCTATATTCTTGTTGTTTCAGCTCAGAAATGACTTGGTTACTAAAGTTTGATGAATTGTAATGTTTTCTGTCAAATACACTTGTAAACTCTTCACCAATGACAGATATTGCCCTTAAGTATAGTTTGGGAGCATATCAGGCCAAGGGAAGGATGTTTTTGGTGGTTTTGCAATATCTTCATTCTGTAAAGTTAGATGTGCCCAACTGCATTACATATGCTTACAAATGCAATTTTACCTATATTCTTGTTGTTTCAGCTCAGAAATGACTTGGTTACTAGAGTTTGAAGAATTGTATTGTTCTCTGTCAAATACACTTGTAAACTCTTCACCAATGACAGATATTGCCCTTAAGTATAGTTTGGGAGCATATCAGGCCAAGGGAAGGATGTTTTGGGTGGTTTTGCAATATCTTCATTCTGTAAAGTTAGATGTGCCCAACTGCATTACATATGCTTACAAATGCAATTTTACCTATATTCTTGTTGTTTCAGCTCAGAAATGACTTGGTTACTTGAATTTGATGAATTGTAATGTTTTCATGCAAATACTCTTGTAAACTCTTCACCAATGACAGAGATTGCCCTTAAGTATAGTTTGGGAGCATATCAGGCCAAGGGAAGGATGTTTTTGGTGGTTTTGCAATATCTTCATTCTGTAAAGTTAGATGTGCCCAACTGCATTACATATGCCTACAAATGCAATTTTACCTATATTCTTGTTGTTTCAGCTCAGAAATGACTTGGTTACTAAAGTTTGATGAATTGTAATGTTTTCTGTCAAATACACTTGTAAACTCTTCACCAATGACAGATATTGCCCTTAAGTATAGTTTGGGAGCATATCAGGCCAAGGGAAGGATGTTTTGGGTGGTTTTGCAATATCTTCATTCTGTAAAGTTAGATGTGCCCAACTGCAATACATATGCTTACAAATGCAATTTTACCTATATTCTTGTTGTTTCAGCTCAGAAATGACTTGGTTACTAGAGTTTGATGAATTGTAATGTTTTCTGTCAAATACACATGAAAACTCTTTACCAATGACACTGAATAGCATTATGTATATTGTGGGTGCATATCAGGCTAAGAGAAGCTTGTTTAGTATGGTTTTGCAATATCTTCATTCTGTAAAGTTAGATGTGCCCAACTGCAATACATATGCTTACAAATGCAATTTTACTTATATTCTTGTTGTTTCAGCTCAGAAATGACTTGGTTACTAGAGTTTGAAGAATTGTAATGTTTTCTGTCAAATACACTTGTAAACTCTTCACCAATGACAGATATTGCCCTTAAGTATAGTTTGGGAGCATATCAGGCCAAGGGAAGGATGTTTTGGGTGGTTTTGCAATATCTTCATTCTGTAAAGTTAGATGTGCCCAACTGCATTACATATGCTTACAAATGCAATTTTACCTATATTCTTGTTGTTTCAGCTCAGAAATGACTTGGTTACTAAAGTTTGATGAATTGTAATGTTTTCTGTCAAATACACTTGTAAACTCTTCACCAATGACAGATATTGCCCTTAAGTATAGTTTGGGAGCATATCAGGCCAAGGGAAGGATGTTTTGGGTGGTTTTGCAATATCTTCATTCTGTAAAGTTAGATGTGCCCAACTGCATTACATATGCTTACAAATGCAATTTTACCTATATTCTTGTTGTTTCAGCTCAGAAATGACTTGGTTAATAGAGTTTGATGAATTGTAATGTTTTCTGTCAAATACACATGAAAACTCTTTACCAATGACACTGAATAGCATTATGTATATTGTGGGTGCATATCAGGCTAAGAGAAGCTTGTTTAGGATGGTTTTGCAATATCTTCATTCTGTAAAGTTAGATGTGCCCAACTGCAATACATATGCTTACAAATGCAATTTTACCAATATTCTTGTTGTTTCAGCTCAGAAATGACTTGGTTACTAGAGTTTGATGAATTGTAATGTTTTCTGTCAAATACACTTGTAAACTCCTCACCATAGACAGATATTGCCCTTAAGTATAGTTTGGGAGCATATCAGGCCAAGGGAAGGATGTTTTGGGTGGTTTTGCAATATCTTCATTCTGTAAAGTTAGATGTGCCCAACTGCATTACATATGCTTACAAATGCAATTTTACCTATATTCTTGTTGTTTCAGCTCAGAAATGACTTGGTTACTTGAGTTTGATGAATTGTAATGTTTTCATGCAAATACTCTTGTAAACTCTTCACCAATGACAGAGATTGCCCTTAAGTATAGTTTGGGAGCATATCAGGCCGAGGGAAGGATGTTTTGGGTGGTTTTGCAATATCTTCATTCTGTAAAGTTAGATGTGCCCAACTGCATTACATATGCTTACAAATGCAATTTTACCTATATTCTTGTTGTTTCAGCTCAGAAATGACTTGGTTACTAAAGTTTGATGAATTGTAATGTTTTCTGTCAAATACACTTGTAAACTCTTCACCAATGACAGATATTGCCCTTAAGTATAGTTTGGGAGCATATCAGGCCAAGGGAAGGATGTTTTTGGTGGTTTTGCAATATCTTCATTCTGTAAAGTTAGATGTGCCCAACTGCATTACATATGCCTACAAATGCAATTTTACCTATATTCTTGTTGTTTCAGCTCAGAAATGACTTGGTTACTAGAGTTTGAAGAATTGTATTGTTCTCTGTCAAATACACTTGTAAACTCTTCACCAATGACAGATATTGCCCTTAAGTATAGTTTGGGAGCATATCAGGCCAAGGGAAGGATGTTTTGGGTGGTTTTGCAATATCTTCATTCTGTAAAGTTAGATGTGCCCAACTGCAATACATATGCTTACAAATGCAATTTTACTTATATTCTTGTTGTTTCAGCTCAGAAATGACTTGGTTACTAGAGTTTGAAGAATTGTAATGTTTTCTGTCAAATACACTTGTAAACTCTTCACCAATGACAGATATTGCCCTTAAGTATAGTTTGGGAGCATATCAGGCCAAGGGAAGGATGTTTTGGGTGGTTTTGCAATATCTTCATTCTGTAAAGTTAGATGTGCCCAACTGCATTACATATGCTTACAAATGCAATTTTACCTATATTCTTGTTGTTTCAGCTCAGAAATGACTTGGTTACTAGAGTTTGATGAATTGTAATGTTTTCTGTCAAATACACATGAAAACTCTTTACCAATGACACTGAATAGCATTATGTATATTGTGGGTGCATATCAGGCTAAGAGAAGCTTGTTTAGGATGGTTTTGCAATATCTTCATTCTGTAAAGTTAGATGTGCCCAACTGCATTACATATGCCTACAAATGCAATTTTACCTATATTCTTGTTGTTTCAGCTCAGAAATGACTTGGTTACTAGAGTTTGATGAATTGTAATGTTTTCTGTCAAATACACTTGTAAACTCTTCACCAATGACAGATATTGCCCTTAAGTATAGTTTGGGAGCATATCAGGCCAAATGAAGGATGTTTTGGGTGGTTTTGCAATATCTTCATTCTGTAAAGTTAGATGTGCCCAACTGCAATAGATATGCTTACAAATGCAATTTTACTTATATTCTTGTTGTTTCAGCTCAGAAATGACTTGGTTACTAGAGTTTGAAGAATTGTAATGTTTTCTGTCAAATACACTTGTAAACTCTTCACCAATGACAGATATTGCCCTTAAGTATAGTTTGGGAGCATATCAGGCCAAGGGAAGGATGTTTTGGGTGGTTTTGCAATATCTTCATTCTGTAAAGTTAGATGTGCCCAACTGCATTACATATGCTTACAAATGCAATTTTACCTATATTCTTGTTGTTTCAGCTCAGAAATGACTTGGTTACTAAAGTTTGATGAATTGTAATGTTTTCTGTCAAATACACATGAAAACTCTTTACCAATGACACTGAATAGCATTATGTATATTGTGGGTGCATATCAGGCTAAGAGAAGCTTGTTTAGGATGGTTTTGCAATATCTTCATTCTGTAAAGTTAGATGTGCCCAACTGCATTACATATGCTTACAAATGCAATTTTACCAATATTCTTGTTGTTTCAGCTCAGAAATGACTTGGTTACTAAAGTTTGATGAATTGTAATGTTTTCTGTCAAATACACTTGTAAACTCTTCACCAAAGACAGATATTGCCCTTAAGTATAGTTTGGGAGCATATCAGGCCAAGGGAAGGATGTTTTGGGTGGTTTTGCAATATCTTCATTCTGTAAAGTTAGATGTGCCCAACTGCATTACATATGCTTACAAATGCAATTTTACCTATATTCTTGTTGTTTCAGCTCAGAAATGACTTGGTTACTAAAGTTTGATGAATTGTAATGTTTTCTGTCAAATACACTTGTAAACTCTTCACCATAGACAGATATTGCCCTTAAGTATAGTTTGGGAGCATATCAGGCCAAGGGAAGGATCTTTTGGGTGGTTTTGCAATATCTTCATTCTGTAAAGTTAGATGTGCCCAACTGCATTACATATGCTTACAAATGCAATTTTACCTATATTCTTGTTGTTTCAGCTCAGAAATGACTTGGTTACTTGAGTTTGATGAATTGTAATGTTTTCATGCAAATACTCTTGTAAACTCTTCACCAATGACAGAGATTGCCCTTAAGTATAGTTTGGGAGCATATCAGGCCGAGGGAAGGATGTTTTGGGTGGTTTTGCAATATCTTCATTCTGTAAAGTTAGATGTGCCCAACTGCATTACATATGCTTACAAATGCAATTTTACCTATATTCTTGTTGTTTCAGCTCAGAAATGACTTGGTTACTAGAGTTTGATGAATTGTAATGTTTTCTGTCAAATACACATGAAAACTCTTTACCAATGACACTGAATAGCATTATGTATATTGTGGGTGCATATCAGGCTAAGAGAAGCTTGTTTAGGATGGTTTTGCAATATCTTCATTCTGTAAAGTTAGATGTGCCCAACTGCAATACATATGCTTACAAATGCAATTTTACCTATATTCTTGTTGTTTCAGCTCAGAAATGACTTGGTTACTAAAGTTTGATGAATTGTAATGTTTTCTGTCAAATACACTTGTAAACTCTTCACCATAGACAGATATTGCCCTTAAGTATAGTTTGGGAGCATATCAGGCCAAGGGAAGGATGTTTTTGGTGGTTTTGCAATATCTTCATTCTGTAAAGTTAGATGTGCCCAACTGCATTACATATGCCTACAAATACAATTTTACCTATATTCTTGTTGTTTCAGCTCAGAAATGACTTGGTTACTAAAGTTTGATGAATTGTAATGTTTTCTGTCAAATACACTTGTAAACTCTTCACCAATGACAGAGATTGCCCTTAAGTATAGTTTGGGAGCATATCAGGCCAAGGGAAGGATGTTTTGGGTGGTTTTGCAATATCTTCATTCTGTAAAGTTAGATGTGCCCAACTGCAATACATATGCTTACAAATGCAATTTTACTTATATTCTTGTTGTTTCAGCTCAGAAATGACTTGGTTACTAGAGTTTGAAGAATTGTAATGTTTTCTGTCAAATACACTTGTAAACTCTTCACCAATGACAGATATTGCCCTTAAGTATAGTTTGGGAGCATATCAGGCCAAGGGAAGGATGTTTTGGGTGGTTTTGCAATATCTTCATTCTGTAAAGTTAGATGTGCCCAACTGCATTACATATGCTTACAAATGCAATTTTACCTATATTCTTGTTGTTTCAGCTCAGAAATGACTTGGTTACTAGAGTTTGATGAATTGTAATGTTTTCTGTCAAATACACATGAAAACTCTTTACCAATGACACTGAATAGCATTATGTTTATTGTGGGTGCATATCAGGCTAAGAGAAGCTTGTTTAGGATGGTTTTGCAATATCTTCATTCTGTAAAGTTAGATGTGCCCAACTGCAATACATATGCTTACAAATGCAATTTTACCTATATTCTTGTTGTTTCAGCTCAGAAATGACTTGGTTACTAACGTTTGATGAATTGTAATGTTTTCTGTCAAATACACTTGTAAACTCTTCACCATAGACAGATATTGCCCTTAAGTATAGTTTGGGAGCATATCAGGCCAAGGGAAGGATGTTTTGGGTGGTTTTGCAATATCTTCATTCTGTAAAGTTAGATGTGCCCAACTGCATTACATATGCTTACAAATGCAATTTTACCAATATTCTTGTTGTTTCAGCTCAGAAATGACTTGGTTACTAGAGTTTGATGAATTGTAATGTTTTCTGTCAAATACACTTGTAAACTCTTCACCAATGACAGATATTGCCCTTAAGTATAGTTTGGGAGCATATCAGGCCAAGGGAAGGATGTTTTGGGTGGTTTTGCAATATCTTCATTCTGTAAAGTTAGATGTGCCCAACTGCATTACATATGCTTACAAATGCAATTTTACCTATATTCTTGTTGTTTCAGCTCAGAAATGACTTGGTTACTTGAGTTTGATGAATTGTAATGTTTTCTGTCAAATACACATGAAAACTCTTTACCAATGACACTGAATAGCATTATGTATATTGTGGGTGCATATCAGGCTAAGAGAAGCTTGTTTAGGATGGTTTTGCAATATCTTCATTCTGTAAAGTTAGATGTGCCCAACTGCAATACATATGCTTACAAATGCAATTTTACCAATATTCTTGTTGTTTCAGCTCAGAAATGACTTGGTTACTAAAGTTTGATGAATTGTAATGTTTTCTGTCAAATACACTTGTAAACTCTTCACCAAAGACAGATATTGCCCTTAAGTATAGTTTGGGAGCATATCAGGCCAAGGGAAGGATGTTTTGGGTGGTTTTGCAATATCTTCATTCTGTAAAGTTAGATGTGCCCAACTGCATTACATATGCTTACAAATGCAATTTTACCTATATTCTTGTTGTTTCAGCTCAGAAATGACTTGGTTACTAAAGTTTGATGAATTGTAATGTTTTCTGTCAAATACACTTGTAAACTCTTCACCATAGACAGATATTGCCCTTAAGTATAGTTTGGGAGCATATCAGGCCAAGGGAAGGATGTTTTGGGTGGTTTTGCAATATCTTCATTCTGTAAAGTTAGATGTGCCCAACTGCATTACATATGCTTACAAATGCAATTTTACATATATTCTTGTTGTTTCAGCTCAGAAATGACTTGGTTACTTGAGTTTGAGAATTGTAATGTTTTCATGCAAATACTCTTGTAAACTCTTCACCAATGACAGAGATTGCCCTTAAGTATAGTTTGGGAGCATATCAGGCCGAGGGAAGGATGTTTTGGGTGGTTTTGCAATATCTTCATTCTGTAAAGTTAGATGTGCCCAACTGCATTACATATGCTTACAAATGCAATTATACCTATTTTCTTGTTGTTTCAGCTCAGAAATGACTTGGTTACTAAAGTTTGATGAATTGTAATGTTTTCTGTCAAATACACTTGTAAACTCTTCACCAAAGACAGATATTGCCCTTAAGTATAGTTTGGGAGCATATCAGGCCAAGGGAAGGATGTTTTTGGTGGTTTTGCAATATCTTCATTCTGTAAAGTTAGATGTGCCCAACTGCATTACATATGCTTACAAATGCAATTTTACCTATATTCTTGTTGTTTCAGCTCAGAAATGACTTGGTTACTAAAGTTTGATGAATTGTAATGTTTTCTGTCAAATACACTTGTAAACTCTTCACCATAGACAGATATTGCCCTTAAGTATAGTTTGGGAGCATATCAGGCCAAGGGAAGGATCTTTTGGGTGGTTTTGCAATATCTTCATTCTGTAAAGTTAGATGTGCCCAACTGCATTACATATGCTTACAAATGCAATTTTACCTATATTCTTGTTGTTTCAGCTCAGAAATGACTTGGTTACTTGAGTTTGATGAATTGTAATGTTTTCATGCAAATACTCTTGTAAACTCTTCACCAATGACAGAGATTGCCCTTAAGTATAGTTTGGGAGCATATCAGGCCGAGGGAAGGATGTTTTGGGTGGTTTTGCAATATCTTCATTCTGTAAAGTTAGATGTGCCCAACTGCATTACATATGCTTACAAATGCAATTTTACCTATATTCTTGTTGTTTCAGCTCAGAAATGACTTGGTTACTAGAGTTTGATGAATTGTAATGTTTTCTGTCAAATACACATGAAAACTCTTTACCAATGACACTGAATAGCATTATGTTTATTGTGGGTGCATATCAGGCTAAGAGAAGCTTGTTTAGGATGGTTTTGCAATATCTTCATTCTGTAAAGTTAGATGTGCCCAACTGCAATACATATGCTTACAAATGCAATTTTACCTATATTCTTGTTGTTTCAGCTCAGAAATGACTTGGTTACTAAAGTTTGATGAATTGTAATGTTTTCTGTCAAATACACTTGTAAACTCTTCACCATAGACAGATATTGCCCTTAAGTATAGTTTGGGAGCATATCAGGCCAAGGGAAGGATGTTTTTGGTGGTTTTGCAATATCTTCATTCTGTAAAGTTAGATGTGCCCAACTGCATTACATATGCCTACAAATACAATTTTACCTATATTCTTGTTGTTTCAGCTCAGAAATGACTTGGTTACTAAAGTTTGATGAATTGTAATGTTTTCTGTCAAATACACTTGTAAACTCTTCACCAATGACAGAGATTGCCCTTAAGTATAGTTTGGGAGCATATCAGGCCAAGGGAAGGATGTTTTGGGTGGTTTTGCAATATCTTCATTCTGTAAAGTTAGATGTGCCCAACTGCAATACATATGCTTACAAATGCAATTTTACTTATATTCTTGTTGTTTCAGCTCAGAAATGACTTGGTTACTAGAGTTTGAAGAATTGTAATGTTTTCTGTCAAATACACTTGTAAACTCTTCACCAATGACAGATATTGCCCTTAAGTATAGTTTGGGAGCATATCAGGCCAAGGGAAGGATGTTTTGGGTGGTTTTGCAATATCTTCATTCTGTAAAGTTAGATGTGCCCAACTGCATTACATATGCTTACAAATGCAATTTTACCTATATTCTTGTTGTTTCAGCTCAGAAATGACTTGGTTACTAGAGTTTGATGAATTGTAATGTTTTCTGTCAAATACACATGAAAACTCTTTACCAATGACACTGAATAGCATTATGTTTATTGTGGGTGCATATCAGGCTAAGAGAAGCTTGTTTAGGATGGTTTTGCAATATCTTCATTCTGTAAAGTTAGATGTGCCCAACTGCAATACATATGCTTACAAATGCAATTTTACCTATATTCTTGTTGTTTCAGCTCAGAAATGACTTGGTTACTAACGTTTGATGAATTGTAATGTTTTCTGTCAAATACACTTGTAAACTCTTCACCATAGACAGATATTGCACTTAAGTATAGTTTGGGAGCATATCAGGCCAAGGGAAGGATGTTTTGGGTGGTTTTGCAATATCTTCATTCTGTAAAGTTAGATGTGCCCAACTGCATTACATATGCTTACAAATGCAATTTTACCAATATTCTTGTTGTTTCAGCTCAGAAATGACTTGGTTACTAGAGTTTGATGAATTGTAATGTTTTCTGTCAAATACACTTGTAAACTCTTCACCAATGACAGATATTGCCCTTAAGTATAGTTTGGGAGCATATCAGGCCAAGGGAAGGATGTTTTGGGTGGTTTTGCAATATCTTCATTCTGTAAAGTTAGATGTGCCCAACTGCATTACATATGCTTACAAATGCAATTTTACCTATATTCTTGTTGTTTCAGCTCAGAAATGACTTGGTTACTTGAGTTTGATGAATTGTAATGTTTTCTGTCAAATACACATGAAAACTCTTTACCAATGACACTGAATAGCATTATGTATATTGTGGGTGCATATCAGGCTAAGAGAAGCTTGTTTAGGATGGTTTTGCAATATCTTCATTCTGTAAAGTTAGATGTGCCCAACTGCAATACATATGCTTACAAATGCAATTTTACCAATATTCTTGTTGTTTCAGCTCAGAAATGACTTGGTTACTAAAGTTTGATGAATTGTAATGTTTTCTGTCAAATACACTTGTAAACTCTTCACCAAAGACAGATATTGCCCTTAAGTATAGTTTGGGAGCATATCAGGCCAAGGGAAGGATGTTTTGGGTGGTTTTGCAATATCTTCATTCTGTAAAGTTAGATGTGCCCAACTGCATTACATATGCTTACAAATGCAATTTTACCTATATTCTTGTTGTTTCAGCTCAGAAATGACTTGGTTACTAAAGTTTGATGAATTGTAATGTTTTCTGTCAAATACACTTGTAAACTCTTCACCATAGACAGATATTGCCCTTAAGTATAGTTTGGGAGCATATCAGGCCAAGGGAAGGATGTTTTGGGTGGTTTTGCAATATCTTCATTCTGTAAAGTTAGATGTGCCCAACTGCATTACATATGCTTACAAATGCAATTTTACATATATTCTTGTTGTTTCAGCTCAGAAATGACTTGGTTACTTGAGTTTGATGAATTGTAATGTTTTCATGCAAATACTCTTGTAAACTCTTCACCAATGACAGAGATTGCCCTTAAGTATAGTTTGGGAGCATATCAGGCCGAGGGAAGGATGTTTTGGGTGGTTTTGCAATATCTTCATTCTGTAAAGTTAGATGTGCCCAACTGCATTACATATGCTTACAAATGCAATTATACCTATTTTCTTGTTGTTTCAGCTCAGAAATGACTTGGTTACTAAAGTTTGATGAATTGTAATGTTTTCTGTCAAATACACTTGTAAACTCTTCACCAATGACAGATATTGCCCTTAAGTATAGTTTGGGAGCATATCAGGCCAAGGGAAGGATGTTTTTGGTGGTTTTGCAATATCTTCATTCTGTAAAGTTAGATGTGCCCAACTGCATTACATATGCTTACAAATGCAATTTTACCTATATTCTTGTTGTTTCAGCTCAGAAATGACTTGGTTACTAGAGTTTGATGAATTGTAATGTTTTCTGTCAAATACACATGAAAACTCTTTACCAATGACACTGAATAGCATTATGTATATTGTGGGTGCATATCAGGCTAAGAGAAGCTTGTTTAGGATGGTTTTGCAATATCTTCATTCTGTAAAGTTAGATGTGCCCAACTGCATTACATATGCCTACAAATGCAATTTTACCTATATTCTTGTTGTTTCAGCTCAGAAATGACTTGGTTACTAGAGTTTGATGAATTGTAATGTTTTCTGTCAAATACACTTGTAAACTCTTCACCAATGACAGATATTGCCCTTAAGTATAGTTTGGGAGCATATCAGGCCAAGGGAAGGATGTTTTGGGTGGTTTTGCAATATCTTCATTCTGTAAAGTTAGATGTGCCCAACTGCAATACATATGCTTACAAATGCAATTTTACTTATATTCTTGTTGTTTCAGCTCAGAAATGACTTGGTTACTAGAGTTTGAAGAATTGTAATGTTTTCTGTCAAATACACTTGTAAACTCTTCACCAATGACAGATATTGCCCTTAAGTATAGTTTGGGAGCATATCAGGCCAAGGGAAGGATGTTTTGGGTGGTTTTGCAATATCTTCATTCTGTAAAGTTAGATGTGCCCAACTGCATTACATATGCTTACAAATGCAATTTTACCTATATTCTTGTTGTTTCAGCTCAGAAATGACTTGGTTACTAAAGTTTGATGAATTGTAATGTTTTCTGTCAAATACACATGAAAACTCTTTACCAATGACACTGAATAGCATTATGTATATTGTGGGTGCATATCAGGCTAAGAGAAGCTTGTTTAGGATGGTTTTGCAATATCTTCATTCTGTAAAGTTAGATGTGCCCAACTGCAATACATATGCTTACAAATGCAATTTTACTTATATTCTTGTTGTTTCAGCTCAGAAATGACTTGGTTACTAGAGTTTGAAGAATTGTAATGTTTTCTGTCAAATACACTTGTAAACTCTTCACCAATGACAGATATTGCCCTTAAGTATAGTTTGGGAGCATATCAGGCCAAGGGAAGGATGTTTTGGGTGGTTTTGCAATATCTTCATTCTGTAAAGTTAGATGTGCCCAACTGCATTACATATGCTTACAAATGCAATTTTACCTATATTCTTGTTGTTTCAGCTCAGAAATGACTTGGTTACTAAAGTTTGATGAATTGTAATGTTTTCTGTCAAATACACATGAAAACTCTTTACCAATGACACTGAATAGCATTATGTATATTGTGGGTGCATATCAGGCTAAGAGAAGCTTGTTTAGGATGGTTTTGCAATATCTTCATTCTGTAAAGTTAGATGTGCCCAACTGCATTACATATGCTTACAAATGCAATTTTACCAATATTCTTGTTGTTTCAGCTCAGAAATGACTTGGTTACTAAAGTTTGATGAATTGTAATGTTTTCTGTCAAATACACTTGTAAACTCTTCACCAAAGACAGATATTGCCCTTAAGTATAGTTTGGGAGCATATCAGGCCAAGGGAAGGATGTTTTGGGTGGTTTTGCAATATCTTCATTCTGTAAAGTTAGATGTGCCCAACTGCATTACATATGCTTACAAATGCAATTTTACCTATATTCTTGTTGTTTCAGCTCAGAAATGACTTGGTTACTAAAGTTTGATGAATTGTAATGTTTTCTGTCAAATACACTTGTAAACTCTTCACCAATGACAGATATTGCCCTTAAGTATAGTTTGGGAGCATATCAGGCCAAGGGAAGGATGTTTTGGGTGGTTTTGCAATATCTTCATTCTGTAAAGTTAGATGTGCCCAACTGCATTACATATGCTTACAAATGCAATTTTACCTATATTCTTGTTGTTTCAGCTCAGAAATGACTTGGTTACTTGAGTTTGATGAATTGTAATGTTTTCATGCAAATACTCTTGTAAACTCTTCACCAATGACAGAGATTGCCCTTAAGTATAGTTTGGGAGCATATCAGGCCGAGGGAAGGATGTTTTGGGTGGTTTTGCAATATCTTCATTCTGTAAAGTTAGATGTGCCCAACTGCATTACATATGCTTACAAATGCAATTTTACCTATATTCTTGTTGTTTCAGCTCAGAAATGACTTGGTTACTAGAGTTTGATGAATTGTAATGTTTTCTGTCAAATACACATGAAAACTCTTTACCAATGACACTGAATAGCATTATGTATATTGTGGGTGCATATCAGGCTAAGAGAAGCTTGTTTAGGATGGTTTTGCAATATCTTCATTCTGTAAAGTTAGATGTGCCCAACTGCAATACATATGCTTACAAATGCAATTTTACCTATATTCTTGTTGTTTCAGCTCAGAAATGACTTGGTTACTAAAGTTTGATGAATTGTAATGTTTTCTGTCAAATACACTTGTAAACTCTTCACCATAGACAGATATTGCCCTTAAGTATAGTTTGGGAGCATATCAGGCCAAGGGAAGGATGTTTTTGGTGGTTTTGCAATATCTTCATTCTGTAAAGTTAGATGTGCCCAACTGCATTACATATGCCTACAAATACAATTTTACCTATATTCTTGTTGTTTCAGCTCAGAAATGACTTGGTTACTAAAGTTTGATGAATTGTAATGTTTTCTGTCAAATACACTTGTAAACTCTTCACCAATGACAGAGATTGCCCTTAAGTATAGTTTGGGAGCATATCAGGCCAAGGGAAGGATCTTTTGGGTGGTTTTGCAATATCTTCATTCTGTAAAGTTAGATGTGCCCAACTGCATTACATATGCTTACAAATGCAATTTTACCTATATTCTTGTTGTTTCAGCTCAGAAATGACTTGGTTACTAAAGTTTGATGAATTGTAATGTTTTCTGTCAAATACACATGA
This sequence comes from Amia ocellicauda, assembly GCF_036373705.1. Taxonomy (NCBI): domain Eukaryota; kingdom Metazoa; phylum Chordata; class Actinopteri; order Amiiformes; family Amiidae; genus Amia; species Amia ocellicauda. The sequence goes on from NC_089852.1 coordinate 53,041,233, forward strand.
AAACTCTTTACCAATGACACTGAATAGCATTATGTATATTGTGGGTGCATATCAGGCTAAGAGAAGCTTGTTTAGGATGGTTTTGCAATATCTTCATTCTGTAAAGTTAGATGTGCCCAACTGCAATACATATGCTTACAAATGCAATTTTACTTATATTCTTGTTGTTTCAGCTCAGAAATGACTTGGTTACTAGAGTTTGAAGAATTGTAATGTTTTCTGTCAAATACACTTGTAAACTCTTCACCAATGACAGATATTGCCCTTAAGTATAGTTTGGGAGCATATCAGGCCAAGGGAAGGATGTTTTGGGTGGTTTTGCAATATCTTCATTCTGTAAAGTTAGATGTGCCCAACTGCATTACATATGCTTACAAATGCAATTTTACCTATATTCTTGTTGTTTCAGCTCAGAAATGACTTGGTTACTAAAGTTTGATGAATTGTAATGTTTTCTGTCAAATACACATGAAAACTCTTTACCAATGACACTGAATAGCATTATGTATATTGTGGGTGCATATCAGGCTAAGAGAAGCTTGTTTAGGATGGTTTTGCAATATCTTCATTCTGTAAAGTTAGATGTGCCCAACTGCATTACATATGCTTACAAATGCAATTTTACCAATATTCTTGTTGTTTCAGCTCAGAAATGACTTGGTTACTAAAGTTTGATGAATTGTAATGTTTTCTGTCAAATACACTTGTAAACTCTTCACCAAAGACAGATATTGCCCTTAAGTATAGTTTGGGAGCATATCAGGCCAAGGGAAGGATGTTTTGGGTGGTTTTGCAATATCTTCATTCTGTAAAGTTAGATGTGCCCAACTGCATTACATATGCTTACAAATGCAATTTTACCTATATTCTTGTTGTTTCAGCTCAGAAATGACTTGGTTACTAAAGTTTGATGAATTGTAATGTTTTCTGTCAAATACACTTGTAAACTCTTCACCAATGACAGATATTGCCCTTAAGTATAGTTTGGGAGCATATCAGGCCAAGGGAAGGATGTTTTGGGTGGTTTTGCAATATCTTCATTCTGTAAAGTTAGATGTGCCCAACTGCATTACATATGCTTACAAATGCAATTTTACCTATATTCTTGTTGTTTCAGCTCAGAAATGACTTGGTTACTTGAGTTTGATGAATTGTAATGTTTTCATGCAAATACTCTTGTAAACTCTTCACCAATGACAGAGATTGCCCTTAAGTATAGTTTGGGAGCATATCAGGCCGAGGGAAGGATGTTTTGGGTGGTTTTGCAATATCTTCATTCTGTAAAGTTAGATGTGCCCAACTGCATTACATATGCTTACAAATGCAATTTTACCTATATTCTTGTTGTTTCAGCTCAGAAATGACTTGGTTACTAGAGTTTGATGAATTGTAATGTTTTCTGTCAAATACACATGAAAACTCTTTACCAATGACACTGAATAGCATTATGTATATTGTGGGTGCATATCAGGCTAAGAGAAGCTTGTTTAGGATGGTTTTGCAATATCTTCATTCTGTAAAGTTAGATGTGCCCAACTGCAATACATATGCTTACAAATGCAATTTTACCTATATTCTTGTTGTTTCAGCTCAGAAATGACTTGGTTACTAAAGTTTGATGAATTGTAATGTTTTCTGTCAAATACACTTGTAAACTCTTCACCATAGACAGATATTGCCCTTAAGTATAGTTTGGGAGCATATCAGGCCAAGGGAAGGATGTTTTTGGTGGTTTTGCAATATCTTCATTCTGTAAAGTTAGATGTGCCCAACTGCATTACATATGCCTACAAATACAATTTTACCTATATTCTTGTTGTTTCAGCTCAGAAATGACTTGGTTACTAAAGTTTGATGAATTGTAATGTTTTCTGTCAAATACACTTGTAAACTCTTCACCAATGACAGAGATTGCCCTTAAGTATAGTTTGGGAGCATATCAGGCCAAGGGAAGGATCTTTTGGGTGGTTTTGCAATATCTTCATTCTGTAAAGTTAGATGTGCCCAACTGCAATACATATGCTTACAAATGCAATTTTACTTATATTCTTGTTGTTTCAGCTCAGAAATGACTTGGTTACTAGAGTTTGAAGAATTGTAATGTTTTCTGTCAAATACACTTGTAAACTCTTCACCAATGACAGATATTGCCCTTAAGTATAGTTTGGGAGCATATCAGGCCAAGGGAAGGATGTTTTGGGTGGTTTTGCAATATCTTCATTCTGTAAAGTTAGATGTGCCCAACTGCATTACATATGCTTACAAATGCAATTTTACCTATATTCTTGTTGTTTCAGCTCAGAAATGACTTGGTTACTAGAGTTTGATGAATTGTAATGTTTTCTGTCAAATACACATGAAAACTCTTTACCAATGACACTGAATAGCATTATGTATATTGTGGGTGCATATCAGGCTAAGAGAAGCTTGTTTAGGATGGTTTTGCAATATCTTCATTCTGTAAAGTTAGATGTGCCCAACTGCAATACATATGCTTACAAATGCAATTTTACCTATATTCTTGTTGTTTCAGCTCAGAAATGACTTGGTTACTAACGTTTGATGAATTGTAATGTTTTCTGTCAAATACACTTGTAAACTCTTCACCATAGACAGATATTGCCCTTAAGTATAGTTTGGGAGCATATCAGGCCAAGGGAAGGATGTTTTGGGTGGTTTTGCAATATCTTCATTCTGTAAAGTTAGATGTGCCCAACTGCAATACATATGCTTACAAATGCAATTTTACCTATATTCTTGTTGTTTCAGCTCAGAAATGACTTGGTTACTAACGTTTGATGAATTGTAATGTTTTCTGTCAAATACACTTGTAAACTCTTCACCATAGACAGATATTGCCCTTAAGTATAGTTTGGGAGCATATCAGGCCAAGGGAAGGATGTTTTGGGTGGTTTTGCAATATCTTCATTCTGTAAAGTTAGATGTGCCCAACTGCATTACATATGCTTACAAATGCAATTTTACCAATATTCTTGTTGTTTCAGCTCAGAAATGACTTGGTTACTAGAGTTTGATGAATTGTAATGTTTTCTGTCAAATACACTTGTAAACTCTTCACCAATGACAGATATTGCCCTTAAGTATAGTTTGGGAGCATATCAGGCCAAGGGAAGGATGTTTTGGGTGGTTTTGCAATATCTTCATTCTGTAAAGTTAGATGTGCCCAACTGCATTACATATGCTTACAAATGCAATTTTACCTATATTCTTGTTGTTTCAGCTCAGAAATGACTTGGTTACTTGAGTTTGATGAATTGTAATGTTTTCTGTCAAATACACATGAAAACTCTTTACCAATGACACTGAATAGCATTATGTATATTGTGGGTGCATATCAGGCTAAGAGAAGCTTGTTTAGGATGGTTTTGCAATATCTTCATTCTGTAAAGTTAGATGTGCCCAACTGCAATACATATGCTTACAAATGCAATTTTACCAATATTCTTGTTGTTTCAGCTCAGAAATGACTTGGTTACTAAAGTTTGATGAATTGTAATGTTTTCTGTCAAATACACTTGTAAACTCTTCACCAAAGACAGATATTGCCCTTAAGTATAGTTTGGGAGCATATCAGGCCAAGGGAAGGATGTTTTGGGTGGTTTTGCAATATCTTCATTCTGTAAAGTTAGATGTGCCCAACTGCATTACATATGCTTACAAATGCAATTTTACCTATATTCTTGTTGTTTCAGCTCAGAAATGACTTGGTTACTAAAGTTTGATGAATTGTAATGTTTTCTGTCAAATACACTTGTAAACTCTTCACCATAGACAGATATTGCCCTTAAGTATAGTTTGGGAGCATATCAGGCCAAGGGAAGGATGTTTTGGGTGGTTTTGCAATATCTTCATTCTGTAAAGTTAGATGTGCCCAACTGCATTACATATGCTTACAAATGCAATTTTACCAATATTCTTGTTGTTTCAGCTCAGAAATGACTTGGTTACTTGAGTTTGATGAATTGTAATGTTTTCATGCAAATACTCTTGTAAACTCTTCACCAATGACAGAGATTGCCCTTAAGTATAGTTTGGGAGCATATCAGGCCGAGGGAAGGATGTTTTGGGTGGTTTTGCAATATCTTCATTCTGTAAAGTTAGATGTGCCCAACTGCATTACATATGCTTACAAATGCAATTATACCTATTTTCTTGTTGTTTCAGCTCAGAAATGACTTGGTTACTAAAGTTTGATGAATTGTAATGTTTTCTGTCAAATACACTTGTAAACTCTTCACCAATGACAGATATTGCCCTTAAGTATAGTTTGGGAGCATATCAGGCCAAGGGAAGGATGTTTTGGGTGGTTTTGCAATATCTTCATTCTGTAAAGTTAGATGTGCCCAACTGCAATACATATGCTTACAAATGCAATTTTACTTATATTCTTGTTGTTTCAGCTCAGAAATGACTTGGTTACTAGAGTTTGAAGAATTGTAATGTTTTCTGTCAAATACACTTGTAAACTCTTCACCAATGACAGATATTGCCCTTAAGTATAGTTTGGGAGCATATCAGGCCAAGGGAAGGATGTTTTGGGTGGTTTTGCAATATCTTCATTCTGTAAAGTTAGATGTGCCCAACTGCATTACATATGCTTACAAATGCAATTTTACCTATATTCTTGTTGTTTCAGCTCAGAAATGACTTGGTTACTAGAGTTTGATGAATTGTAATGTTTTCTGTCAAATACACATGAAAACTCTTTACCAATGACACTGAATAGCATTATGTATATTGTGGGTGCATATCAGGCTAAGAGAAGCTTGTTTAGGATGGTTTTGCAATATCTTCATTCTGTAAAGTTAGATGTGCCCAACTGCATTACATATGCTTACAAATGCAATTTTACCAATATTCTTGTTGTTTCAGCTCAGAAATGACTTGGTTACTTGAGTTTGATGAATTGTAATGTTTTCATGCAAATACTCTTGTAAACTCTTCACCAATGACAGAGATTGCCCTTAAGTATAGTTTGGGAGCATATCAGGCCGAGGGAAGGATGTTTTGGGTGGTTTTGCAATATCTTCATTCTGTAAAGTTAGATGTGCCCAACTGCATTACATATCAAATGCAATTATACCTATTTTCTTGTTGTTTCAGCTCAGAAATGACTTGGTTACTAAAGTTTGATGAATTGTAATGTTTTCTGTCAAATACACTTGTAAACTCTTCACCAATGACAGATATTGCCCTTAAGTATAGTTTGGGAGCATATCAGGCCAAGGGAAGGATGTTTTTGGTGGTTTTGCAATATCTTCATTCTGTAAAGTTAGATGTGCCCAACTGCATTACATATGCTTACAAATGCAATTTTACCTATATTCTTTTTGTTTCAGCTCAGAAATGACTTGGTTACTTGAGTTTGATGAATTGTAATGTTTTCATGCAAATACTCTTGTAAACTCTTCACCAATGACAGAGATTGCCCTTAAGTTTAGTTTGGGAGCATATCAGGCCGAGGGAAGGATGTTTTGGGTGGTTTTGCAATATCTTCATTCTGTAAAGTTAGATGTGCCCAACTGCATTACATATGCCTACAAATACAATTTTACCTATATTCTTGTTGTTTCAGCTCAGAAATGACTTGGTTACTAAAGTTTGATGAATTGTAATGTTTTCTGTCAAATACACTTGTAAACTCTTCACCAATGACAGAGATTGCCCTTAAGTATAGTATGGGAGCATATCAGGCCAAGGGAAGGATGTTTTGGGTGGTTTTGCAATATCTTCATTCTGTAAAGTTAGATGTGCCCAACTGCAATACATATGCTTACAAATGCAATTTTACTTATATTCTTGTTGTTTCAGCTCAGAAATGACTTGGTTACTAGAGTTTGAAGAATTGTAATGTTTTCTGTCAAATACACTTGTAAACTCTTCACCAATGACAGATATTGCCCTTAAGTATAGTTTGGGAGCATATCAGGCCAAGGGAAGGATGTTTTGGGTGGTTTTGCAATATCTTCATTCTGTAAAGTTAGATGTGCCCAACTGCATTACATATGCTTACAAATGCAATTTTACCTATATTCTTGTTGTTTCAGCTCAGAAATGACTTGGTTACTAGAGTTTGATGAATTGTAATGTTTTCTGTCAAATACACATGAAAACTCTTTACCAATGACACTGAATAGCATTATGTATATTGTGGGTGCATATCAGGCTAAGAGAAGCTTGTTTAGGATGGTTTTGCAATATCTTCATTCTGTAAAGTTAGATGTGCCCAACTGCAATACATATGCTTACAAATGCAATTTTACCTATATTCTTGTTGTTTCAGCTCAGAAATGACTTGGTTACTAGAGTTTGATGAATTGTAATGTTTTCTGTCAAATACACATGAAAACTCTTTACCAATGACACTGAATAGCATTATGTATATTGTGGGTGCATATCAGGCTAAGAGAAGCTTGTTTAGGATGGTTTTGCAATATCTTCATTCTGTAAAGTTAGATGTGCCCAACTGCAATACATATGCTTACAAATGCAATTTTACCAATATTCTTGTTGTTTCAGCTCAGAAATGACTTGGTTACTAAAGTTTGATGAATTGTAATGTTTTCTGTCAAATACACTTGTAAACTCTTCACCATAGACAGATATTGCCCTTAAGTATAGTTTGGGAGCAAATCAGGCCAAGGGAAGGATGTTTTGGGTGGTTTTGCAATATCTTCATTCTGTAAAGTTAGATGTGCCCAACTGCATTACATATGCTTACAAATGCAATTTTACCAATATTCTTGTTGTTTCAGCTCAGAAATGACTTGGTTACTAGAGTTTGATGAATTGTAATGTTTTCTGTCAAATACACTTGTAAACTCTTCACCAATGACAGATATTGCCCTTAAGTATAGTTTGGGAGCATATCAGGCCAAGGGAAGGATGTTTTGGGTGGTTTTGCAATATCTTCATTCTGTAAAGTTAGATGTGCCCAACTGCATTACATATGCTTACAAATGCAATTTTACCAATATTCTTGTTGTTTCAGCTCAGAAATGACTTGGTTACTTGAGTTTGATGAATTGTAATGTTTTCATGCAAATACTCTTGTAAACTCTTCACCAATGACAGAGATTGCCCTTAAGTATAGTTTGGGAGCATATCAGGCCGAGGGAAGGATGTTTTGGGTGGTTTTGCAATATCTTCATTCTGTAAAGTTAGATGTGCCCAACTGCATTACATATGCTTACAAATGCAATTATACCTATTTTCTTGTTGTTTCAGCTCAGAAATGACTTGGTTACTAAAGTTTGATGAATTGTAATGTTTTCTGTCAAATACACTTGTAAACTCTTCACCAATGACAGATATTGCCCTTAAGTATAGTTTGGGAGCATATCAGGCCAAGGGAAGGATGTTTTGGGTGGTTTTGCAATATCTTCATTCTGTAAAGTTAGATGTGCCCAACTGCAATACATATGCTTACAAATGCAATTTTACTTATATTCTTGTTGTTTCAGCTCAGAAATGACTTGGTTACTAGAGTTTGAAGAATTGTAATGTTTTCTGTCAAATACACTTGTAAACTCTTCACCAATGACAGATATTGCCCTTAAGTATAGTTTGGGAGCATATCAGGCCAAGGGAAGGATGTTTTGGGTGGTTTTGCAATATCTTCATTCTGTAAAGTTAGATGTGCCCAACTGCATTACATATGCTTACAAATGCAATTTTACCTATATTCTTGTTGTTTCAGCTCAGAAATGACTTGGTTACTAGAGTTTGATGAATTGTAATGTTTTCTGTCAAATACACATGAAAACTCTTTACCAATGACACTGAATAGCATTATGTATATTGTGGGTGCATATCAGGCTAAGAGAAGCTTGTTTAGGATGGTTTTGCAATATCTTCATTCTGTAAAGTTAGATGTGCCCAACTGCAATACATATGCTTACAAATGCAATTTTACCTATATTCTTGTTGTTTCAGCTCAGAAATGACTTGGTTACTAAAGTTTGATGAATTGTAATGTTTTCTGTCAAATACACTTGTAAACTCTTCACCATAGACAGATATTGCCCTTAAGTATAGTTTGGGAGCATATCAGGCCAAGGGAAGGATGTTTTTGGTGGTTTTGCAATATCTTCATTCTGTAAAGTTAGATGTGCCCAACTGCATTACATATGCCTACAAATACAATTTTACCTATATTCTTGTTGTTTCAGCTCAGAAATGACTTGGTTACTAAAGTTTGATGAATTGTAATGTTTTCTGTCAAATACACTTGTAAACTCTTCACCAATGACAGAGATTGCCCTTAAGTATAGTTTGGGAGCATATCAGGCCAAGGGAAGGATCTTTTGGGTGGTTTTGCAATATCTTCATTCTGTAAAGTTAGATGTGCCCAACTGCAATACATATGCTTACAAATGCAATTTTACTTATATTCTTGTTGTTTCAGCTCAGAAATGACTTGGTTACTAGAGTTTGAAGAATTGTAATGTTTTCTGTCAAATACACTTGTAAACTCTTCACCAATGACAGATATTGCCCTTAAGTATAGTTTGGGAGCATATCAGGCCAAGGGAAGGATGTTTTGGGTGGTTTTGCAATATCTTCATTCTGTAAAGTTAGATGTGCCCAACTGCATTACATATGCTTACAAATGCAATTTTACCTATATTCTTGTTGTTTCAGCTCAGAAATGACTTGGTTACTAGAGTTTGATGAATTGTAATGTTTTCTGTCAAATACACATGAAAACTCTTTACCAATGACACTGAATAGCATTATGTATATTGTGGGTGCATATCAGGCTAAGAGAAGCTTGTTTAGGATGGTTTTGCAATATCTTCATTCTGTAAAGTTAGATGTGCCCAACTGCAATACATATGCTTACAAATGCAATTTTACCTATATTCTTGTTGTTTCAGCTCAGAAATGACTTGGTTACTAACGTTTGATGAATTGTAATGTTTTCTGTCAAATACACTTGTAAACTCTTCACCATAGACAGATATTGCCCTTAAGTATAGTTTGGGAGCATATCAGGCCAAGGGAAGGATGTTTTGGGTGGTTTTGCAATATCTTCATTCTGTAAAGTTAGATGTGCCCAACTGCAATACATATGCTTACAAATGCAATTTTACCTATATTCTTGTTGTTTCAGCTCAGAAATGACTTGGTTACTAACGTTTGATGAATTGTAATGTTTTCTGTCAAATACACTTGTAAACTCTTCACCATAGACAGATATTGCCCTTAAGTATAGTTTGGGAGCATATCAGGCCAAGGGAAGGATGTTTTGGGTGGTTTTGCAATATCTTCATTCTGTAAAGTTAGATGTGCCCAACTGCATTACATATGCTTACAAATGCAATTTTACCAATATTCTTGTTGTTTCAGCTCAGAAATGACTTGGTTACTAGAGTTTGATGAATTGTAATGTTTTCTGTCAAATACACTTGTAAACTCTTCACCAATGACAGATATTGCCCTTAAGTATAGTTTGGGAGCATATCAGGCCAAGGGAAGGATGTTTTGGGTGGTTTTGCAATATCTTCATTCTGTAAAGTTAGATGTGCCCAACTGCATTACATATGCTTACAAATGCAATTTTACCTATATTCTTGTTGTTTCAGCTCAGAAATGACTTGGTTACTTGAGTTTGATGAATTGTAATGTTTTCTGTCAAATACACATGAAAACTCTTTACCAATGACACTGAATAGCATTATGTATATTGTGGGTGCATATCAGGCTAAGAGAAGCTTGTTTAGGATGGTTTTGCAATATCTTCATTCTGTAAAGTTAGATGTGCCCAACTGCAATACATATGCTTACAAATGCAATTTTACCAATATTCTTGTTGTTTCAGCTCAGAAATGACTTGGTTACTAAAGTTTGATGAATTGTAATGTTTTCTGTCAAATACACTTGTAAACTCTTCACCAAAGACAGATATTGCCCTTAAGTATAGTTTGGGAGCATATCAGGCCAAGGGAAGGATGTTTTGGGTGGTTTTGCAATATCTTCATTCTGTAAAGTTAGATGTGCCCAACTGCATTACATATGCTTACAAATGCAATTTTACCTATATTCTTGTTGTTTCAGCTCAGAAATGACTTGGTTACTAAAGTTTGATGAATTGTAATGTTTTCTGTCAAATACACTTGTAAACTCTTCACCATAGACAGATATTGCCCTTAAGTATAGTTTGGGAGCATATCAGGCCAAGGGAAGGATGTTTTGGGTGGTTTTGCAATATCTTCATTCTGTAAAGTTAGATGTGCCCAACTGCATTACATATGCTTACAAATGCAATTTTACCAATATTCTTGTTGTTTCAGCTCAGAAATGACTTGGTTACTTGAGTTTGATGAATTGTAATGTTTTCATGCAAATACTCTTGTAAACTCTTCACCAATGACAGAGATTGCCCTTAAGTATAGTTTGGGAGCATATCAGGCCGAGGGAAGGATGTTTTGGGTGGTTTTGCAATATCTTCATTCTGTAAAGTTAGATGTGCCCAACTGCATTACATATGCTTACAAATGCAATTATACCTATTTTCTTGTTGTTTCAGCTCAGAAATGACTTGGTTACTAAAGTTTGATGAATTGTAATGTTTTCTGTCAAATACACTTGTAAACTCTTCACCAATGACAGATATTGCCCTTAAGTATAGTTTGGGAGCATATCAGGCCAAGGGAAGGATGTTTTGGGTGGTTTTGCAATATCTTCATTCTGTAAAGTTAGATGTGCCCAACTGCAATACATATGCTTACAAATGCAATTTTACTTATATTCTTGTTGTTTCAGCTCAGAAATGACTTGGTTACTAGAGTTTGAAGAATTGTAATGTTTTCTGTCAAATACACTTGTAAACTCTTCACCAATGACAGATATTGCCCTTAAGTATAGTTTGGGAGCATATCAGGCCAAGGGAAGGATGTTTTGGGTGGTTTTGCAATATCTTCATTCTGTAAAGTTAGATGTGCCCAACTGCATTACATATGCTTACAAATGCAATTTTACCTATATTCTTGTTGTTTCAGCTCAGAAATGACTTGGTTACTAGAGTTTGATGAATTGTAATGTTTTCTGTCAAATACACATGAAAACTCTTTACCAATGACACTGAATAGCATTATGTATATTGTGGGTGCATATCAGGCTAAGAGAAGCTTGTTTAGGATGGTTTTGCAATATCTTCATTCTGTAAAGTTAGATGTGCCCAACTGCATTACATATGCTTACAAATGCAATTTTACCAATATTCTTGTTGTTTCAGCTCAGAAATGACTTGGTTACTTGAGTTTGATGAATTGTAATGTTTTCATGCAAATACTCTTGTAAACTCTTCACCAATGACAGAGATTGCCCTTAAGTATAGTTTGGGAGCATATCAGGCCGAGGGAAGGATGTTTTGGGTGGTTTTGCAATATCTTCATTCTGTAAAGTTAGATGTGCCCAACTGCATTACATATGCTTACAAATGCAATTATACCTATTTTCTTGTTGTTTCAGCTCAGAAATGACTTGGTTACTAAAGTTTGATGAATTGTAATGTTTTCTGTCAAATACACTTGTAAACTCTTCACCAATGACAGATATTGCCCTTAAGTATAGTTTGGGAGCATATCAGGCCAAGGGAAGGATGTTTTTGGTGGTTTTGCAATATCTTCATTCTGTAAAGTTAGATGTGCCCAACTGCATTACATATGCTTACAAATGCAATTTTACCTATATTCTTTTTGTTTCAGCTCAGAAATGACTTGGTTACTTGAGTTTGATGAATTGTAATGTTTTCATGCAAATACTCTTGTAAACTCTTCACCAATGACAGAGATTGCCCTTAAGTTTAGTTTGGGAGCATATCAGGCCGAGGGAAGGATGTTTTGGGTGGTTTTGCAATATCTTCATTCTGTAAAGTTAGATGTGCCCAACTGCATTACATATGCCTACAAATACAATTTTACCTATATTCTTGTTGTTTCAGCTCAGAAATGACTTGGTTACTAAAGTTTGATGAATTGTAATGTTTTCTGTCAAATACACTTGTAAACTCTTCACCAATGACAGAGATTGCCCTTAAGTATAGTTTGGGAGCATATCAGGCCAAGGGAAGGATGTTTTGGGTGGTTTTGCAATATCTTCATTCTGTAAAGTTAGATGTGCCCAACTGCAATACATATGCTTACAAATGCAATTTTACTTATATTCTTGTTGTTTCAGCTCAGAAATGACTTGGTTACTAGAGTTTGAAGAATTGTAATGTTTTCTGTCAAATACACTTGTAAACTCTTCACCAATGACAGATATTGCCCTTAAGTATAGTTTGGGAGCATATCAGGCCAAGGGAAGGATGTTTTGGGTGGTTTTGCAATATCTTCATTCTGTAAAGTTAGATGTGCCCAACTGCATTACATATGCTTACAAATGCAATTTTACCTATATTCTTGTTGTTTCAGCTCAGAAATGACTTGGTTACTAGAGTTTGATGAATTGTAATGTTTTCTGTCAAATACACATGAAAACTCTTTACCAATGACACTGAATAGCATTATGTATATTGTGGGTGCATATCAGGCTAAGAGAAGCTTGTTTAGGATGGTTTTGCAATATCTTCATTCTGTAAAGTTAGATGTGCCCAACTGCAATACATATGCTTACAAATGCAATTTTACCTATATTCTTGTTGTTTCAGCTCAGAAATGACTTGGTTACTAAAGTTTGATGAATTGTAATGTTTTCTGTCAAATACACTTGTAAACTCTTCACCATAGACAGATATTGCCCTTAAGTATAGTTTGGGAGCATATCAGGCCAAGGGAAGGATGTTTTGGGTGGTTTTGCAATATCTTCATTCTGTAAAGTTAGATGTGCCCAACTGCATTACATATGCTTACAAATGCAATTTTACCAATATTCTTGTTGTTTCAGCTCAGAAATGACTTGGTTACTAGAGTTTGATGAATTGTAATGTTTTCTGTCAAATACACTTGTAAACTCTTCACCAATGACAGATATTGCCCTTAAGTATAGTTTGGGAGCATATCAGGCCAAGGGAAGGATGTTTTGGGTGGTTTTGCAATATCTTCATTCTGTAAAGTTAGATGTGCCCAACTGCATTACATATGCTTACAAATGCAATTTTACCAATATTCTTGTTGTTTCAGCTCAGAAATGACTTGGTTACTTGAGTTTGATGAATTGTAATGTTTTCATGCAAATACTCTTGTAAACTCTTCACCAATGACAGAGATTGCCCTTAAGTATAGTTTGGGAGCATATCAGGCCGAGGGAAGGATGTTTTGGGTGGTTTTGCAATATCTTCATTCTGTAAAGTTAGATGTGCCCAACTGCATTACATATGCTTACAAATGCAATTATACCTATTTTCTTGTTGTTTCAGCTCAGAAATGACTTGGTTACTAAAGTTTGATGAATTGTAATGTTTTCTGTCAAATACACTTGTAAACTCTTCACCAATGACAGATATTGCCCTTAAGTATAGTTTGGGAGCATATCAGGCCAAGGGAAGGATGTTTTGGGTGGTTTTGCAATATCTTCATTCTGTAAAGTTAGATGTGCCCAACTGCAATACATATGCTTACAAATGCAATTTTACTTATATTCTTGTTGTTTCAGCTCAGAAATGACTTGGTTACTAGAGTTTGAAGAATTGTAATGTTTTCTGTCAAATACACTTGTAAACTCTTCACCAATGACAGATATTGCCCTTAAGTATAGTTTGGGAGCATATCAGGCCAAGGGAAGGATGTTTTGGGTGGTTTTGCAATATCTTCATTCTGTAAAGTTAGATGTGCCCAACTGCATTACATATGCTTACAAATGCAATTGTACCTATATTCTTGTTGTTTCAGCTCAGAAATGACTTGGTTACTAGAGTTTGATGAATTGTAATGTTTTCTGTCAAATACACATGAAAACTCTTTACCAATGACACTGAATAGCATTATGTATATTGTGGGTGCATATCAGGCTAAGAGAAGCTTGTTTAGGATGGTTTTGCAATATCTTCATTCTGTAAAGTTAGATGTGCCCAACTGCAATACATATGCTTACAAATGCAATTTTACCTATATTCTTGTTGTTTCAGCTCAGAAATGACTTGGTTACTAAAGTTTGATGAATTGTAATGTTTTCTGTCAAATACACTTGTAAACTCTTCACCATAGACAGATATTGCCCTTAAGTATAGTTTGGGAGCATATCAGGCCAAGGGAAGGATGTTTTGGGTGGTTTTGCAATATCTTCATTCTGTAAAGTTAGATGTGCCCAACTGCATTACATATGCTTACAAATGCAATTTTACCAATATTCTTGTTGTTTCAGCTCAGAAATGACTTGGTTACTAGAGTTTGATGAATTGTAATGTTTTCTGTCAAATACACTTGTAAACTCTTCACCAATGACAGATATTGCCCTTAAGTATAGTTTGGGAGCATATCAGGCCAAGGGAAGGATGTTTTGGGTGGTTTTGCAATATCTTCATTCTGTAAAGTTAGATGTGCCCAACTGCATTACATATGCTTACAAATGCAATTTTACCTATATTCTTGTTGTTTCAGCTCAGAAATGACTTGGTTACTTGAGTTTGATGAATTGTAATGTTTTCTGTCAAATACACATGAAAACTCTTTACCAATGACACTGAATAGCATTATGTATATTGTGGGTGCATATCAGGCTAAGAGAAGCTTGTTTAGGATGGTTTTGCAATATCTTCATTCTGTAAAGTTAGATGTGCCCAACTGCAATACATATGCTTACAAATGCAATTTTACCAATATTCGTGTTGTTTCAGCTCAGAAATGACTTGGTTACTAAAGTTTGATGAATTGTAATGTTTTCTGTCAAATACACTTGTAAACTCTTCACCAAAGACAGATATTGCCCTTAAGTATAGTTTGGGAGCATATCAGGCCAAGGGAAGGATGTTTTGGGTGGTTTTGCAATATCTTCATTCTGTAAAGTTAGATGTGCCCAACTGCATTACATATGCTTACAAATGCAATTTTACCTATATTCTTGTTGTTTCAGCTCAGAAATGACTTGGTTACTAAAGTTTGATGAATTGTAATGTTTTCTGTCAAATACACTTGTAAACTCTTCACCATAGACAGATATTGCCCTTAAGTATAGTTTGGGAGCATATCAGGCCAAGGGAAGGATGTTTTGGGTGGTTTTGCAATATCTTCATTCTGTAAAGTTAGATGTGCCCAACTGCATTACATATGCTTACAAATGCAATTTTACCAATATTCTTGTTGTTTCAGCTCAGAAATGACTTGGTTACTTGAGTTTGATGAATTGTAATGTTTTCATGCAAATACTCTTGTAAACTCTTCACCAATGACAGAGATTGCCCTTAAGTATAGTTTGGGAGCATATCAGGCCGAGGGAAGGATGTTTTGGGTGGT
Source organism: Amia ocellicauda (assembly GCF_036373705.1). Classification (NCBI taxonomy): domain Eukaryota; kingdom Metazoa; phylum Chordata; class Actinopteri; order Amiiformes; family Amiidae; genus Amia; species Amia ocellicauda. The sequence goes on from NC_089852.1 coordinate 53,056,649, forward strand.
TTTGCAATATCTTCATTCTGTAAAGTTAGATGTGCCCAACTGCATTACATATGCTTACAAATGCAATTATACCTATTTTCTTGTTGTTTCAGCTCAGAAATGACTTGGTTACTAAAGTTTGATGAATTGTAATGTTTTCTGTCAAATACACTTGTAAACTCTTCACCAATGACAGATATTGCCCTTAAGTATAGTTTGGGAGCATATCAGGCCAAGGGAAGGATGTTTTTGGTGGTTTTGCAATATCTTCATTCTGTAAAGTTAGATGTGCCCAACTGCATTACATATGCTTACAAATGCAATTTTACCTATATTCTTGTTGTTTCAGCTCAGAAATGACTTGGTTACTTGAGTTTGATGAATTGTAATGTTTTCATGCAAATACTCTTGTAAACTCTTCACCAATGACAGAGATTGCCCTTAAGTTTAGTTTGGGAGCATATCAGGCCGAGGGAAGGATGTTTTGGGTGGTTTTGCAATATCTTCATTCTGTAAAGTTAGATGTGCCCAACTGCATTACATATGCTTACAAATGCAATTATACCTATTTTCTTGTTGTTTCAGCTCAGAAATGACTTGGTTACTAAAGTTTGATGAATTGTAATGTTTTCTGTCAAATACACTTGTAAACTCTTCACCAATGACAGATATTGCCCTTAAGTATAGTTTGGGAGCATATCAGGCCAAGGGAAGGATGTTTTGGGTGGTTTTGCAATATCTTCATTCTGTAAAGTTAGATGTGCCCAACTGCAATACATATGCTTACAAATGCAATTTTACTTTTATTCTTGTTGTTTCAGCTCAGAAATGACTTGGTTACTAGAGTTTGAAGAATTGTAATGTTTTCATGCAAATACTCTTGTAAACTCTTCACCAATGACAGAGATTGCCCTTAAGTTTAGTTTGGGAGCATATCAGGCCGAGGGAAGGATGTTTTGGGTGGTTTTGCAATATCTTCATTCTGTAAAGTTAGATGTGCCCAACTGCATTACATATGCTTACAAATGCAATTATACCTATTTTCTTGTTGTTTCAGCTCAGAAATGACTTGGTTACTAAAGTTTGATGAATTGTAATGTTTTCTGTCAAATACACTTGTAAACTCTTCACCAATGACAGATATTGCCCTTAAGTATAGTTTGGGAGCATATCAGGCCAAGGGAAGGATGTTTTGGGTGGTTTTGCAATATCTTCATTCTGTAAAGTTAGATGTGCCCAACTGCAATACATATGCTTACAAATGCAATTTTACTTATATTCTTGTTGTTTCAGCTCAGAAATGACTTGGTTACTAGAGTTTGAAGAATTGTAATGTTTTCTGTCAAATACACTTGTAAACTCTTCACCAATGACAGATATTGCCCTTAAGTATAGTTTGGGAGCATATCAGGCCAAGGGAAGGATGTTTTGGGTGGTTTTGCAATATCTTCATTCTGTAAAGTTAGATGTGCCCAACTGCATTACATATGCTTACAAATGCAATTTTACCTATATTCTTGTTGTTTCAGCTCAGAAATGACTTGGTTACTAGAGTTTGATGAATTGTAATGTTTTCTGTCAAATACACATGAAAACTCTTTACCAATGACACTGAATAGCATTATGTATATTGTGGGTGCATATCAGGCTAAGAGAAGCTTGTTTAGGATGGTTTTGCAATATCTTCATTCTGTAAAGTTAGATGTGCCCAACTGCAATACATATGCTTACAAATGCAATTTTACCTATATTCTTGTTGTTTCAGCTCAGAAATGACTTGGTTACTAAAGTTTGATGAATTGTAATGTTTTCTGTCAAATACACTTGTAAACTCTTCACCATAGACAGATATTGCCCTTAAGTATAGTTTGGGAGCATATCAGGCCAAGGGAAGGATGTTTTGGGTGGTTTTGCAATATCTTCATTCTGTAAAGTTAGATGTGCCCAACTGCATTACATATGCTTACAAATGCAATTTTACCAATATTCTTGTTGTTTCAGCTCAGAAATGACTTGGTTACTAGAGTTTGATGAATTGTAATGTTTTCTGTCAAATACACTTGTAAACTCTTCACCAATGACAGATATTGCCCTTAAGTATAGTTTGGGAGCATATCAGGCCAAGGGAAGGATGTTTTGGGTGGTTTTGCAATATCTTCATTCTGTAAAGTTAGATGTGCCCAACTGCATTACATATGCTTACAAATGCAATTTTACCTATATTCTTGTTGTTTCAGCTCAGAAATGACTTGGTTACTTGAGTTTGATGAATTGTAATGTTTTCTGTCAAATACACATGAAAACTCTTTACCAATGACACTGAATAGCATTATGTATATTGTGGGTGCATATCAGGCTAAGAGAAGCTTGTTTAGGATGGTTTTGCAATATCTTCATTCTGTAAAGTTAGATGTGCCCAACTGCAATACATATGCTTACAAATGCAATTTTACCAATATTCTTGTTGTTTCAGCTCAGAAATGACTTGGTTACTAAAGTTTGATGAATTGTAATGTTTTCTGTCAAATACACTTGTAAACTCCTCACCAAAGACAGATATTGCCCTTAAGTATAGTTTGGGAGCATATCAGGCCAAGGGAAGGATGTTTTGGGTGGTTTTGCAATATCTTCATTCTGTAAAGTTAGATGTGCCCAACTGCATTACATATGCTTACAAATGCAATTTTACCTATATTCTTGTTGTTTCAGCTCAGAAATGACTTGGTTACTAAAGTTTGATGAATTGTAATGTTTTCTGTCAAATACACTTGTAAACTCTTCACCATAGACAGATATTGCCCTTAAGTATAGTTTGGGAGCATATCAGGCCAAGGGAAGGATGTTTTGGGTGGTTTTGCAATATCTTCATTCTGTAAAGTTAGATGTGCCCAACTGCATTACATATGCTTACAAATGCAATTTTACCAATATTCTTGTTGTTTCAGCTCAGAAATGACTTGGTTACTTGAGTTTGATGAATTGTAATGTTTTCATGCAAATACTCTTGTAAACTCTTCACCAATGACAGAGATTGCCCTTAAGTATAGTTTGGGAGCATATCAGGCCGAGGGAAGGATGTTTTGGGTGGTTTTGCAATATCTTCATTCTGTAAAGTTAGATGTGCCCAACTGCATTACATATGCTTACAAATGCAATTATACCTATTTTCTTGTTGTTTCAGCTCAGAAATGACTTGGTTACTAAAGTTTGATGAATTGTAATGTTTTCTGTCAAATACACTTGTAAACTCTTCACCAATGACAGATATTGCCCTTAAGTATAGTTTGGGAGCATATCAGGCCAAGGGAAGGATGTTTTTGGTGGTTTTGCAATATCTTCATTCTGTAAAGTTAGATGTGCCCAACTGCATTACATATGCTTACAAATGCAATTTTACCTATATTCTTGTTGTTTCAGCTCAGAAATGACTTGGTTACTTGAGTTTGATGAATTGTAATGTTTTCATGCAAATACTCTTGTAAACTCTTCACCAATGACAGAGATTGCCCTTAAGTTTAGTTTGGGAGCATATCAGGCCGAGGGAAGGATGTTTTGGGTGGTTTTGCAATATCTTCATTCTGTAAAGTTAGATGTGCCCAACTGCATTACATATGCCTACAAATACAATTTTACCTATATTCTTGTTGTTTCAGCTCAGAAATGACTTGGTTACTAAAGTTTGATGAATTGTAATGTTTTCTGTCAAATACACTTGTAAACTCTTCACCAATGACAGAGATTGCCCTTAAGTATAGTTTGGGAGCATATCAGGCCAAGGGAAGGATGTTTTGGGTGGTTTTGCAATATCTTCATTCTGTAAAGTTAGATGTGCCCAACTGCAATACATATGCTTACAAATGCAATTTTACTTATATTCTTGTTGTTTCAGCTCAGAAATGACTTGGTTACTAGAGTTTGAAGAATTGTAATGTTTTCTGTCAAATACACTTGTAAACTCTTCACCAATGACAGATATTGCCCTTAAGTATAGTTTGGGAGCATATCAGGCCAAGGGAAGGATGTTTTGGGTGGTTTTGCAATATCTTCATTCTGTAAAGTTAGATGTGCCCAACTGCATTACATATGCTTACAAATGCAATTTTACCTATATTCTTGTTGTTTCAGCTCAGAAATGACTTGGTTACTAGAGTTTGATGAATTGTAATGTTTTCTGTCAAATACACATGAAAACTCTTTACCAATGACACTGAATAGCATTATGTATATTGTGGGTGCATATCAGGCTAAGAGAAGCTTGTTTAGGATGGTTTTGCAATATCTTCATTCTGTAAAGTTAGATGTGCCCAACTGCAATACATATGCTTACAAATGCAATTTTACCTATATTCTTGTTGTTTCAGCTCAGAAATGACTTGGTTACTAAAGTTTGATGAATTGTAATGTTTTCTGTCAAATACACTTGTAAACTCTTCACCATAGACAGATATTGCCCTTAAGTATAGTTTGGGAGCATATCAGGCCAAGGGAAGGATGTTTTGGGTGGTTTTGCAATATCTTCATTCTGTAAAGTTAGATGTGCCCAACTGCATTACATATGCTTACAAATGCAATTTTACCAATATTATTGTTGTTTCAGCTCAGAAATGACTTGGTTACTAGAGTTTGATGAATTGTAATGTTTTCTGTCAAATACACTTGTAAACTCTTCACCAATGACAGATATTGCCCTTAAGTATAGTTTGGGAGCATATCAGGCCAAGGGAAGGATGTTTTGGGTGGTTTTGCAATATCTTCATTCTGTAAAGTTAGATGTGCCCAACTGCATTACATATGCTTACAAATGCAATTTTACCAATATTCTTGTTGTTTCAGCTCAGAAATGACTTGGTTACTTGAGTTTGATGAATTGTAATGTTTTCATGCAAATACTCTTGTAAACTCTTCACCAATGACAGAGATTGCCCTTAAGTATAGTTTGGGAGCATATCAGGCCGAGGGAAGGATGTTTTGGGTGGTTTTGCAATATCTTCATTCTGTAAAGTTAGATGTGCCCAACTGCATTACATATGCTTACAAATGCAATTTTACCTATATTCTTGTTGTTTCAGCTCAGAAATGACTTGGTTACTTGAGTTTGATGAATTGTAATGTTTTCATGCAAATACTCTTGTAAACTCTTCACCAATGACACTGAATAGCATTATGTATATTGTGGGTGCATATCAGGCTAAGAGAAGCTTGTTTAGGATGGTTTTGCAATATCTTCATTCTGTAAAGTTAGATGTGCCCAACTGCAATACATATGCTTACAAATGCAATTTTACCTATATTCTTGTTGTTTCAGCTCAGAAATGACTTGGTTACTAAAGTTTGATGAATTGTAATGTTTTCTGTCAAATACACTTGTAAACTCTTTACCATAGACAGATATTGCCCTTAAGTATAGTTTGGGAGCATATCAGGCCAAGGGAAGGATGTTTTGGGTGGTTTTGCAATATCTTCATTCTGTAAAGTTAGATGTGCCCAACTGCATTACATATGCTTACAAATGCAATTTTACCAATATTCTTGTTGTTTCAGCTCAGAAATGACTTGGTTACTAGAGTTTGATGAATTGTAATGTTTTCTGTCAAATACACTTGTAAACTCTTCACCAATGACAGATATTGCCCTTAAGTATAGTTTGGGAGCATATCAGGCCAAGGGAAGGATGTTTTGGGTGGTTTTGCAATATCTTCATTCTGTAAAGTTAGATGTGCCCAACTGCATTACATATGCTTACAAATGCAATTTTACCAATATTCTTGTTGTTTCAGCTCAGAAATGACTTGGTTACTTGAGTTTGATGAATTGTAATGTTTTCATGCAAATACTCTTGTAAACTCTTCACCAATGACAGAGATTGCCCTTAAGTATAGTTTGGGAGCATATCAGGCCGAGGGAAGGATGTTTTGGGTGGTTTTGCAATATCTTCATTCTGTAAAGTTAGATGTGCCCAACTGCATTACATATGCTTACAAATGCAATTATACCTATTTTCTTGTTGTTTCAGCTCAGAAATGACTTGGTTACTAAAGTTTGATGAATTGTAATGTTTTCTGTCAAATACACTTGTAAACTCTTCACCAATGACAGATATTGCCCTTAAGTATAGTTTGGGAGCATATCAGGCCAAGGGAAGGATGTTTTGGGTGGTTTTGCAATATCTTCATTCTGTAAAGTTAGATGTGCCCAACTGCAATACATATGCTTACAAATGCAATTTTACCTATATTCTTGTTGTTTCAGCTCAGAAATGACTTGGTTACTAGAGTTTGAAGAATTGTAATGTTTTCTGTCAAATACACTTGTAAACTCTTCACCAATGACAGATATTGCCCTTAAGTATAGTTTGGGAGCATATCAGGCCAAGGGAAGGATGTTTTGGGTGGTTTTGCAATATCTTCATTCTGTAAAGTTAGATGTGCCCAACTGCATTACATATGCTTACAAATGCAATTGTACCTATATTCTTGTTGTTTCAGCTCAGAAATGACTTGGTTACTAGAGTTTGATGAATTGTAATGTTTTCTGTCAAATACACATGAAAACTCTTTACCAATGACACTGAATAGCATTATGTATATTGTGGGTGCATATCAGGCTAAGAGAAGCTTGTTTAGGATGGTTTTGCAATATCTTCATTCTGTAAAGTTAGATGTGCCCAACTGCAATACATATGCTTACAAATGCAATTTTACCTATATTCTTGTTGTTTCAGCTCAGAAATGACTTGGTTACTAAAGTTTGATGAATTGTAATGTTTTCTGTCAAATACACTTGTAAACTCTTCACCATAGACAGATATTGCCCTTAAGTATAGTTTGGGAGCATATCAGGCCAAGGGAAGGATGTTTTGGGTGGTTTTGCAATATCTTCATTCTGTAAAGTTAGATGTGCCCAACTGCATTACATATGCTTACAAATGCAATTTTACCAATATTCTTGTTGTTTCAGCTCAGAAATGACTTGGTTACTAGAGTTTGATGAATTGTAATGTTTTCTGTCAAATACACTTGTAAACTCTTCACCAATGACAGATATTGCCCTTAAGTATAGTTTGGGAGCATATCAGGCCAAGGGAAGGATGTTTTGGGTGGTTTTGCAATATCTTCATTCTGTAAAGTTAGATGTGCCCAACTGCATTACATATGCTTACAAATGCAATTTTACCTATATTCTTGTTGTTTCAGCTCAGAAATGACTTGGTTACTTGAGTTTGATGAATTGTAATGTTTTCTGTCAAATACACATGAAAACTCTTTACCAATGACACTGAATAGCATTATGTATATTGTGGGTGCATATCAGGCTAAGAGAAGCTTGTTTAGGATGGTTTTGCAATATCTTCATTCTGTAAAGTTAGATGTGCCCAACTGCAATACATATGCTTACAAATGCAATTTTACCAATATTCTTGTTGTTTCAGCTCAGAAATGACTTGGTTACTAAAGTTTGATGAATTGTAATGTTTTCTGTCAAATACACTTGTAAACTCTTCACCAAAGACAGATATTGCCCTTAAGTATAGTTTGGGAGCATATCAGGCCAAGGGAAGGATGTTTTGGGTGGTTTTGCAATATCTTCATTCTGTAAAGTTAGATGTGCCCAACTGCATTACATATGCTTACAAATGCAATTTTACCTATATTCTTGTTGTTTCAGCTCAGAAATGACTTGGTTACTAAAGTTTGATGAATTGTAATGTTTTCTGTCAAATACACTTGTAAACTCTTCACCATAGACAGATATTGCCCTTAAGTATAGTTTGGGAGCATATCAGGCCAAGGGAAGGATGTTTTGGGTGGTTTTGCAATATCTTCATTCTGTAAAGTTAGATGTGCCCAACTGCATTACATATGCTTACAAATGCAATTTTACCAATATTCTTGTTGTTTCAGCTCAGAAATGACTTGGTTACTTGAGTTTGATGAATTGTAATGTTTTCATGCAAATACTCTTGTAAACTCTTCACCAATGACAGAGATTGCCCTTAAGTATAGTTTGGGAGCATATCAGGCCGAGGGAAGGATGTTTTGGGTGGTTTTGCAATATCTTCATTCTGTAAAGTTAGATGTGCCCAACTGCATTACATATGCTTACAAATGCAATTATACCTATTTTCTTGTTGTTTCAGCTCAGAAATGACTTGGTTACTAAAGTTTGATGAATTGTAATGTTTTCTGTCAAATACACTTGTAAACTCTTCACCAATGACAGATATTGCCCTTAAGTATAGTTTGGGAGCATATCAGGCCAAGGGAAGGATGTTTTTGGTGGTTTTGCAATATCTTCATTCTGTAAAGTTAGATGTGCCCAACTGCATTACATATGCTTACAAATGCAATTTTACCTATATTCTTGTTGTTTCAGCTCAGAAATGACTTGGTTACTTGAGTTTGATGAATTGTAATGTTTTCATGCAAATACTCTTGTAAACTCTTCACCAATGACAGAGATTGCCCTTAAGTTTAGTTTGGGAGCATATCAGGCCGAGGGAAGGATGTTTTGGGTGGTTTTGCAATATCTTCATTCTGTAAAGTTAGATGTGCCCAACTGCATTACATATGCCTACAAATACAATTTTACCTATATTCTTGTTGTTTCAGCTCAGAAATGACTTGGTTACTAAAGTTTGATGAATTGTAATGTTTTCTGTCAAATACACTTGTAAACTCTTCACCAATGACAGAGATTGCCCTTAAGTATAGTTTGGGAGCATATCAGGCCAAGGGAAGGATGTTTTGGGTGGTTTTGCAATATCTTCATTCTGTAAAGTTAGATGTGCCCAACTGCAATACATATGCTTACAAATGCAATTTTACTTATATTCTTGTTGTTTCAGCTCAGAAATGACTTGGTTACTAGAGTTTGAAGAATTGTAATGTTTTCTGTCAAATACACTTGTAAACTCTTCACCAATGACAGATATTGCCCTTAAGTATAGTTTGGGAGCATATCAGGCCAAGGGAAGGATGTTTTGGGTGGTTTTGCAATATCTTCATTCTGTAAAGTTAGATGTGCCCAACTGCATTACATATGCTTACAAATGCAATTTTACCTATATTCTTGTTGTTTCAGCTCAGAAATGACTTGGTTACTAGAGTTTGATGAATTGTAATGTTTTCTGTCAAATACACATGAAAACTCTTTACCAATGACACTGAATAGCATTATGTATATTGTGGGTGCATATCAGGCTAAGAGAAGCTTGTTTAGGATGGTTTTGCAATATCTTCATTCTGTAAAGTTAGATGTGCCCAACTGCAATACATATGCTTACAAATGCAATTTTACCTATATTCTTGTTGTTTCAGCTCAGAAATGACTTGGTTACTAAAGTTTGAAGAATTGTAATGTTTTCTGTCAAATACACTTGTAAACTCTTCACCAATGACAGATATTGCCCTTAAGTATAGTTTGGGAGCATATCAGGCCAAGGGAAGGATGTTTTGGGTGGTTTTGCAATATCTTCATTCTGTAAAGTTAGATGTGCCCAACTGCATTACATATGCTTACAAATGCAATTTTACCTATATTCTTGTTGTTTCAGCTCAGAAATGACTTGGTTACTAGAGTTTGATGAATTGTAATGTTTTCTGTCAAATACACATGAAAACTCTTTACCAATGACACTGAATAGCATTATGTATATTGTGGGTGCATATCAGGCTAAGAGAAGCTTGTTTAGGATGGTTTTGCAATATCTTCATTCTGTAAAGTTAGATGTGCCCAACTGCATTACATATGCCTACAAATGCAATTTTACCTATATTCTTGTTGTTTCAGCTCAGAAATGACTTGGTTACTAGAGTTTGATGAATTGTAATGTTTTCTGTCAAATACACTTGTAAACTCTTCACCAATGACAGATATTGCCCTTAAGTATAGTTTGGGAGCATATCAGGCCAAGGGAAGGATGTTTTGGGTGGTTTTGCAATATCTTCATTCTGTAAAGTTAGATGTGCCCAACTGCAATACATATGCTTACAAATGCAATTTTACTTATATTCTTGTTGTTTCAGCTCAGAAATGACTTGGTTACTAGAGTTTGAAGAATTGTAATGTTTTCTGTCAAATACACTTGTAAACTCTTCACCAATGACAGATATTGCCCTTAAGTATAGTTTGGGAGCATATCAGGCCAAGGGAAGGATGTTTTGGGTGGTTTTGCAATATCTTCATTCTGTAAAGTTAGATGTGCCCAACTGCATTACATATGCTTACAAATGCAATTTTACCTATATTCTTGTTGTTTCAGCTCAGAAATGACTTGGTTACTAGAGTTTGATGAATTGTAATGTTTTCTGTCAAATACACATGAAAACTCTTTACCAATGACACTGAATAGCATTATGTATATTGTGGGTGCATATCAGGCTAAGAGAAGCTTGTTTAGGATGGTTTTGCAATATCTTCATTCTGTAAAGTTAGATGTGCCCAACTGCAATACATATGCTTACAAATGCAATTTTACCAATATTCTTGTTGTTTCAGCTCAGAAATGACTTGGTTACTAAAGTTTGATGAATTGTAATGTTTTCTGTCAAATACACTTGTAAACTCTTCACCAAAGACAGATATTGCCCTTAAGTATAGTTTGGGAGCATATCAGGCCAAGGGAAGGATGTTTTGGGTGGTTTTGCAATATCTTCATTCTGTAAAGTTAGATGTGCCCAACTGCATTACATATGCTTACAAATGCAATTTTACCTATATTCTTGTTGTTTCAGCTCAGAAATGACTTGGTTACTAAAGTTTGATGAATTGTAATGTTTTCTGTCAAATACACTTGTAAACTCTTCACCATAGACAGATATTGCCCTTAAGTATAGTTTGGGAGCATATCAGGCCAAGGGAAGGATGTTTTGGGTGGTTTTGCAATATCTTCATTCTGTAAAGTTAGATGTGCCCAACTGCATTACATATGCTTACAAATGCAATTTTACCTATATTCTTGTTGTTTCAGCTCAGAAATGACTTGGTTACATGAGTTTGATGAATTGTAATGTTTTCATGCAAATACTCTTGTAAACTCTTCACCAATGACAGAGATTGCCCTTAAGTATAGTTTGGGAGCATATCAGGCCGAGGGAAGGATGTTTTGGGTGGTTTTGCAATATCTTCATTCTGTAAAGTTAGATGTGCCCAACTGCATTACATATGCTTACAAATGCAATTATACCTATTTTCTTGTTGTTTCAGCTCAGAAATGACTTGGTTACTAAAGTTTGATGAATTGTAATGTTTTCTGTCAAATACACTTGTAAACTCTTCACCAATGACAGATATTGCCCTTAAGTATAGTTTGGGAGCATATCAGGCCAAGGGAAGGATGTTTTGGGTGGTTTTGCAATATCTTCATTCTGTAAAGTTAGATGTGCCCAACTGCAATACATATGCTTACAAATGCAATTTTACTTATATTCTTGTTGTTTCAGCTCAGAAATGACTTGGTTACTAGAGTTTGAAGAATTGTAATGTTTTCTGTCAAATACACTTGTAAACTCTTCACCAATGACAGATATTGCCCTTAAGTATAGTTTGGGAGCATATCAGGCCAAGGGAAGGATGTTTTGGGTGGTTTTGCAATATCTTCATTCTGTAAAGTTAGATGTGCCCAACTGCATTACATATGCTTACAAATGCAATTTTACCTATATTCTTGTTGTTTCAGCTCAGAAATGACTTGGTTACTAGAGTTTGATGAATTGTAATGTTTTCTGTCAAATACACATGAAAACTCTTTACCAATGACACTGAATAGCATTATGTATATTGTGGGTGCATATCAGGCTAAGAGAAGCTTGTTTAGGATGGTTTTGCAATATCTTCATTCTGTAAAGTTAGATGTGCCCAACTGCAATACATATGCTTACAAATGCAATTTTACCAATATTCTTGTTGTTTCAGCTCAGAAATGACTTGGTTACTAAAGTTTGATGAATTGTAATGATTTCTGTCAAATACACTTGTAAACTCTTCACCAAAGACAGATATTGCCCTTAAGTATAGTTTGGGAGCATATCAGGCCAAGGGAAGGATGTTTTGGGTGGTTTTGCAATATCTTCATTCTGTAAAGTTAGATGTGCCCAACTGCATTACATATGCTTACAAATGCAATTTTACCTATATTCTTGTTGTTTCAGCTCAGAAATGACTTGGTTACTTGAGTTTGATGAATTGTAATATTTTCATGCAAATACTCTTGTAAACTCTTCACCAATGACAGAGATTGCCCTTAAGTATAGTTTGGGAGCATATCAGGCCGAGGGAAGGATGTTTTGGGTGGTTTTGCAATATCTTCATTCTGTAAAGTTAGATGTGCCCAACTGCATTACATATGCTTACAAATGCAATTTTACCTATATTCTTGTTGTTTCAGCTCAGAAATGACTTGGTTACTAAAGTTTGATGAATTGTAATGTTTTCTGTCAAATACACTTGTAAACTCTTCACCAATGACAGATATTGCCCTTAAGTATAGTTTGGGAGCATATCAGGCCAAGGGAAGGATGTTTTTGGTGGTTTTGCAATATCTTCATTCTGTAAAGTTAGATGTGCCCAACTGCATTACATATGCCTACAAATGCAATTTTACTTATATTCTTGTTGTTTCAGCTCAGAAATGACTTGGTTACTAGAGTTTGAAGAATTGTAATGTTTTCTGTCAAATACACTTGTAAACTCTTCACCAATGACAGATATTGCCCTTAAGTATAGTTTGGGAGCATATCAGGCCAAGGGAAGGATGTTTTGGGTGGTTTTGCAATATCTTCATTCTGTAAAGTTAGATGTGCCCAACTGCATTACATATGCTTACAAATGCAATTTTACCTATATTCTTGTTGTTTCAGCTCAGAAATGACTTGGTTACTAGAGTTTGATGAATTGTAATGTTTTCTGTCAAATACACATGAAAACTCTTTACCAATGACACTGAATAGCATTATGTATATTGTGGGTGCATATCAGGCTAAGAGAAGCTTGTTTAGGATGGTTTTGCAATATCTTCATTCTGTAAAGTTAGATGTGCCCAACTGCAATTCATATGCTTACAAATGCAATTTTACCTATATTCTTGTTGTTTCAGCTCAGAAATGACTTGGTTACTAAAGTTTGATGAATTGTAATGTTTTCTGTCAAATACACTTGTAAACTCTTCACCATAGACAGATATTGCCCTTAAGTATAGTTTGGGAGCATATCAGGCCAAGGGAAGGATGTTTTGGGTGGTTTTGCAATATCTTCATTCTGTAAAGTTAGATGTGCCCAACTGCAATACATATGCTTACAAATGCAATTTTACTTATATTCTTGTTGTTTCAGCTCAGAAATGACTTGGTTACTTGAGTTTGATGAATTGTAATGTTTTCATGCAAATACTCTTGTAAACTCTTCACCAATGACAGAGATTGCCCTTAAGTATAGTTTGGGAGCATTTCAGGCCAAGGGAAGGATGTTTTGGGTGGTTTTGCAATATCTTCATTCTGTAAAGTTAGATGTGCCCAACTGCATTACATATGCTTACAAATGCAATTTTACCTATATTTTTGTTGTTTCAGCTCAGAAATGACTTGGTTACTAGAGTTTGATGAATTGTAATGTTTTCTGTCAAATACACATGAAAACTCTTTACCAATGACACTGAATAGCATTATGTATATTGTGGGTGCATATCAGGCTAAGAGAAGCTTGTTTAGGATGGTTTTGCAATATCTTCATTCTGTAAAGTTAGATGTGCCCAACTGCATTACATATGCCTACAAATGCAATTTTACCTATATTCTTGTTGTTTCAGCTCAGAAATGACTTGGTTACTAGAGTTTGATGAATTGTAATGTTTTCTGTCAAATACACATGAAAACTCTTCACCAATGACAGATATTGCCCTTAAGTATAGTTTGGGAGCATATCAGGCCAAGGGAAGGATGTTTTGGGTGGTTTTGCAATATCTTCATTCTGTAAAGTTAGATGTGCCCAACTGCATTACATATGCTTACAAATGCAATTTTACCTATATTCTTGTTGTTTCAGCTCAGAAATGACTTGGTTACTAGAGTTTGATGAATTGTAATGTTTTCTGTCAAATACACATGAAAACTCTTTACCAATGACACTGAATAGCATTATGTATATTGTGGGTGCATATCAGGCTAAGAGAAGCTTGTTTAGGATGGTTTTGCAATATCTTCATTCTGTAAAGTTAGATGTGCCCAACTGCAATACATATGCTTACAAATGCAATTTTACCAATATTCTTGTTGTTTCAGCTCAGAAATGACTTGGTTACTAAAGTTTGATGAATTGTAATGTTTTCTGTCAAATACACTTGTAAACTCTTCACCAAAGACAGATATTGCCCTTAAGTATAGTTTGGGAGCATATCAGGCCAAGGGAAGGATGTTTTGGGTGGTTTTGCAATATCTTCATTCTGTAAAGTTAGATGTGCCCAACTGCATTACATATGCTTACAAATGCAATTTTACCTATATTCTTGTTGTCTCAGCTCAGAAATGACTTGGTTACTAAAGTTTGATGAATTGTAATGTTTTCTGTCAAATACACTTGTAAACTCTTCACCATAGACAGATATTGCCCTTAAGTATAGTTTGGGAGCATATCAGGCCAAGGGAAGGATGCTTTGGGTGGTTTTGCAATATCTTCATTCTGTAAAGTTAGATGTGCCCAACTGCATTACATATGCTTACAAATGCAATTTTACCTATATTCTTGTTGTTTCAGCTCAGAAATGACTTGGTTACTTGAGTTTGATGAATTGTAATGTTTTCATGCAAATACTCTTGTAAACTCTTCACCAATGACAGAGATTGCCCTTAAGTATAGTTTGGGAGCATATCAGGCCGAGGGAAGGATGTTTTGGGTGGTTTTGCAATATCTTCATTCTGTAAAGTTAGATGTGCCCAACTGCATTACATATGCTTACAAATGCAATTTTACCTATATTCTTGTTGTTTCAGCTCAGAAATGACTTGGTTACTAAAGTTTGATGAATTGTAATGTTTTCTGTCAAATACACTTGTAAACTCTTCACCAATGACAGAGATTGCCCTTAAGTATAGTTTGGGAGCATATCAGGCCAAGGGAAGGATGTTTTGGGTGGTTTTGCAATATCTTCATTCTGTAAAGTTAGATGTGCCCAACTGCAATACATATGCTTACAAATGCAATTTTACTTATATTCTTGTTGTTTCAGCTCAGAAATGACTTGGTTACTAGAGTTTGATGAATTGTAATGTTTTCTGTCAAATACACATGAAAACTCTTTACCAATGACACTGAATAGCATTATGTATATTGTGGGTGCATATCAGGCTAAGAGAAGCTTGTTTAGGATGGTTTTGCAATATCTTCATTCTGTAAAGTTAGATGTGCCCAACTGCAATACATATGCTTACAAATGCAATTTTACCAATATTCTTGTTGTTTCAGCTCAGAAATGACTTGGTTACTAAAGTTTGATGAATTGTAATGTTTTCTGTCAAATACACTTGTAAACTCTTCACCAAAGACAGATATTGCCCTTAAGTATAGTTTGGGAGCATATCAGGCCAAGGGAAGGATGTTTTGGGTGGTTTTGCAATATCTTCATTCTGTAAAGTTAGATGTGCCCAACTGCATTACATATGCTTACAAATGCAATTTTACCTATATTCTTGTTGTTTCAGCTCAGAAATGACTTGGTTACTAAAGTTTGATGAATTGTAATGTTTTCTGTCAAATACACTTGTAAACTCTTCACCATAGACAGATATTGCCCTTAAGTATAGTTTGGGAGCATATCAGGCCAAGGGAAGGATGCTTTGGGTGGTTTTGCAATATCTTCATTCTGTAAAGTTAGATGTGCCCAACTGCATTACATATGCTTACAAATGCAATTTTACCTATATTCTTGTTGTTTCAGCTCAGAAATGACTTGGTTACTTGAGTTTGATGAATTGTAATGTTTTCATGCAAATACTCTTGTAAACTCTTCACCAATGACAGAGATTGCCCTTAAGTATAGTTTGGGAGCATATCAGGCCGAGGGAAGGATGTTTTGGGTGGTTTTGCAATATCTTCATTCTGTAAAGTTAGATGTGCCCAACTGCATTACATATGCTTACAAATGCAATTTTACCTATATTCTTGTTGTTTCAGCTCAGAAATGACTTGGTTACTAAAGTTTGATGAATTGTAATGTTTTCTGTCAAATACACTTGTAAACTCTTCACCAATGACAGATATTGCCCTTAAGTATAGTTTGGGAGCATATCAGGCCAAGGGAAGGATGTTTTTGGTGGTTTTGCAATATCTTCATTCTGTAAAGTTAGATGTGCCCAACTGCATTACATATGCCTACAAATACAATTTTACCTATATTCTTGTTGTTTCAGCTCAGAAATGACTTGGTTACTAAAGTTTGATGAATTGTAATGTTTTCTGTCAAATACACTTGTAAACTCTTCACCAATGACAGAGATTGCCCTTAAGTATAGTTTGGGAGCATATCAGGCCAAGGGAAGGATGTTTTGGGTGGTTTTGCAATATCTTCATTCTGTAAAGTTAGATGTGCCCAACTGCAATACATATGCTTACAAATGCAATTTTACTTATATTCTTGTTGTTTCAGCTCAGAAATGACTTGGTTACTAGAGTTTGAAGAATTGTAATGTTTTCTGTCAAATACACTTGTAAACTCTTCACCAATGACAGATATTGCCCTTAAGTATAGTTTGGGAGCATATCAGGCCAAGGGAAGGATGTTTTGGGTGGTTTTGCAATATCTTCATTCTGTAAAGTTAGATGTGCCCAACTGCATTACATATGCTTACAAATGCAATTTTACCTATATTCTTGTTGTTTCAGCTCAGAAATGACTTGGTTACTAGAGTTTGATGAATTGTAATGTTTTCTGTCAAATACACATGAAAACTCTTTACCAATGACACTGAATAGCATTATGTATATTGTGGGTGCATATCAGGCTAAGAGAAGCTTGTTTAGGATGGTTTTGCAATATCTTCATTCTGTAAAGTTAGATGTGCCCAACTGCAATACATATGCTTACAAATGCAATTTTACCAATATTCTTGTTGTTTCAGCTCAGAAATGACTTGGTTACTAAAGTTTGATGAATTGTAATGTTTTCTGTCAAATACACTTGTAAACTCTTCACCAAAGACAGATATTGCCCTTAAGTATAGTTTGGGAGCATATCAGGCCAAGGGAAGGATGTTTTGGGTGGTTTTGCAATATCTTCATTCTGTAAAGTTAGATGTGCCCAACTGCATTACATATGCTTACAAATGCAATTTTACCTATATTCTTGTTGTTTCAGCTCAGAAATGACTTGGTTACTAAAGTTTGATGAATTGTAATGTTTTCTGTCAAATACACTTGTAAACTCTTCACCATAGACAGATATTGCCCTTAAGTATAGTTTGGGAGCATATCAGGCCAAGGGAAGGATGTTTTGGGTGGTTTTGCAATATCTTCATTCTGTAAAGTTAGATGTGCCCAACTGCATTACATATGCTTACAAATGCAATTTTACCTATATTCTTGTTGTTTCAGCTCAGAAATGACTTGGTTACTTGAGTTTGATGAATTGTAATGTTTTCTTGCAAATACTCTTGTAAACTCTTCACCAATGACAGAGATTGCCCTTAAGTATAGTTTGGGAGCATATCAGGCCGAGGGAAGGATGTTTTGGGTGGTTTTGCAATATCTTCATTCTGTAAAGTTAGATGTGCCCAACTGCATTACATATGCTTACAAATGCAATTTTACCTATATTCTTGTTGTTTCAGCTCAGAAATGACTTGGTTACTAAAGTTTGATGAATTGTAATGTTTTCTGTCAAATACACTTGTAAACTCTTCACCAATGACAGATATTGCCCTTAAGTATAGTTTGGGAGCATATCAGGCCAAGGGAAGGATGTTTTTGGTGGTTTTGCAATATCTTCATTCTGTAAAGTTAGATGTGCCCAACTGCATTACATATGCCTACAAATGCAATTTTACCTATATTCTTGTTGTTTCAGCTCAGAAATGACTTGGTTACTAAAGTTTGATGAATTGTAATGTTTTCTGTCAAATACACTTGTAAACTCTTCACCAATGACAGAGATTGCCCTTAAGTATAGTTTGGGAGCATATCAGGCCAAGGGAAGGATGTTTTGGGTGGTTTTGCAATATCTTCATTCTGTAAAGTTAGATGTGCCCAACTGCAATACATATGCTTACAAATGCAATTTTACCAATATTCTTGTTGTTTCAGCTCAGAAATGACTTGGTTACTAAAGTTTGATGAATTGTAATGTTTTCTGTCAAATACACTTGTAAACTCTTCACCAATGACAGATATTGCCCTTAAGTATAGTTTGGGAGCATATCAGGCCAAGGGAAGGATGTTTTTGGTGGTTTTGCAATATCTTCATTCTGTAAAGTTAGATGTGCCCAACTGCATTACATATGCCTACAAATGCAATTTTACCTATATTCTTGTTGTTTCAGCTCAGAAATGACTTGGTTACTAAAGTTTGATGAATTGTAATGTTTTCTGTCAAATACACTTGTAAACTCTTCACCAATGACAGAGATTGCCCTTAAGTATAGTTTGGGAGCATATCAGGCCAAGGGAAGGATGGTTTGGGTGGTTTTGCAATATCTTCATTCTGTAAAGTTAGATGTGCCCAACTGCAATACATATGCTTACAAATGCAATTTTACTTATATTCTTGTTGTTTCAGCTCAGAAATGACTTGGTTACTAGAGTTTGAAGAATTGTAATGTTTTCTGTCAAATACACTTGTAAACTCTTCACCAATGACAGATATTGCCCTTAAGTATAGTTTGGGAGCATATCAGGCCAAGGGAAGGATGTTTTGGGTGGTTTTGCAATATCTTCATTCTGTAAAGTTAGATGTGCCCAACTGCATTACATATGCTTACAAATGCAATTTTACCTATATTCTTGTTGTTTCAGCTCAGAAATGACTTGGTTACTAGAGTTTGATGAATTGTAATGTTTTCTGTCAAATACACATGAAAACTCTTTACCAATGACACTGAATAGCATTATGTATATTGTGGGTGCATATCAGGCTAAGAGAAGCTTGTTTAGGATGGTTTTGCAATATCTTCATTCTGTAAAGTTAGATGTGCCCAACTGCAATACATATGCTTACAAATGCAATTTTACCTATATTCTTGTTGTTTCAGCTCAGAAATGACTTGGTTACTAAAGTTTGATGAATTGTAATGTTTTCTGTCAAATACACTTGTAAACTCTTCACCATAGACAGATATTGCCCTTAAGTATAGTTTGGGAGCATATCAGGCCAAGGGAAGGATGTTTTGGGTGGTTTTGCAATATCTTCATTCTGTAAAGTTAGATGTGCCCAACTGCATTACATATGCTTACAAATGCAATTTTACCTATATTCTTGTTGTTTCAGCTCAGAAATGACTTGGTTACTTGAGTTTGATGAATTGTAATGTTTTCTGTCAAATACACTTGTAAACTCTTCACCAAAGACAGATATTGCCCTTAAGTATAGTTTGGGAGCATATCAGGCCAAGGGAAGGATGTTTTGGGTGGTTTTGCAATATCTTCATTCTGTAAAGTTAGATGTGCCCAACTGCATTACATATGCTTACAAATGCAATTTTACCTATATTCTTGTTGTTTCAGCTCAGAAATGACTTGGTTACTAAAGTTTGATGAATTGTAATGTTTTCTGTCAAATACACTTGTAAACTCTTCACCATAGACAGATATTGCCCTTAAGTATAGTTTGGGAGCATATCAGGCCAAGGGAAGGATGCTTTGGGTGGTTTTGCAATATCTTCATTCTGTAAAGTTAGATGTGCCCAACTGCATTACATATGCTTACAAATGCAATTTTACCTATATTCTTGTTGTTTCAGCTCAGAAATGACTTGGTTACTTGAGTTTGATGAATTGTAATGTTTTCATGCAAATACTCTTGTAAACTCTTCACCAATGACAGAGATTGCCCTTAAGTATAGTTTGGGAGCATATCAGGCCGAGGGAAGGATGTTTTGGGTGGTTTTGCAATATCTTCATTCTGTAAAGTTAGATGTGCCCAACTGCATTACATATGCTTACAAATGCAATTTTACCTATATTCTTGTTGTTTCAGCTCAGAAATGACTTGGTTACTAAAGTTTGATGAATTGTAATGTTTTCTGTCAAATACACTTGTAAACTCTTCACCAATGACAGATATTGCCCTTAAGTATAGTTTGGGAGCATATCAGGCCAAGGGAAGGATGTTTTTGGTGGTTTTGCAATATCTTCATTCTGTAAAGTTAGATGTGCCCAACTGCATTACATATGCCTACAAATACAATTTTACCTATATTCTTGTTGTTTCAGCTCAGAAATGACTTGGTTACTAAAGTTTGATGAATTGTAATGTTTTCTGTCAAATACACTTGTAAACTCTTCACCAATGACAGAGATTGCCCTTAAGTATAGTTTGGGAGCATATCAGGCCAAGGGAAGGATGTTTTGGGTGGTTTTGCAATATCTTCATTCTGTAAAGTTAGATGTGCCCAACTGCAATACATATGCTTACAAATGCAATTTTACTTATATTCTTGTTGTTTCAGCTCAGAAATGACTTGGTTACTAGAGTTTGAAGAATTGTAATGTTTTCTGTCAAATACACTTGTAAACTCTTCACCAATGACAGATATTGCCCTTAAGTATAGTTTGGGAGCATATCAGGCCAAGGGAAGGATGTTTTGGGTGGTTTTGCAATATCTTCATTCTGTAAAGTTAGATGTGCCCAACTGCATTACATATGCTTACAAATGCAATTTTACCTATATTCTTGTTGTTTCAGCTCAGAAATGACTTGGTTACTAGAGTTTGATGAATTGTAATGTTTTCTGTCAAATACACATGAAAACTCTTTACCAATGACACTGAATAGCATTATGTATATTGTGGGTGCATATCAGGCTAAGAGAAGCTTGTTTAGGATGGTTTTGCAATATCTTCATTCTGTAAAGTTAGATGTGCCCAACTGCAATACATATGCTTACAAATGCAATTTTACCAATATTCTTGTTGTTTCAGCTCAGAAATGACTTGGTTACTAAAGTTTGATGAATTGTAATGTTTTCTGTCAAATACACTTGTAAACTCTTCACCAAAGACAGATATTGCCCTTAAGTATAGTTTGGGAGCATATCAGGCCAAGGGAAGGATGTTTTGGGTGGTTTTGCAATATCTTCATTCTGTAAAGTTAGATGTGCCCAACTGCATTACATATGCTTACAAATGCAATTTTACCTATATTCTTGTTGTTTCAGCTCAGAAATGACTTGGTTACTAAAGTTTGATGAATTGTAATGTTTTCTGTCAAATACACTTGTAAACTCTTCACCATAGACAGATATTGCCCTTAAGTATAGTTTGGGAGCATATCAGGCCAAGGGAAGGATGTTTTGGGTGGTTTTGCAATATCTTCATTCTGTAAAGTTAGATGTGCCCAACTGCATTACATATGCTTACAAATGCAATTTTACCTATATTCTTGTTGTTTCAGCTCAGAAATGACTTGGTTACTTGAGTTTGATGAATTGTAATGTTTTCTTGCAAATACTCTTGTAAACTCTTCACCAATGACAGAGATTGCCCTTAAGTATAGTTTGGGAGCATATCAGGCCGAGGGAAGGATGTTTTGGGTGGTTTTGCAATATCTTCATTCTGTAAAGTTAGATGTGCCCAACTGCATTACATATGCTTACAAATGCAATTTTACCTATATTCTTGTTGTTTCAGCTCAGAAATGACTTGGTTACTAAAGTTTGATGAATTGTAATGTTTTCTGTCAAATACACTTGTAAACTCTTCACCAATGACAGATATTGCCCTTAAGTATAGTTTGGGAGCATATCAGGCCAAGGGAAGGATGTTTTTGGTGGTTTTGCAATATCTTCATTCTGTAAAGTTAGATGTGCCCAACTGCATTACATATGCCTACAAATGCAATTTTACCTATATTCTTGTTGTTTCAGCTCAGAAATGACTTGGTTACTAAAGTTTGATGAATTGTAATGTTTTCTGTCAAATACACTTGTAAACTCTTCACCAATGACAGAGATTGCCCTTAAGTATAGTTTGGGAGCATATCAGGCCAAGGGAAGGATGTTTTGGGTGGTTTTGCAATATCTTCATTCTGTAAAGTTAGATGTGCCCAACTGCAATACATATGCTTACAAATGCAATTTTACCAATATTCTTGTTGTTTCAGCTCAGAAATGACTTGGTTACTAAAGTTTGATGAATTGTAATGTTTTCTGTCAAATACACTTGTAAACTCTTCACCAATGACAGATATTGCCCTTAAGTATAGTTTGGGAGCATATCAGGCCAAGGGAAGGATGTTTTTGGTGGTTTTGCAATATCTTCATTCTGTAAAGTTAGATGTGCCCAACTGCATTACATATGCCTACAAATGCAATTTTACCTATATTCTTGTTGTTTCAGCTCAGAAATGACTTGGTTACTAAAGTTTGATGAATTGTAATGTTTTCTGTCAAATACACTTGTAAACTCTTCACCAATGACAGAGATTGCCCTTAAGTATAGTTTGGGAGCATATCAGGCCAAGGGAAGGATGGTTTGGGTGGTTTTGCAATATCTTCATTCTGTAAAGTTAGATGTGCCCAACTGCAATACATATGCTTACAAATGCAATTTTACTTATATTCTTGTTGTTTCAGCTCAGAAATGACTTGGTTACTAGAGTTTGAAGAATTGTAATGTTTTCTGTCAAATACACTTGTAAACTCTTCACCAATGACAGATATTGCCCTTAAGTATAGTTTGGGAGCATATCAGGCCAAGGGAAGGATGTTTTGGGTGGTTTTGCAATATCTTCATTCTGTAAAGTTAGATGTGCCCAACTGCATTACATATGCTTACAAATGCAATTTTACCTATATTCTTGTTGTTTCAGCTCAGAAATGACTTGGTTACTAGAGTTTGATGAATTGTAATGTTTTCTGTCAAATACACATGAAAACTCTTTACCAATGACACTGAATAGCATTATGTATATTGTGGGTGCATATCAGGCTAAGAGAAGCTTGTTTAGGATGGTTTTGCAATATCTTCATTCTGTAAAGTTAGATGTGCCCAACTGCAATACATATGCTTACAAATGCAATTTTACCTATATTCTTGTTGTTTCAGCTCAGAAATGACTTGGTTACTAAAGTTTGATGAATTGTAATGTTTTCTGTCAAATACACTTGTAAACTCTTCACCATAGACAGATATTGCCCTTAAGTATAGTTTGGGAGCATATCAGGCCAAGGGAAGGATGTTTTGGGTGGTTTTGCAATATCTTCATTCTGTAAAGTTAGATGTGCCCAACTGCATTACATATGCTTACAAATGCAATTTTACCTATATTCTTGTTGTTTCAGCTCAGAAATGACTTGGTTACTTGAGTTTGATGAATTGTAATGTTTTCTTGCAAATACTCTTGTAAACTCTTCACCAATGACAGAGATTGCCCTTAAGTATAGTTTGGGAGCATATCAGGCCGAGGGAAGGATGTTTTGGGTGGTTTTGCAATATCTTCATTCTGTAAAGTTAGATGTGCCCAACTGCATTACATATGCTTACAAATGCAATTTTACCTATATTCTTGTTGTTTCAGCTCAGAAATGACTTGGTTACTAAAGTTTGATGAATTGTAATGTTTTCTGTCAAATACACTTGTAAACTCTTCACCAATGACAGATATTGCCCTTAAGTATAGTTTGGGAGCATATCAGGCCAAGGGAAGGATGTTTTGGGTGGTTTTGCAATATCTTCATTCTGTAAAGTTAGATGTGCCCAACTGCAATACATATGCTTACAAATGCAATTTTACTTATATTCTTGTTGTTTCAGCTCAGAAATGACTGGTTACTAGAGTTTGAAGAATTGTAATGTTTTCTGTCAAATACACTTGTAAACTCTTCACCAATGACAGATATTGCCCTTAAGTATAGTTTGGGAGCATATCAGGCCAAGGGAAGGATGTTTTGGGTGGTTTTGCAATATCTTCATTCTGTAAAGTTAGATGTGCCCAACTGCATTACATATGCTTACAAATGCAATTTTACCTATATTCTTGTTGTTTCAGCTCAGAAATGACTTGGTTACTAGAGTTTGATGAATTGTAATGTTTTCTGTCAAATACACATGAAAACTCCTTACCAATGACACTGAATAGCATTATGTATATTGTGGGTGCATATCAGGCTAAGAGAAGCTTGTTTAGGATGGTTTTGCAATATCTTCATTCTGTAAAGTTAGATGTGCCCAACTGCATTACATATGCCTACAAATGCAATTTTACCTATATTCTTGTTGTTTCAGCTCAGAAATGACTTGGTTACTAGAGTTTGATGAATTGTAATGTTTTCTGTCAAATACACTTGTAAACTCTTCACCAATGACAGATATTGCCCTTAAGTATAGTTTGGGAGCATATCAGGCCAAGGGAAGGATGTTTTGGGTGGTTTTGCAATATCTTCATTCTGTAAAGTTAGATGTGCCCAACTGCAATACATATGCTTACAAATGCAATTTTACTCATATTCTTGTTGTTTCAGCTCAGAAATGACTTGGTTACTAGAGTTTGAAGAATTGTAATGTTTTCTGTCAAATACACTTGTAAACTCTTCACCAATGACAGATATTGCCCTTAAGTATAGTTTGGGAGCATATCAGGCCAAGGGAAGGATGTTTTGGGTGGTTTTGCAATATCTTCATTCTGTAAAGTTAGATGTGCCCAACTGCATTACATATGCTTACAAATGCAATTTTACCTATATTCTTGTTGTTTCAGCTCAGAAATGACTTGGTTACTAGAGTTTGATGAATTGTAATGTTTTCTGTCAAATACACATGAAAACTCTTTACCAATGACACTGAATAGCATTATGTATATTGTGGGTGCATATCAGGCTAAGAGAAGCTTGTTTAGGATGGTTTTGCAATATCTTCATTCTGTAAAGTTAGATGTGCCCAACTGCAATACATATGCTTACAAATGCAATTTTACCAATATTCTTGTTGTTTCAGCTCAGAAATGACTTGGTTACTAAAGTTTGATGAATTGTAATGATTTCTGTCAAATACACTTGTAAACTCTTCACCAAAGACAGATATTGCCCTTAAGTATAGTTTGGGAGCATATCAGGCCAAGGGAAGGATGTTTTGGGTGGTTTTGCAATATCTTCATTCTGTAAAGTTAGATGTGCCCAACTGCATTACATATGCTTACAAATGCAATTTTACCTATATTCTTGTTGTTTCAGCTCAGAAATGACTTGGTTACTAAAGTTTGATGAATTGTAATGTTTTCTGTCAAATACACTTGTAAACTCTTCACCATAGACAGATATTGCCCTTAAGTATAGTTTGGGAGCATATCAGGCCAAGGGAAGGATGTTTTGGGTGGTTTTGCAATATCTTCATTCTGTAAAGTTAGATGTGCCCAACTGCATTACATATGCTTACAAATGCAATTTTACCTATATTCTTGTTGTTTCAGCTCAGAAATGACTTGGTTACTTGAGTTTGATGAATTGTAATATTTTCATGCAAATACTCTTGTAAACTCTTCACCAATGACAGAGATTGCCCTTAAGTATAGTTTGGGAGCATATCAGGCCGAGGGAAGGATGTTTTGGGTGGTTTTGCAATATCTTCATTCTGTAAAGTTAGATGTGCCCAACTGCATTACATATGCTTACAAATGCAATTTTACCTATATTCTTGTTGTTTCAGCTCAGAAATGACTTGGTTACTAAAGTTTGATGAATTGTAATGTTTTCTGTCAAATACACTTGTAAACTCTTCACCAATGACAGATATTGCCCTTAAGTATAGTTTGGGAGCATATCAGGCCAAGGGAAGGATGTTTTTGGTGGTTTTGCAATATCTTCATTCTGTAAAGTTAGATGTGCCCAACTGCATTACATATGCCTACAAATGCAATTTTACCTATATTCTTGTTGTTTCAGCTCAGAAATGACTTGGTTACTACAGTTTGATGAATTGTAATGTTTTCTGTCAAATACACTTGTAAACTCTTCACCAATGACAGAGATTGCCCTTAAGTATAGTTTGGGAGCATATCAGGCCAAGGGAAGGATGTTTTGGGTGGTTTTGCAATATCTTCATTCTGTAAAGTTAGATGTGCCCAACTGCAATACATATGCTTACAAATGCAATTTTACTTATATTCTTGTTGTTTCAGCTCAGAAATGACTTGGTTACTACAGTTTGAAGAATTGTAATGTTTTCTGTCAAATACACTTGTAAACTCTTCACCAATGACAGATATTGCCCTTAAGTATAGTTTGGGAGCATATCAGGCCAAGGGAAGGATGTTTTGGGTGGTTTTGCAATATCTTCATTCTGTAAAGTTAGATGTGCCCAACTGCATTACATATGCTTACAAATGCAATTTTACCTATATTCTTGTTGTTTCAGCTCAGAAATGACTTGGTTACTAGAGTTTGATGAATTGTAATGTTTTCTGTCAAATACACATGAAAACTCTTTACCAATGACACTGAATAGCATTATGTATATTGTGGGTGCATATCAGGCTAAGAGAAGCTTGTTTAGGATGGTTTTGCAATATCTTCATTCTGTAAAGTTAGATGTGCCCAACTGCAATTCATATGCTTACAAATGCAATTTTACCTATATTCTTGTTGTTTCAGCTCAGAAATGACTTGGTTACTAAAGTTTGATGAATTGTAATGTTTTCTGTCAAATACACTTGTAAACTCTTCACCATAGACAGATATTGCCCTTAAGTATAGTTTGGGAGCATATCAGGCCAAGGGAAGGATGTTTTGGGTGGTTTTGCAATATCTTCATTCTGTAAAGTTAGATGTGCCCAACTGCATTACATATGCTTACAAATGCAATTTTACCTATATTCTTGTTGTTTCAGCTCAGAAATGACTTGGTTACTTGAGTTTGATGAATTGTAATGTTTTCATGCAAATACTCTTGTAAACTCTTCACCAATGACAGAGATTGCCCTTAAGTATAGTTTGGGAGCATTTCAGGCCAAGGGAAGGATGTTTTGGTTGGTTTTGCAATATCTTCATTCTGTAAAGTTAGATGTGCCCAACTGCATTACATATGCTTACAAATGCAATTTTACCTATATTCTTGTTGTTTCAGATCAGAAATGACTTGGTTACTAAAGTTTGATGAATTGTAATGTTTTCTGTCAAATAGACTTGTAAACTCTTCACCAATGACAGATATTGCCCTTAAGTATAGTTTGGGAGCATATCAGGCCAAGGGAAGGATGTTTTGGGTGGTTTTGCAATATCTTCATTCTGTAAAGTTAGATGTGCCCAACTGCAATACATATGCTTACAAATGCAATTTTACTTATATTCTTGTTGTTTCAGCTCAGAAATGACTTGGTTACTAGAGTTTGAAGAATTGTAATGTTTTCTGTCAAATACACTTGTAAACTCTTCACCAATGACAGATATTGCCCTTAAGTATAGTTTGGGAGCATATCAGGCCAAGGGAAGGATGTTTTGGGTGGTTTTGCAATATCTTCATTCTGTAAAGTTAGATGTGCCCAACTGCATTACATATGCTTACAAATGCAATTTTACCTATATTTTTGTTGTTTCAGCTCAGAAATGACTTGGTTACTAGAGTTTGATGAATTGTAATGTTTTCTGTCAAATACACATGAAAACTCTTTACCAATGACACTGAATAGCATTATGTATATTGTGGGTGCATATCAGGCTAAGAGAAGCTTGTTTAGGATGGTTTTGCAATATCTTCATTCTGTAAAGTTAGATGTGCCCAACTGCATTACATATGCCTACAAATGCAATTTTACCTATATTCTTGTTGTTTCAGCTCAGAAATGACTTGGTTACTAGAGTTTGATGAATTGTAATGTTTTCTGTCAAATACACATGAAAACTCTTCACCAATGACAGATATTGCCCTTAAGTATAGTTTGGGAGCATATCAGGCCAAGGGAAGGATGTTTTGGGTGGTTTTGCAATATCTTCATTCTGTAAAGTTAGATGTGCCCAACTGCATTACATATGCTTACAAATGCAATTTTACCTATATTCTTGTTGTTTCAGCTCAGAAATGACTTGGTTACTAGAGTTTGATGAATTGTAATGTTTTCTGTCAAATACACATGAAAACTCTTTACCAATGACACTGAATAGCATTATGTATATTGTGGGTGCATATCAGGCTAAGAGAAGCTTGTTTAGGATGGTTTTGCAATATCTTCATTCTGTAAAGTTAGATGTGCCCAACTGCAATACATATGCTTACAAATGCAATTTTACCAATATTCTTGTTGTTTCAGCTCAGAAATGACTTGGTTACTAAAGTTTGATGAATTGTAATGTTTTCTGTCAAATACACTTGTAAACTCTTCACCAAAGACAGATATTGCCCTTAAGTATAGTTTGGGAGCATATCAGGCCAAGGGAAGGATGTTTTGGGTGGTTTTGCAATATCTTCATTCTGTAAAGTTAGATGTGCCCAACTGCATTACATATGCTTACAAATGCAATTTTACCTATATTCTTGTTGTTTCAGCTCAGAAATGACTTGGTTACTAAAGTTTGATGAATTGTAATGTTTTCTGTCAAATACACTTGTAAACTCTTCACCATAGACAGATATTGCCCTTAAGTATAGTTTGGGAGCATATCAGGCCAAGGGAAGGATGCTTTGGGTGGTTTTGCAATATCTTCATTCTGTAAAGTTAGATGTGCCCAACTGCATTACATATGCTTACAAATGCAATTTTACCTATATTCTTGTTGTTTCAGCTCAGAAATGACTTGGTTACTTGAGTTTGATGAATTGTAATGTTTTCATGCAAATACTCTTGTAAACTCTTCACCAATGACAGAGATTGCCCTTAAGTATAGTTTGGGAGCATTTCAGGCCAAGGGAAGGATGTTTTGGTTGGTTTTGCAATATCTTCATTCTGTAAAGTTAGATGTGCCCAACTGCATTACATATGCTTACAAATGCAATTTTACCTATATTCTTGTTGTTTCAGATCAGAAATGACTTGGTTACTAAAGTTTGATGAATTGTAATGTTTTCTGTCAAATAGACTTGTAAACTCTTCACCAATGACAGATATTGCCCTTAAGTATAGTTTGGGAGCATATCAGGCCAAGGGAAGGATGTTTTGGGTGGTTTTGCAATATCTTCATTCTGTAAAGTTAGATGTGCCCAACTGCAATACATATGCTTACAAATGCAATTTTACTTATATTCTTGTTGTTTCAGCTCAGAAATGACTTGGTTACTAGAGTTTGAAGAATTGTAATGTTTTCTGTCAAATACACTTGTAAACTCTTCACCAATGACAGATATTGCCCTTAAGTATAGTTTGGGAGCATATCAGGCCAAGGGAAGGATGTTTTGGGTGGTTTTGCAATATCTTCATTCTGTAAAGTTAGATGTGCCCAACTGCATTACATATGCTTACAAATGCAATTTTACCTATATTTTTGTTGTTTCAGCTCAGAAATGACTTGGTTACTAGAGTTTGATGAATTGTAATGTTTTCTGTCAAATACACATGAAAACTCTTTACCAATGACACTGAATAGCATTATGTATATTGTGGGTGCATATCAGGCTAAGAGAAGCTTGTTTAGGATGGTTTTGCAATATCTTCATTCTGTAAAGTTAGATGTGCCCAACTGCATTACATATGCCTACAAATGCAATTTTACCTATATTCTTGTTGTTTCAGCTCAGAAATGACTTGGTTACTAGAGTTTGATGAATTGTAATGTTTTCTGTCAAATACACATGAAAACTCTTCACCAATGACAGATATTGCCCTTAAGTATAGTTTGGGAGCATATCAGGCCAAGGGAAGGATGTTTTGGGTGGTTTTGCAATATCTTCATTCTGTAAAGTTAGATGTGCCCAACTGCATTACATATGCTTACAAATGCAATTTTACCTATATTCTTGTTGTTTCAGCTCAGAAATGACTTGGTTACTAGAGTTTGATGAATTGTAATGTTTTCTGTCAAATACACATGAAAACTCTTTACCAATGACACTGAATAGCATTATGTATATTGTGGGTGCATATCAGGCTAAGAGAAGCTTGTTTAGGATGGTTTTGCAATATCTTCATTCTGTAAAGTTAGATGTGCCCAACTGCAATACATATGCTTACAAATGCAATTTTACCAATATTCTTGTTGTTTCAGCTCAGAAATGACTTGGTTACTAAAGTTTGATGAATTGTAATGTTTTCTGTCAAATACACTTGTAAACTCTTCACCAAAGACAGATATTGCCCTTAAGTATAGTTTGGGAGCATATCAGGCCAAGGGAAGGATGTTTTGGGTGGTTTTGCAATATCTTCATTCTGTAAAGTTAGATGTGCCCAACTGCATTACATATGCTTACAAATGCAATTTTACCTATATTCTTGTTGTTTCAGCTCAGAAATGACTTGGTTACTAAAGTTTGATGAATTGTAATGTTTTCTGTCAAATACACTTGTAAACTCTTCACCATAGACAGATATTGCCCTTAAGTATAGTTTGGGAGCATATCAGGCCAAGGGAAGGATGCTTTGGGTGGTTTTGCAATATCTTCATTCTGTAAAGTTAGATGTGCCCAACTGCATTACATATGCTTACAAATGCAATTTTACCTATATTCTTGTTGTTTCAGCTCAGAAATGACTTGGTTACTTGAGTTTGATGAATTGTAATGTTTTCATGCAAATACTCTTGTAAACTCTTCACCAATGACAGAGATTGCCCTTAAGTATAGTTTGGGAGCATATCAGGCCGAGGGAAGGATGTTTTGGGTGGTTTTGCAATATCTTCATTCTGTAAAGTTAGATGTGCCCAACTGCATTACATATGCTTACAAATGCAATTTTACCTATATTCTTGTTGTTTCAGCTCAGAAATGACTTGGTTACTAAAGTTTGATGAATTGTAATGTTTTCTGTCAAATACACTTGTAAACTCTTCACCAATGACAGATATTGCCCTTAAGTATAGTTTGGGAGCATATCAGGCCAAGGGAAGGATGTTTTTGGTGGTTTTGCAATATCTTCATTCTGTAAAGTTAGATGTGCCCAACTGCATTACATATGCCTACAAATGCAATTTTACCTATATTCTTGTTGTTTCAGCTCAGAAATGACTTGGTTACTAAAGTTTGATGAATTGTAATGTTTTCTGTCAAATACACTTGTAAACTCTTCACCAATGACAGAGATTGCCCTTAAGTATAGTTTGGGAGCATATCAGGCCAAGGGAAGGATGTTTTGGGTGGTTTTGCAATATCTTCATTCTGTAAAGTTAGATGTGCCCAACTGCAATACATATGCTTACAAATGCAATTTTACTTATATTCTTGTTGTTTCAGCTCAGAAATGACTTGGTTACTAGAGTTTGATGAATTGTAATGTTTTCTGTCAAATACACATGAAAACTCTTTACCAATGACACTGAATAGCATTATGTATATTGTGGGTGCATATCAGGCTAAGAGAAGCTTGTTTAGGATGGTTTTGCAATATCTTCATTCTGTAAAGTTAGATGTGCCCAACTGCAATACATATGCTTACAAATGCAATTTTACCAATATTCTTGTTGTTTCAGCTCAGAAATGACTTGGTTACTAAAGTTTGATGAATTGTAATGTTTTCTGTCAAATACACTTGTAAACTCTTCACCAAAGACAGATATTGCCCTTAAGTATAGTTTGGGAGCATATCAGGCCAAGGGAAGGATGTTTTGGGTGGTTTTGCAATATCTTCATTCTGTAAAGTTAGATGTGCCCAACTGCATTACATATGCTTACAAATGCAATTTTACCTATATTCTTGTTGTTTCAGCTCAGAAATGACTTGGTTACTAAAGTTTGATGAATTGTAATGTTTTCTGTCAAATACACTTGTAAACTCTTCACCATAGACAGATATTGCCCTTAAGTATAGTTTGGGAGCATATCAGGCCAAGGGAAGGATGCTTTGGGTGGTTTTGCAATATCTTCATTCTGTAAAGTTAGATGTGCCCAACTGCATTACATATGCTTACAAATGCAATTTTACCTATATTCTTGTTGTTTCAGCTCAGAAATGACTTGGTTACTTGAGTTTGATGAATTGTAATGTTTTCATGCAAATACTCTTGTAAACTCTTCACCAATGACAGAGATTGCCCTTAAGTATAGTTTGGGAGCATATCAGGCCGAGGGAAGGATGTTTTGGGTGGTTTTGCAATATCTTCATTCTGTAAAGTTAGATGTGCCCAACTGCATTACATATGCTTACAAATGCAATTTTACCTATATTCTTGTTGTTTCAGATCAGAAATGACTTGGTTACTAAAGTTTGATGAATTGTAATGTTTTCTGTCAAATAGACTTGTAAACTCTTCACCAATGACAGATATTGCCCTTAAGTATAGTTTGGGAGCATATCAGGCCAAGGGAAGGATGTTTTGGGTGGTTTTGCAATATCTTCATTCTGTAAAGTTAGATGTGCCCAACTGCAATACATATGCTTACAAATGCAATTTTACTTATATTCTTGTTGTTTCAGCTCAGAAATGACTTGGTTACTAGAGTTTGAAGAATTGTAATGTTTTCTGTCAAATACACTTGTAAACTCTTCACCAATGACAGATATTGCCCTTAAGTATAGTTTGGGAGCATATCAGGCCAAGGGAAGGATGTTTTGGGTGGTTTTGCAATATCTTCATTCTGTAAAGTTAGATGTGCCCAACTGCATTACATATGCTTACAAATGCAATTTTACCTATATTTTTGTTGTTTCAGCTCAGAAATGACTTGGTTACTAGAGTTTGATGAATTGTAATGTTTTCTGTCAAATACACATGAAAACTCTTTACCAATGACACTGAATAGCATTATGTATATTGTGGGTGCATATCAGGCTAAGAGAAGCTTGTTTAGGATGGTTTTGCAATATCTTCATTCTGTAAAGTTAGATGTGCCCAACTGCATTACATATGCCTACAAATGCAATTTTACCTATATTCTTGTTGTTTCAGCTCAGAAATGACTTGGTTACTAGAGTTTGATGAATTGTAATGTTTTCTGTCAAATACACATGAAAACTCTTCACCAATGACAGATATTGCCCTTAAGTATAGTTTGGGAGCATATCAGGCCAAGGGAAGGATGTTTTGGGTGGTTTTGCAATATCTTCATTCTGTAAAGTTAGATGTGCCCAACTGCATTACATATGCTTACAAATGCAATTTTACCTATATTCTTGTTGTTTCAGCTCAGAAATGACTTGGTTACTAGAGTTTGATGAATTGTAATGTTTTCTGTCAAATACACATGAAAACTCTTTACCAATGACACTGAATAGCATTATGTATATTGTGGGTGCATATCAGGCTAAGAGAAGCTTGTTTAGGATGGTTTTGCAATATCTTCATTCTGTAAAGTTAGATGTGCCCAACTGCAATACATATGCTTACAAATGCAATTTTACCAATATTCTTGTTGTTTCAGCTCAGAAATGACTTGGTTACTAAAGTTTGATGAATTGTAATGTTTTCTGTCAAATACACTTGTAAACTCTTCACCAAAGACAGATATTGCCCTTAAGTATAGTTTGGGAGCATATCAGGCCAAGGGAAGGATGTTTTGGGTGGTTTTGCAATATCTTCATTCTGTAAAGTTAGATGTGCCCAACTGCATTACATATGCTTACAAATGCAATTTTACCTATATTCTTGTTGTTTCAGCTCAGAAATGACTTGGTTACTAAAGTTTGATGAATTGTAATGTTTTCTGTCAAATACACTTGTAAACTCTTCACCATAGACAGATATTGCCCTTAAGTATAGTTTGGGAGCATATCAGGCCAAGGGAAGGATGCTTTGGGTGGTTTTGCAATATCTTCATTCTGTAAAGTTAGATGTGCCCAACTGCATTACATATGCTTACAAATGCAATTTTACCTATATTCTTGTTGTTTCAGCTCAGAAATGACTTGGTTACTTGAGTTTGATGAATTGTAATGTTTTCATGCAAATACTCTTGTAAACTCTTCACCAATGACAGAGATTGCCCTTAAGTATAGTTTGGGAGCATATCAGGCCGAGGGAAGGATGTTTTGGGTGGTTTTGCAATATCTTCATTCTGTAAAGTTAGATGTGCCCAACTGCATTACATATGCTTACAAATGCAATTTTACCTATATTCTTGTTGTTTCAGCTCAGAAATGACTTGGTTACTAAAGTTTGATGAATTGTAATGTTTTCTGTCAAATACACTTGTAAACTCTTCACCAATGACAGATATTGCCCTTAAGTATAGTTTGGGAGCATATCAGGCCAAGGGAAGGATGTTTTTGGTGGTTTTGCAATATCTTCATTCTGTAAAGTTAGATGTGCCCAACTGCATTACATATGCCTACAAATGCAATTTTACCTATATTCTTGTTGTTTCAGCTCAGAAATGACTTGGTTACTAAAGTTTGATGAATTGTAATGTTTTCTGTCAAATACACTTGTAAACTCTTCACCAATGACAGAGATTGCCCTTAAGTATAGTTTGGGAGCATATCAGGCCAAGGGAAGGATGTTTTGGGTGGTTTTGCAATATCTTCATTCTGTAAAGTTAGATGTGCCCAACTGCAATACATATGCTTACAAATGCAATTTTACTTATATTCTTGTTGTTTCAGCTCAGAAATGACTTGGTTACTAGAGTTTGATGAATTGTAATGTTTTCTGTCAAATACACATGAAAACTCTTTACCAATGACACTGAATAGCATTATGTATATTGTGGGTGCATATCAGGCTAAGAGAAGCTTGTTTAGGATGGTTTTGCAATATCTTCATTCTGTAAAGTTAGATGTGCCCAACTGCAATACATATGCTTACAAATGCAATTTTACCAATATTCTTGTTGTTTCAGCTCAGAAATGACTTGGTTACTAAAGTTTGATGAATTGTAATGTTTTCTGTCAAATACACTTGTAAACTCTTCACCAAAGACAGATATTGCCCTTAAGTATAGTTTGGGAGCATATCAGGCCAAGGGAAGGATGTTTTGGGTGGTTTTGCAATATCTTCATTCTGTAAAGTTAGATGTGCCCAACTGCATTACATATGCTTACAAATGCAATTTTACCTATATTCTTGTTGTTTCAGCTCAGAAATGACTTGGTTACTAAAGTTTGATGAATTGTAATGTTTTCTGTCAAATACACTTGTAAACTCTTCACCATAGACAGATATTGCCCTTAAGTATAGTTTGGGAGCATATCAGGCCAAGGGAAGGATGCTTTGGGTGGTTTTGCAATATCTTCATTCTGTAAAGTTAGATGTGCCCAACTGCATTACATATGCTTACAAATGCAATTTTACCTATATTCTTGTTGTTTCAGCTCAGAAATGACTTGGTTACTTGAGTTTGATGAATTGTAATGTTTTCATGCAAATACTCTTGTAAACTCTTCACCAATGACAGAGATTGCCCTTAAGTATAGTTTGGGAGCATATCAGGCCGAGGGAAGGATGTTTTGGGTGGTTTTGCAATATCTTCATTCTGTAAAGTTAGATGTGCCCAACTGCATTACATATGCTTACAAATGCAATTCTACCTATATTCTTGTTGTTTCAGCTCAGAAATGACTTGGTTACTAAAGTTTGATGAATTGTAATGTTTTCTGTCAAATACACTTGTAAACTCTTCACCAATGACAGATATTGCCCTTAAGTATAGTTTGGGAGCATATCAGGCCAAGGGAAGGATGTTTTTGGTGGTTTTGCAATATCTTCATTCTGTAAAGTTAGATGTGCCCAACTGCATTACATATGCCTACAAATGCAATTTTACCTATATTCTTGTTGTTTCAGCTCAGAAATGACTTGGTTACTAAAGTTTGATGAATTGTAATGTTTTCTGTCAAATACACTTGTAAACTCTTCACCAATGACAGAGATTGCCCTTAAGTATAGTTTGGGAGCATATCAGGCCAAGGGAAGGATGTTTTGGGTGGTTTTGCAATATCTTCATTCTGTAAAGTTAGATGTGCCCAACTGCAATACATATGCTTACAAATGCAATTTTACTTATATTCTTGTTGTTTCAGCTCAGAAATGACTTGGTTACTAGAGTTTGAATAATTGTAATGTTTTCTGTCAAATACACTTGTAAACTCTTCACCAATGACAGATATTGCCCTTAAGTATAGTTTGGGAGCATATCAGGCCAAGGGAAGGATGTTTTGGGTGGTATTGCAATATCTTCATTCTGTAAAGTTAGATGTGCCCAACTGCATTACATATGCTTACAAATGCAATTTTACCTATATTCTTGTTGTTTCAGCTCAGAAATGACTTGGTTACTAGAGTTTGATGAATTGTAATGTTTTCTGTCAAATACACATGAAAACTCTTTACCAATGACACTGAATAGCATTATGTATATTGTGGGTGCATATCAGGCTAAGAGAAGCTTGTTTAGGATGGTTTTGCAATATCTTCATTCTGTAAAGTTAGATGTGCCCAACTGCATTACATATGCTTACAAATGCAATTTTACCTATATTCTTGTTGTTTCAGCTCAGAAATGACTTGGTTACTAAAGTTTGATGAATTGTAATGTTTTCTGTCAAATACACTTGTAAACTCTTCACCAAAGACAGATATTGCCCTTAAGTATAGTTTGGGAGCATATCAGGCCAAGGGAAGGATGTTTTGGGTGGTTTTGCAATATCTTCATTCTGTAAAGTTAGATGTGCCCAACTGCATTACATATGCTTACAAATGCAATTTTACCTATATTCTTGTTGTTTCAGCTCAGAAATGACTTGGTTACTAAAGTTTGATGAATTGTAATGTTTTCTGTCAAATACACTTGTAAACTCTTCACCATAGACAGATATTGCCCTTAAGTATAGTTTGGGAGCATATCAGGCCAAGGGAAGGATGTTTTGGGTGGTTTTGCAATATCTTCATTCTGTAAAGTTAGATGTGCCCAACTGCATTACATA
Source organism: Amia ocellicauda (assembly GCF_036373705.1). NCBI lineage: Eukaryota > Metazoa > Chordata > Actinopteri > Amiiformes > Amiidae > Amia > Amia ocellicauda. The sequence continues at coordinate 53,093,751 of NC_089852.1, forward strand.
TGCTTACAAATGCAATTTTACCTATATTCTTGTTGTTTCAGCTCAGAAATGACTTGGTTACTTGAGTTTGATGAATTGTAATGTTTTCTTGCAAATACTCTTGTAAACTCTTCACCAATGACAGAGATTGCCCTTAAGTATAGTTTGGGAGCATATCAGGCCGAGGGAAGGATGTTTTGGGTGGTTTTGCAATATCTTCATTCTGTAAAGTTAGATGTGCCCAACTGCATTACATATGCTTACAAATGCAATTTTACCTATATTCTTGTTGTTTCAGCTCAGAAATGACTTGGTTACTAAAGTTTGATGAATTGTAATGTTTTCTGTCAAATACACTTGTAAACTCTTCACCAATGACAGATATTGCCCTTAAGTATAGTTTGGGAGCATATCAGGCCAAGGGAAGGATGTTTTTGGTGGTTTTGCAATATCTTCATTCTGTAAAGTTAGATGTGCCCAACTGCATTACATATGCCTACAAATGCAATTTTACCTATATTCTTGTTGTTTCAGCTCAGAAATGACTTGGTTACTAAAGTTTGATGAATTGTAATGTTTTCTGTCAAATACACTTGTAAACTCTTCACCAATGACAGAGATTGCCCTTAAGTATAGTTTGGGAGCATATCAGGCCAAGGGAAGGATGTTTTGGGTGGTTTTGCAATATCTTCATTCTGTAAAGTTAGATGTGCCCAACTGCAATACATATGCTTACAAATGCAATTTTACCAATATTCTTGTTGTTTCAGCTCAGAAATGACTTGGTTACTAGAGTTTGATGAATTGTAATGTTTTCTGTCAAATACACATGAAAACTCTTTACCAATGACACTGAATAGCATTATGTATATTGTGGGTGCATATCAGGCTAAGAGAAGCTTGTTTAGGATGGTTTTGCAATATCTTCATTCTGTAAAGTTAGATGTGCCCAACTGCAATACATATGCTGACAAATGCAATTTTACCTATATTCTTGTTGTTTCAGCTCAGAAATGACTTGGTTACTAAAGTTTGATGAATTGTAATGTTTTCTGTCAAATACACTTGTAAACTCTTCACCATAGACAGATATTGCCCTTAAGTATAGTTTGGGAGCATATCAGGCCAAGGGAAGGATGTTTTGGGTGGTTTTGCAATATCTTCATTCTGTAAAGTTAGATGTGCCCAACTGCATTACATATGCTTACAAATGCAATTTTACCTATATTCTTGTTGTTTCAGCTCAGAAATGACTTGGTTACTAAAGTTTGATGAATTGTATTGTTTTCTGTCAAATACACTTGTAAACTCTTCACCAATGACAGATATTGCCCTTAAGTATAGTTTGGGAGCATATCAGGCCAAGGGAAGGATGTTTTTGGTGGTTTTGCAATATCTTCATTCTGCAAAGTTAGATGTGCCCAACTGCATTACATATGCCTACAAATGCAATTTTACCTATATTCTTGTTGTTTCAGCTCAGAAATGACTTGGTTACTAAAGTTTGATGAATTGTAATGTTTTCTGTCAAATACACTTGTAAACTCTTCACCAATGACAGAGATTGCCCTTAAGTATAGTTTGGGAGCATATCAGGCCAAGGGAAGGATGTTTTGGGTGGTTTTGCAATATCTTCATTCTGTAAAGTTAGATGTGCCCAACTGCAATACATATGCTTACAAATGCAATTTTACTTATATTCTTGTTGTTTCAGCTCAGAAATGACTTGGTTACTAGAGTTTGAAGAATTGTAATGTTTTCTGTCAAATACACTTGTAAACTCTTCACCAATGACAGATATTGCCCTTAAGTATAGTTTGGGAGCATATCAGGCCAAGGGAAGGATGTTTTGGGTGGTTTTGCAATATCTTCATTCTGTAAAGTTAGATGTGCCCAACTGCATTACATATGCTTACAAATGCAATTTTACCTATATTCTTGTTGTTTCAGCTCAGAAATGACTTGGTTACTAGAGTTTGATGAATTGTAATGTTTTCTGTCAAATACACATGAAAACTCTTTACCAATGACACTGAATAGCATTATGTATATTGTGGGTGCATATCAGGCTAAGAGAAGCTTGTTTAGGATGGTTTTGCAATATCTTCATTCTGTAAAGTTAGATGTGCCCAACTGCAATACATATGCTTACAAATGCAATTTTACCAATATTCTTGTTGTTTCAGCTCAGAAATGACTTGGTTACTAAAGTTTGATGAATTGTAATGTTTTCTGTCAAATACACTTGTAAACTCTTCACCAAAGACAGATATTGCCCTTAAGTATAGTTTGGGAGCATATCAGGCCAAGGGAAGGATGTTTTGGGTGGTTTTGCAATATCTTCATTCTGTAAAGTTAGATGTGCCCAACTGCATTACATATGCTTACAAATGCAATTTTACTTATATTCTTGTTGTTTCAGCTCAGAAATGACTTGGTTACTAGAGTATGAAGAATTGTAATGTTTTCTGTCAAATACACTTGTAAACTCTTCACCAATGACAGATATTGCCCTTAAGTATAGTTTGGGAGCATATCAGGCCAAGGGAAGGATGTTTTGGGTGGTTTTGCAATATCTTCATTCTGTAAAGTTAGATGTGCCCAACTGCATTACATATGCTTACAAATGCAATTTTACCTATATTCTTGTTGTTTCAGCTCAGAAATGACTTGGTTACTAGAGTTTGATGAATTGTAATGTTTTCTGTCAAATACACTTGTAAACTCTTCACCATAGACAGATATTGCCCTTAAGTATAGTTTGGGAGCATATCAGGCCAAGGGAAGGATGTTTTGGGTGGTTTTGCAATATCTTCATTCTGTAAAGTTAGATGTGCCCAACTGCATTACATATGCTTACAAATGCAATTTTACCTATATTCTTGTTGTTTCAGCTCAGAAATGACTTGGTTACTAAAGTTTGATGAATTGTATTGTTTTCTGTCAAATACACTTGTAAACTCTTCACCAATGACAGATATTGCCCTTAAGTATAGTTTGGGAGCATATCAGGCCAAGGGAAGGATGTTTTTGGTGGTTTTGCAATATCTTCATTCTGCAAAGTTAGATGTGCCCAACTGCATTACATATGCCTACAAATGCAATTTTACCTATATTCTTGTTGTTTCAGCTCAGAAATGACTTGGTTACTAAAGTTTGATGAATTGTAATGTTTTCTGTCAAATACACTTGTAAACTCTTCACCAATGACAGAGATTGCCCTTAAGTATAGTTTGGGAGCATATCAGGCCAAGGGAAGGATGTTTTGGGTGGTTTTGCAATATCTTCATTCTGTAAAGTTAGATGTGCCCAACTGCAATACATATGCTTACAAATGCAATTTTACTTATATTCTTGTTGTTTCAGCTCAGAAATGACTTGGTTACTAGAGTTTGAAGAATTGTAATGTTTTCTGTCAAATACACTTGTAAACTCTTCACCAATGACAGATATTGCCCTTAAGTATAGTTTGGGAGCATATCAGGCCAAGGGAAGGATGTTTTGGGTGGTTTTGCAATATCTTCATTCTGTAAAGTTAGATGTGCCCAACTGCATTACATATGCTTACAAATGCAATTTTACCTATATTCTTGTTGTTTCAGCTCAGAAATGACTTGGTTACTAGAGTTTGATGAATTGTAATGTTTTCTGTCAAATACACATGAAAACTCTTTACCAATGACACTGAATAGCATTATGTATATTGTGGGTGCATATCAGGCTAAGAGAAGCTTGTTTAGGATGGTTTTGCAATATCTTCATTCTGTAAAGTTAGATGTGCCCAACTGCAATACATATGCTTACAAATGCAATTTTACCAATATTCTTGTTGTTTCAGCTCAGAAATGACTTGGTTACTAAAGTTTGATGAATTGTAATGTTTTCTGTCAAATACACTTGTAAACTCTTCACCAAAGACAGATATTGCCCTTAAGTATAGTTTGGGAGCATATCAGGCCAAGGGAAGGATGTTTTGGGTGGTTTTGCAATATCTTCATTCTGTAAAGTTAGATGTGCCCAACTGCATTACATATGCTTACAAATGCAATTTTACTTATATTCTTGTTGTTTCAGCTCAGAAATGACTTGGTTACTAGAGTTTGAAGAATTGTAATGTTTTCTGTCAAATACACTTGTAAACTCTTCACCAATGACAGATATTGCCCTTAAGTATAGTTTGGGAGCATATCAGGCCAAGGGAAGGATGTTTTGGGTGGTTTTGCAATATCTTCATTCTGTAAAGTTAGATGTGCCCAACTGCATTACATATGCTTACAAATGCAATTTTACCTATATTCTTGTTGTTTCAGCTCAGAAATGACTTGGTTACTAGAGTTTGATGAATTGTAATGTTTTCTGTCAAATACACATGAAAACTCTTTACCAATGACACTGAATAGCATTATGTATATTGTGGGTGCATATCAGGCTAAGAGAAGCTTGTTTAGGATGGTTTTGCAATATCTTCATTCTGTAAAGTTAGATGTGCCCAACTGCAATACATATGCTTACAAATGCAATTTTACCAATATTCTTGTTGTTTCAGCTCAGAAATGACTTGGTTACTAAAGTTTGATGAATTGTAATGTTTTCTGTCAAATACACTTGTAAACTCTTCACCAAAGACAGATATTGCCCTTAAGTATAGTTTGGGAGCATATCAGGCCAAGGGAAGGATGTTTTGGGTGGTTTTGCAATATCTTCATTCTGTAAAGTTAGATGTGCCCAACTGCATTACATATGCTTACAAATGCAATTTTACCTATATTCTTGTTGTTTCAGCTCAGAAATGACTTGGTTACTAAAGTTTGATGAATTGTAATGTTTTCTGTCAAATACACTTGTAAACTCTTCACCATAGACAGATATTGCCCTTAAGTATAGTTTGGGAGCATATCAGGCCAAGGGAAGGATGTTTTGGGTGGTTTTGCAATATCTTCATTCTGTAAAGTTAGATGTGCCCAACTGCAATACATATGCTTACAAATGCAATTTTACTTATATTCTTGTTGTTTCAGCTCAGAAATGACTTGGTTACTAGAGTTTGAAGAATTGTAATGTTTTCTGTCAAATACACTTGTAAACTCTTCACCAATGACAGATATTGCCCTTAAGTATAGTTTGGGAGCATATCAGGCCAAGGGAAGGATGTTTTGGGTGGTTTTGCAATATCTTCATTCTGTAAAGTTAGATGTGCCCAACTGCATTACATATGCTTACAAATGCAATTTTACCTATATTCTTGTTGTTTCAGCTCAGAAATGACTTGGTTACTAGAGTTTGATGAATTGTAATGTTTTCTGTCAAATACACATGAAAACTCTTTACCAATGACACTGAATAGCATTATGTATATTGTGGGTGCATATCAGGCTAAGAGAAGCTTGTTTAGGATGGTTTTGCAATATCTTCATTCTGTAAAGTTAGATGTGCCCAACTGCAATACATATGCTGACAAATGCAATTTTACCTATATTCTTGTTGTTTCAGCTCAGAAATGACTTGGTTACTAAAGTTTGATGAATTGTAATGTTTTCTGTCAAATACACTTGTAAACTCTTCACCATAGACAGATATTGCCCTTAAGTATAGTTTGGGAGCATATCAGGCCAAGGGAAGGATGTTTTGGGTGGTTTTGCAATATCTTCATTCTGTAAAGTTAGATGTGCCCAACTGCATTACATATGCTTACAAATGCAATTTTACCTATATTCTTGTTGTTTCAGCTCAGAAATGACTTGGTTACTAAAGTTTGATGAATTGTATTGTTTTCTGTCAAATACACTTGTAAACTCTTCACCAATGACAGATATTGCCCTTAAGTATAGTTTGGGAGCATATCAGGCCAAGGGAAGGATGTTTTTGGTGGTTTTGCAATATCTTCATTCTGCAAAGTTAGATGTGCCCAACTGCATTACATATGCCTACAAATGCAATTTTACCTATATTCTTGTTGTTTCAGCTCAGAAATGACTTGGTTACTAAAGTTTGATGAATTGTAATGTTTTCTGTCAAATACACTTGTAAACTCTTCACCAATGACAGAGATTGCCCTTAAGTATAGTTTGGGAGCATATCAGGCCAAGGGAAGGATGTTTTGGGTGGTTTTGCAATATCTTCATTCTGTAAAGTTAGATGTGCCCAACTGCAATACATATGCTTACAAATGCAATTTTACTTATATTCTTGTTGTTTCAGCTCAGAAATGACTTGGTTACTAGAGTTTGAAGAATTGTAATGTTTTCTGTCAAATACACTTGTAAACTCTTCACCAATGACAGATATTGCCCTTAAGTATAGTTTGGGAGCATATCAGGCCAAGGGAAGGATGTTTTGGGTGGTTTTGCAATATCTTCATTCTGTAAAGTTAGATGTGCCCAACTGCATTACATATGCTTACAAATGCAATTTTACCTATATTCTTGTTGTTTCAGCTCAGAAATGACTTGGTTACTAGAGTTTGATGAATTGTAATGTTTTCTGTCAAATACACATGAAAACTCTTTACCAATGACACTGAATAGCATTATGTATATTGTGGGTGCATATCAGGCTAAGAGAAGCTTGTTTAGGATGGTTTTGCAATATCTTCATTCTGTAAAGTTAGATGTGCCCAACTGCAATACATATGCTTACAAATGCAATTTTACCAATATTCTTGTTGTTTCAGCTCAGAAATGACTTGGTTACTAAAGTTTGATGAATTGTAATGTTTTCTGTCAAATACACTTGTAAACTCTTCACCAAAGACAGATATTGCCCTTAAGTATAGTTTGGGAGCATATCAGGCCAAGGGAAGGATGTTTTGGGTGGTTTTGCAATATCTTCATTCTGTAAAGTTAGATGTGCCCAACTGCATTACATATGCTTACAAATGCAATTTTACTTATATTCTTGTTGTTTCAGCTCAGAAATGACTTGGTTACTAGAGTTTGAAGAATTGTAATGTTTTCTGTCAAATACACTTGTAAACTCTTCACCAATGACAGATATTGCCCTTAAGTATAGTTTGGGAGCATATCAGGCCAAGGGAAGGATGTTTTGGGTGGTTTTGCAATATCTTCATTCTGTAAAGTTAGATGTGCCCAACTGCATTACATATGCTTACAAATGCAATTTTACCTATATTCTTGTTGTTTCAGCTCAGAAATGACTTGGTTACTAGAGTTTGATGAATTGTAATGTTTTCTGTCAAATACACATGAAAACTCTTTACCAATGACACTGAATAGCATTATGTATATTGTGGGTGCATATCAGGCTAAGAGAAGCTTGTTTAGGATGGTTTTGCAATATCTTCATTCTGTAAAGTTAGATGTGCCCAACTGCAATACATATGCTTACAAATGCAATTTTACCAATATTCTTGTTGTTTCAGCTCAGAAATGACTTGGTTACTAAAGTTTGATGAATTGTAATGTTTTCTGTCAAATACACTTGTAAACTCTTCACCAAAGACAGATATTGCCCTTAAGTATAGTTTGGGAGCATATCAGGCCAAGGGAAGGATGTTTTGGGTGGTTTTGCAATATCTTCATTCTGTAAAGTTAGATGTGCCCAACTGCATTACATATGCTTACAAATGCAATTTTACTTATATTCTTGTTGTTTCAGCTCAGAAATGACTTGGTTACTAAAGTTTGATGAATTGTAATGTTTTCTGTCAAATACACTTGTAAACTCTTCACCATAGACAGATATTGCCCTTAAGTATAGTTTGGGAGCATATCAGGCCAAGGGAAGGATGTTTTGGGTGGTTTTGCAATATCTTCATTCTGTAAAGTTAGATGTGCCCAACTGCATTACATATGCTTACAAATGCAATTTTACCTATATTCTTGTTGTTTCAGCTCAGAAATGACTTGGTTACTTGAGTTTGATGAATTGTAATGTTTTCATGCAAATACTCTTGTAAACTCTTCACCAATGACAGAGATTGCCCTTAAGTATAGTTTGGGAGCATATCAGGCCGAGGGAAGGATGTTTTGGGTGGTTTTGCAATATCTTCATTCTGTAAAGTTAGATGTGCCCAACTGCATTACATATGCTTACAAATGCAATTTTACCTATATTCTTGTTGTTTCAGCTCAGAAATGACTTGGTTACTAAAGTTTGATGAATTGTAATGTTTTCTGTCAAATACACTTGTAAACTCTTCACCAATGACAGATATTGCCCTTAAGTATAGTTTGGGAGCATATCAGGCCAAGGGAAGGATGTTTTTGGTGGTTTTGCAATATCTTCATTCTGTAAAGTTAGATGTGCCCAACTGCATTACATATGCCTACAAATGCAATTTTACCTATATTCTTGTTGTTTCAGCTCAGAAATGACTTGGTTACTAAAGTTTGATGAATTGTAATGTTTTCTGTCAAATACACTTGTAAACTCTTCACCAATGACAGAGATTGCCCTTAAGTATAGTTTGGGAGCATATCAGGCCAAGGGAAGGATGTTTTGGGTGGTTTTGCAATATCTTCATTCTGTAAAGTTAGATGTGCCCAACTGCAATACATATGCTTACAAATGCAATTTTACCAATATTCTTGTTGTTTCAGCTCAGAAATGACTTGGTTACTAAAGTTTGATGAATTGTAATGTTTTCTGTCAAATACACTTGTAAACTCTTCACCAATGACAGATATTGCCCTTAAGTATAGTTTGGGAGCATATCAGGCCAAGGGAAGGATGTTTTTGGTGGTTTTGCAATATCTTCATTCTGTAAAGTTAGATGTGCCCAACTGCATTACATATGCCTACAAATGCAATTTTACCTATATTCTTGTTGTTTCAGCTCAGAAATGACTTGGTTACTAAAGTTTGATGAATTGTAATGTTTTCTGTCAAATACACTTGTAAACTCTTCACCAATGACAGAGATTGCCCTTAAGTATAGTTTGGGAGCATATCAGGCCAAGGGAAGGATGTTTTGGGTGGTTTTGCAATATCTTCATTCTGTAAAGTTAGATGTGCCCAACTGCAATACATATGCTTACAAATGCAATTTTACTTATATTCTTGTTGTTTCAGCTCAGAAATGACTTGGTTACTAGAGTTTGAAGAATTGTAATGTTTTCTGTCAAATACACTTGTAAACTCTTCACCAATGACAGATATTGCCCTTAAGTATAGTTTGGGAGCATATCAGGCCAAGGGAAGGATGTTTTGGGTGGTTTTGCAATATCTTCATTCTGTAAAGTTAGATGTGCCCAACTGCATTACATATGCTTACAAATGCAATTTTACCTATATTCTTGTTGTTTCAGCTCAGAAATGACTTGGTTACTAGAGTTTGATGAATTGTAATGTTTTCTGTCAAATACACATGAAAACTCTTTACCAATGACACTGAATAGCATTATGTATATTGTGGGTGCATATCAGGCTAAGAGAAGCTTGTTTAGGATGGTTTTGCAATATCTTCATTCTGTAAAGTTAGATGTGCCCAACTGCAATACATATGCTGACAAATGCAATTTTACCTATATTCTTGTTGTTTCAGCTCAGAAATGACTTGGTTACTAAAGTTTGATGAATTGTAATGTTTTCTGTCAAATACACTTGTAAACTCTTCACCATAGACAGATATTGCCCTTAAGTATAGTTTGGGAGCATATCAGGCCAAGGGAAGGATGTTTTGGGTGGTTTTGCAATATCTTCATTCTGTAAAGTTAGATGTGCCCAACTGCATTACATATGCTTACAAATGCAATTTTACCTATATTCTTGTTGTTTCAGCTCAGAAATGACTTGGTTACTTGAGTTTGATGAATTGTAATGTTTTCATGCAAATACTCTTGTAAACTCTTCACCAATGACAGAGATTGCCCTTAAGTATAGTTTGGGAGCATATCAGGCCGAGGGAAGGATGTTTTGGGTGGTTTTGCAATATCTTCATTCTGTAAAGTTAGATGTGCCCAACTGCATTACATATGCTTACAAATGCAATTTTACCTATATTCTTGTTGTTTCAGCTCAGAAATGACTTGGTTACTAAAGTTTGATGAATTGTAATGTATTCTGTCAAATACACTTGTAAACTCTTCACCAATGACAGATATTGCCCTTAAGTATAGTTTGGGAGCATATCAGGCCAAGGGAAGGATGTTTTGGGTGGTTTTGCAATATCTTCATTCTGTAAAGTTAGATGTGCCCAACTGCATTACATATGCCTACAAATGCAATTTTACCTATATTCTTGTTGTTTCAGCTCAGAAATGACTTGGTTACTAGAGTTTGATGAATTGTAATGTTTTCTGTCAAATACACTTGTAAACTCTTCACCAATGACAGATATTGCCCTTAAGTATAGTTTGGGAGCATATCAGGCCAAGGGAAGGATGTTTTGGGTGGTTTTGAAATATCTTCATTCTGTAAAGTTAGATGTGCCCAACTGCATTACATATGCCTACAAATGCAATTTTACCTATATTCTTGTTGTTTCAGCTCAGAAATGACTTGGTTACTAGAGTTTGATGAATTGTAATGTTTTCTGTCAAATACACTTGTAAACTCTTCACCAATGACAGATATTGCCCTTAAGTATAGTTTGGGAGCATATCAGGCCAAGGGAAGGATGTTTTGGGTGGTTTTGCAATATCTTCATTCTGTAAAGTTAGATGTGCCCAACTGCAATACATATGCTTACAAATGCAATTTTACTTATATTCTTGTTGTTTCAGCTCAGAAATGACTTGGTTACTAGAGTTTGAAGAATTGTAATGTTTTCTGTCAAATACACTTGTAAACTCTTCACCAATGACAGATATTGCCCTTAAGTATAGTTTGGGAGCATATCAGGCCAAGGGAAGGATGTTTTGGGTGGTTTTGCAATATCTTCATTCTGTAAAGTTAGATGTGCCCAACTGCATTACATATGCTTACAAATGCAATTTTACCTATATTCTTGTTGTTTCAGCTCAGAAATGACTTGGTTAGTAGAGTTTGATGAATTGTAATGTTTTCTGTCAAATACACATGAAAACTCTTTACCAATGACACTGAATAGCATTATGTATATTGTGGGTGCATATCAGGCTAAGAGAAGCTTGTTTAGGATGGTTTTGCAATATCTTCATTCTGTAAAGTTAGATGTGCCCAACTGCAATACATATGCTTACAAATGCAATTTTACCTATATTCTTGTTGTTTCAGCTCAGAAATGACTTGGTTACTAAAGTTTGATTAATTGTAATGTTTTCTGTCAAATACACTTGTAAACTCTTCACCAATGACAGATATTGCCCTTAAGTATAGTTTGGGAGCATATCAGGCCAAGGGAAGGATGTTTTGGGTGGTTTTGCAATATCTTCATTCTGTAAAGTTAGATGTGCCCAACTGCATTACATATGCTTACAAATGCAATTTTACCTATATTCTTGTTGTTTCAGCTCAGAAATGACTTGGTTACTAAAGTTTGATGAATTGTATTGTTTTCTGTCAAATACACTTGTAAACTCTTTACCAATGACAGATATTGCCCTTAAGTATAGTTTGGGAGCATATCAGGCCAAGGGAAGGATGTTTTTGGTGGTTTTGCAATATCTTCATTCTGCAAAGTTAGATGTGCCCAACTGCATTACATATGCCTACAAATGCAATTTTACCTATATTCTTGTTGTTTCAGCTCAGAAATGACTTGGTTACTAAAGTTTGATGAATTGTAATGTTTTCTGTCAAATACACTTGTAAACTCTTCACCAATGACAGAGATTGCCCTTAAGTATAGTTTGGGAGCATATCAGGCCAAGGGAAGGATGTTTTGGGTGGTTTTGCAATATCTTCATTCTGTAAAGTTAGATGTGCCCAACTGCAATACATATGCTTACAAATGCAATTTTACTTATATTCTTGTTGTTTCAGCTCAGAAATGACTTGGTTACTAGAGTTTGAAGAATTGTAATGTTTTCTGTCAAATACACTTGTAAACTCTTCACCAATGACAGATATTGCCCTTAAGTATAGTTTGGGAGCATATCAGGCCAAGGGAAGGATGTTTTGGGTGGTTTTGCAATATCTTCATTCTGTAAAGTTAGATGTGCCCAACTGCATTACATATGCTTACAAATGCAATTTTACCTATATTCTTGTTGTTTCAGCTCAGAAATGACTTGGTTACTAGAGTTTGATGAATTGTAATGTTTTCTGTCAAATACACATGAAAACTCTTTACCAATGACACTGAATAGCATTATGTATATTGTGGGTGCATATCAGGCTAAGAGAAGCTTGTTTAGGATGGTTTTGCAATATCTTCATTCTGTAAAGTTAGATGTGCCCAACTGCAATACATATGCTTACAAATGCAATTTTACCAATATTCTTGTTGTTTCAGCTCAGAAATGACTTGGTTACTAAAGTTTGATGAATTGTAATGTTTTCTATCAAATACACTTGTAAACTCTTCACCAAAGACAGATATTGCCCTTAAGTATAGTTTGGGAGCATATCAGGCCAAGGGAAGGATGTTTTGGGTGGTTTTGCAATATCTTCATTCTGTAAAGTTAGATGTGCCCAACTGCATTACATATGCTTACAAATGCAATTTTACCTATATTCTTGTTGTTTCAGCTCAGAAATGACTTGGTTACTAAAGTTTGATGAATTGTAATGTTTTCTGTCAAATACACTTGTAAACTCTTCACCATAGACAGATATTGCCCTTAAGTATAGTTTGGGAGCATATCAGGCCAAGGGAAGGATGTTTTGGGTGGTTTTGCAATATCTTCATTCTGTAAAGTTAGATGTGCCCAACTGCATTACATATGCTTACAAATGCAATTTTACCTATATTCTTGTTGTTTCAGCTCAGAAATGACTTGGTTACTTGAGTTTGATGAATTGTAATGTTTTCATGCAAATACTCTTGTAAACTCTTCACCAATGACAGAGATTGCCCTTAAGTATAGTTTGGGAGCATATCAGGCCGAGGGAAGGATGTTTTGGGTGGTTTTGCAATATCTTCATTCTGTAAAGTTAGATGTGCCCAACTGCATTACATATGCTTACAAATGCAATTTTACCTATATTCTTGTTGTTTCAGCTCAGAAATGACTTGGTTACTAAAGTTTGATGAATTGTAATGTTTTCTGTCAAATACACTTGTAAACTCTTCACCAATGACAGATATTGCCCTTAAGTATAGTTTGGGAGCATATCAGGCCAAGGGAAGGATGTTTTTGGTGGTTTTGCAATATCTTCATTCTGTAAAGTTAGATGTGCCCAACTGCATTACATATGCCTACAAATGCAATTTTACCTATATTCTTGTTGTTTCAGCTCAGAAATGACTTGGTTACTAAAGTTTGATGAATTGTAATGTTTTCTGTCAAATACACTTGTAAACTCTTCACCAATGACAGAGATTGCCCTTAAGTATAGTTTGGGAGCATATCAGGCCAAGGGAAGGATGTTTTGGGTGGTTTTGCAATATCTTCATTCTGTAAAGTTAGGTGTGCCCAACTGCAATACATATGCTTACAAATGCAATTTTACTTATATTCTTGTTGTTTCAGCTCAGAAATGACTTGGTTACTAGAGTTTGAAGAATTGTAATGTTTTCTGTCAAATACACTTGTAAACTCTTCACCAATGACAGATATTGCCCTTAAGTATAGTTTGGGAGCATATCAGGCCAAGGGAAGGATGTTTTGGGTGGTTTTGCAATATCTTCATTCTGTAAAGTTAGATGTGCCCAACTGCATTACATATGCTTACAAATGCAATTTTACCTATATTCTTGTTGTTTCAGCTCAGAAATGACTTGGTTACTAAAGTTTGATGAATTGTAATGTTTTCTGTCAAATACACTTGTAAACTCTTCACCATAGACAGATATTGCCCTTAAGTATAGTTTGGGAGCATATCAGGCCAAGGGAAGGATGTTTTGGGTGGTTTTGCAATATCTTCATTCTGTAAAGTTAGATGTGCCCAACTGCATTACATATGCTTACAAATGCAATTTTACCTATATTCTTGTTGTTTCAGCTCAGAAATGACTTGGTTACTTGAGTTTGATGAATTGTAATGTTTTCATGCAAATACTCTTGTAAACTCTTCACCAATGACAGAGATTGCCCTTAAGTATAGTTTGGGAGCATATCAGGCCGAGGGAAGGATGTTTTGGGTGGTTTTGCAATATCTTCATTCTGTAAAGTTAGATGTGCCCAACTGCATTACATATGCTTACAAATGCAATTTTACCTATATTCTTGTTGTTTCAGCTCAGAAATGACTTGGTTACTAGAGTTTGAAGAATTGTAATGTTTTCTGTCAAATACACTTGTAAACTCTTCACCAATGACAGATATTGCCCTTAAGTATAGTTTGGGAGCATATCAGGCCAAGGGAAGGATGTTTTGGGTGGTTTTGCAATATCTTCATTCTGTAAAGTTAGATGTGCCCAACTGCATTACATATGCTTACAAATGCAATTTTACCTATATTCTTGTTGTTTCAGCTCAGAAATGACTTGGTTACTAGAGTTTGATGAATTGTAATGTTTTCTGTCAAATACACATGAAAACTCTTTACCAATGACACTGAATAGCATTATGTATATTGTGGGTGCATATCAGGCTAAGAGAAGCTTGTTTAGGATGGTTTTGCAATATCTTCATTCTGTAAAGTTAGATGTGCCCAACTGCAATACATATGCTGACAAATGCAATTTTACCTATATTCTTGTTGTTTCAGCTCAGAAATGACTTGGTTACTAAAGTTTGATGAATTGTAATGTTTTCTGTCAAATACACTTGTAAACTCTTCACCAATGACAGATATTGCCCTTAAGTATAGTTTGGGAGCATATCAGGCCAAGGGAAGGATGTTTTGGGTGGTTTTGCAATATCTTCATTCTGTAAAGTTAGATGTGCCCAACTGCAATACATATGCTTACAAATGCAATTTTACCTATATTCTTGTTGTTTCAGCTCAGAAATGACTTGGTTACTAAAGTTTGATGAATTGTAATGTTTTCTGTCAAATACACTTGTAAACTCTTCACCAATGACAGAGATTGCCCTTAAGTATAGTTTGGGAGCATATCAGGCCAAGGGAAGGATGTTTTGGGTGGTTTTGCAATATCTTCATTCTGTAAAGTTAGATGTGCCCAACTGCAATACATATGCTTACAAATGCAATTTTACTTATATTCTTGTTGTTTCAGCTCAGAAATGACTTGTTTACTAGAGTTTGAAGAATTGTAATGTTTTCTGTCAAATACACTTGTAAACTCTTCACCAATGACAGATATTGCCCTTAAGTATAGTTTGGGAGCATATCAGGCCAAGGGAAGGATGTTTTGGGTGGTTTTGCAATATCTTCATTCTGTAAAGTTAGATGTGCCCAACTGCATTACATATGCTTACAAATGCAATTTTACCTATATTCTTGTTGTTTCAGCTCAGAAATGACTTGGTTACTAGAGTTTGATGAATTGTAATGTTTTCTGTCAAATACACATGAAAACTCTTTACCAATGACACTGAATAGCATTATGTATATTGTGGGTGCATATCAGGCTAAGAGAAGCTTGTTTAGGATGGTTTTGCAATATCTTCATTCTGTAAAGTTAGATGTGCCCAACTGCAATACATATGCTGACAAATGCAATTTTACCTATATTCTTGTTGTTTCAGCTCAGAAATGACTTGGTTACTAAAGTTTGATGAATTGTAATGTTTTCTGTCAAATACACTTGTAAACTCTTCACCATAGACAGATATTGCCCTTAAGTATAGTTTGGGAGCATATCAGGCCAAGGGAAGGATGTTTTGGGTGGTTTTGCAATATCTTCATTCTGTAAAGTTAGATGTGCCCAACTGCATTACATATGCTTACAAATGCAATTTTACCTATATTCTTGTTGTTTCAGCTCAGAAATGACTTGGTTACTTGAGTTTGATGAATTGTAATGTTTTCATGCAAATACTCTTGTAAACTCTTCACCAATGACAGAGATTGCCCTTAAGTATAGTTTGGGAGCATATCAGGCCGAGGGAAGGATGTTTTGGGTGGTTTTGCAATATCTTCATTCTGTAAAGTTAGATGTGCCCAACTGCATTACATATGCTTACAAATGCAATTTTACCTATATTCTTGTTGTTTCAGCTCAGAAATGACTTGGTTACTAGAGTTTGAAGAATTGTAATGTTTTCTGTCAAATACACTTGTAAACTCTTCACCAATGACAGATATTGCCCTTAAGTATAGTTTGGGAGCATATCAGGCCAAGGGAAGGATGTTTTGGGTGGTTTTGCAATATCTTCATTCTGTAAAGTTAGATGTGCCCAACTGCATTACATATGCTTACAAATGCAATTTTACCTATATTCTTGTTGTTTCAGCTCAGAAATGACTTGGTTACTAGAGTTTGATGAATTGTAATGTTTTCTGTCAAATACACATGAAAACTCTTTACCAATGACACTGAATAGCATTATGTATATTGTGGGTGCATATCAGGCTAAGAGAAGCTTGTTTAGGATGGTTTTGCAAAATCTTCATTCTGTAAAGTTAGATGTGCCCAACTGCAATACATATGCTGACAAATGCAATTTTACCTATATTCTTGTTGTTTCAGCTCAGAAATGACTTGGTTACTAAAGTTTGATGAATTGTAATGTTTTCTGTCAAATACACTTGTAAACTCTTCACCAATGACAGATATTGCCCTTAAGTATAGTTTGGGAGCATATCAGGCCAAGGGAAGGATGTTTTGGGTGGTTTTGCAATATCTTCATTCTGTAAAGTTAGATGTGCCCAACTGCAATACATATGCTTACAAATGCAATTTTACCTATATTCTTGTTGTTTCAGCTCAGAAATGACTTGGTTACTAAAGTTTGATGAATTGTAATGTTTTCTGTCAAATACACTTGTAAACTCTTCACCAATGACAGATATTGCCCTTAAGTATAGTTTGGGAGCATATCAGGCCAAGGGAAGGATGTTTTTGGTGGTTTTGCAATATCTTCATTCTGTAAAGTTAGATGTGCCCAACTGCATTACATATGCCTACAAATGCAATTTTACCTATATTCTTGTTGTTTCAGCTCAGAAATGACTTGGTTACTAAAGTTTGATGAATTGTAATGTTTTCTGTCAAATACACTTGTAAACTCTTCACCAATGACAGAGATTGCCCTTAAGTATAGTTTGGGAGCATATCAGGCCAAGGGAAGGATGTTTTGGGTGGTTTTGCAATATCTTCATTCTGTAAAGTTAGATGTGCCCAACTGCAATACATATGCTTACAAATGCAATTTTACTTATATTCTTGTTGTTTCAGCTCAGAAATGACTTGGTTACTAGAGTTTGAAGAATTGTAATGTTTTCTGTCAAATACACTTGTAAACTCTTCACCAATGACAGATATTGCCCTTAAGTATAGTTTGGGAGCATATCAGGCCAAGGGAAGGATGTTTTGGGTGGTTTTGCAATATCTTCATTCTGTAGTTAGATGTGCCCAACTGCATTACATATGCTTACAAATGCAATTTTACCTATATTCTTGTTGTTTCAGCTCAGAAATGACTTGGTTACTAGAGTTTGATGAATTGTAATGTTTTCTGTCAAATACACATGAAAACTCTTTACCAATGACACTGAATAGCATTATGTATATTGTGGGTGCATATCAGGCTAAGAGAAGCTTGTTTAGGATGGTTTTGCAATATCTTCATTCTGTAAAGTTAGATGTGCCCAACTGCAATACATATGCTGACAAATGCAATTTTACCTATATTCTTGTTGTTTCAGCTCAGAAATGACTTGGTTACTAAAGTTTGATGAATTGTAATGTTTTCTGTCAAATACACTTGTAAACTCTTCACCAATGACAGATATTGCCCTTAAGTATAGTTTGGGAGCATATCAGGCCAAGGGAAGGATGTTTTGGGTGGTTTTGCAATATCTTCATTCTGTAAAGTTAGATGTGCCCAACTGCATTACATATGCTTACAAATGCAATTTTACCTATATTCTTGTTGTTTCAGCTCAGAAATGACTTGGTTACTTGAGTTTGATGAATTGTAATGTTTTCATGCAAATACTCTTGTAAACTCTTCACCAATGACAGAGATTGCCCTTAAGTATAGTTTGGGAGCATATCAGGCCGAGGGAAGGATGTTTTGGGTGGTTTTGCAATATCTTCATTCTGTAAAGTTAGATGTGCCCAACTGCATTACATATGCTTACAAATGCAATTTTACCTATATTCTTGTTGTTTCAGCTCAGAAATGACTTGGTTACTAGAGTTTGAAGAATTGTAATGTTTTCTGTCAAATACACTTGTAAACTCTTCACCAATGACAGATATTGCCCTTAAGTATAGTTTGGGAGCATATCAGGCCAAGGGAAGGATGTTTTGGGTGGTTTTGCAATGTCTTCATTCTGTAAAGTTAGATGTGCCCAACTGCATTACATATGCTTACAAATGCAATTTTACCTATATTCTTGTTGTTTCAGCTCAGAAATGACTTGGTTACTAGAGTTTGATGAATTGTAATGTTTTCTGTCAAATACACATGAAAACTCTTTACCAATGACACTGAATAGCATTATGTATATTGTGGGTGCATATCAGGCTAAGAGAAGCTTGTTTAGGATGGTTTTGCAATATCTTCATTCTGTAAAGTTAGATGTGCCCAACTGCAATACATATGCTTACAAATGCAATTTTACCAATATTCTTGTTGTTTCAGCTCAGAAATGACTTGGTTACTAAAGTTTGATGAATTGTAATGTTTTCTGTCAAATACACTTGTAAACTCTTCACCAAAGACAGATATTGCCCTTAAGTATAGTTTGGGAGCATATCAGGCCAAGGGAAGGATGTTTTGGGTGGTTTTGCAATATCTTCATTCTGTAAAGTTAGATGTGCCCAACTGCATTACATATGCTTACAAATGCAATTTTACCTATATTCTTGTTGTTTCAGCTCAGAAATGACTTGGTTACTAAAGTTTGATGAATTGTAATGTTTTCTGTCAAATACACTTGTAAACTCTTCACCATAGACAGATATTGCCCTTAAGTATAGTTTGGGAGCATATCAGGCCAAGGGAAGGATGTTTTGGGTGGTTTTGCAATATCTTCATTCTGTAAAGTTAGATGTGCCCAACTGCATTACATATGCTTACAAATGCAATTTTACCTATATTCTTGTTGTTTCAGCTCAGAAATGACTTGGTTACTTGAGTTTGATGATTTGTAATGTTTTCATGCAAATACTCTTGTAAACTCTTCACCAATGACAGAGATTGCCCTTAAGTATAGTTTGGGAGCATATCAGGCCGAGGGAAGGATGTTTTGGGTGGTTTTGCAATATCTTCATTCTGTAAAGTTAGATGTGCCCAACTGCATTACATATGCTTACAAATGCAATTTTACCTATATTCTTGTTGTTTCAGCTCAGAAATGACTTGGTTACTAAAGTTTGATGAATTGTAATGTTTTCTGTCAAATACACTTGTAAACTCTTCACCAATGACAGATATTGCCCTTAAGTATAGTTTGGGAGCATATCAGGCCAAGGGAAGGATGTTTTTGGTGGTTTTGCAATATCTTCATTCTGTAAAGTTAGATGTGCCCAACTGCATTACATATGCCTACAAATGCAATTTTACCTATATTCTTGTTGTTTCAGCTCAGAAATGACTTGGTTACTAGAGTTTGATGAATTGTAATGTTTTCTGTCAAATACACTTGTAAACTCTTCACCAATGACAGAGATTGCCCTTAAGTATAGTTTGGGAGCATATCAGGCCAAGGGAAGGATGTTTTGGGTGGTTTTGCAATATCTTCATTCTGTAAAGTTAGGTGTGCCCAACTGCAATACATATGCTTACAAATGCAATTTTACTTATATTCTTGTTGTTTCAGCTCAGAAATGACTTGGTTACTAAAGTTTGATGAATTGTAATGTTTTCTGTCAAATACACTTGTAAACTCTTCACCAAAGACAGATATTGCCCTTAAGTATAGTTTGGGAGCATATCAGGCCAAGGGAAGGATGTTTTGGGTGGTTTTGCAATATCTTCATTCTGTAAAGTTAGATGTGCCCAACTGCATTACATATGCTTACAAATGCAATTTTACCTATATTCTTGTTGTTTCAGCTCAGAAATGACTTGGTTACTAAAGTTTGATGAATTGTAATGTTTTCTGTCAAATACACTTGTAAACTCTTCACCATAGACAGATATTGCCCTTAAGTATAGTTTGGGAGCATATCAGGCCAAGGGAAGGATGTTTTGGGTGGTTTTGCAATATCTTCATTCTGTAAAGTTAGATGTGCCCAACTGCATTACATATGCTTACAAATGCAATTTTACCTATATTCTTGTTGTTTCAGCTCAGAAATGACTTGGTTACTTGAGTTTGATGATTTGTAATGTTTTCATGCAAATACTCTTGTAAACTCTTCACCAATGACAGAGATTGCCCTTAAGTATAGTTTGGGAGCATATCAGGCCGAGGGAAGGATGTTTTGGGTGGTTTTGCAATATCTTCATTCTGTAAAGTTAGATGTGCCCAACTGCATTACATATGCTTACAAATGCAATTTTACCTATATTCTTGTTGTTTCAGCTCAGAAATGACTTGGTTACTAAAGTTTGATGAATTGTAATGTTTTCTGTCAAATACACTTGTAAACTCTTCACCAATGACAGATATTGCCCTTAAGTATAGTTTGGGAGCATATCAGGCCAAGGGAAGGATGTTTTTGGTGGTTTTGCAATATCTTCATTCTGTAAAGTTAGATGTGCCCAACTGCATTACATATGCCTACAAATGCAATTTTACCTATATTCTTGTTGTTTCAGCTCAGAAATGACTTGGTTACTAGAGTTTGATGAATTGTAATGTTTTCTGTCAAATACACTTGTAAACTCTTCACCAATGACAGAGATTGCCCTTAAGTATAGTTTGGGAGCATATCAGGCCAAGGGAAGGATGTTTTGGGTGGTTTTGCAATATCTTCATTCTGTAAAGTTAGGTGTGCCCAACTGCAATACATATGCTTACAAATGCAATTTTACTTATATTCTTGTTGTTTCAGCTCAGAAATGACTTGGTTACTAGAGTTTGAAGAATTGTAATGTTTTCTGTCAAATACACTTGTAAACTCTTCACCAATGACAGATATTGCCCTTAAGTATAGTTTGGGAGCATATCAGGCCAAGGGAAGGATGTTTTGGGTGGTTTTGCAATATCTTCATTCTGTAAAGTTAGATGTGCCCAACTGCATTACATATGCTTACAAATGCAATTTTACCTATATTCTTGTTGTTTCAGCTCAGAAATGACTTGGTTACTAAAGTTTGATGAATTGTAATGTTTTCTGTCAAATACACTTGTAAACTCTTCACCATAGACAGATATTGCCCTTAAGTATAGTTTGGGAGCATATCAGGCCAAGGGAAGGATGTTTTGGGTGGTTTTGCAATATCTTCATTCTGTAAAGTTAGATGTGCCCAACTGCATTACATATGCTTACAAATGCAATTTTACCTATATTCTTGTTGTTTCAGCTCAGAAATGACTTGGTTACTTGAGTTTGATGAATTGTAATGTTTTCATGCAAATACTCTTGTAAACTCTTCACCAATGACAGAGATTGCCCTTAAGTATAGTTTGGGAGCATATCAGGCCGAGGGAAGGATGTTTTGGGTGGTTTTGCAATATCTTCATTCTGTAAAGTTAGATGTGCCCAACTGCATTACATATGCTTACAAATGCAATTTTACCTATATTCTTGTTGTTTCAGCTCAGAAATGACTTGGTTACTAGAGTTTGAAGAATTGTAATGTTTTCTGTCAAATACACTTGTAAACTCTTCACCAATGACAGATATTGCCCTTAAGTATAGTTTGGGAGCATATCAGGCCAAGGGAAGGATGTTTTGGGTGGTTTTGCAATATCTTCATTCTGTAAAGTTAGATGTGCCCAACTGCATTACATATGCTTACAAATGCAATTTTACCTATATTCTTGTTGTTTCAGCTCAGAAATGACTTGGTTACTAGAGTTTGATGAATTGTAATGTTTTCTGTCAAATACACATGAAAACTCTTTACCAATGACACTGAATAGCATTATGTATATTGTGGGTGCATATCAGGCTAAGAGAAGCTTGTTTAGGATGGTTTTGCAATATCTTCATTCTGTAAAGTTAGATGTGCCCAACTGCAATACATATGCTGACAAATGCAATTTTACCTATATTCTTGTTGTTTCAGCTCAGAAATGACTTGGTTACTAAAGTTTGATGAATTGTAATGTTTTCTGTCAAATACACTTGTAAACTCTTCACCAATGACAGATATTGCCCTTAAGTATAGTTTGGGAGCATATCAGGCCAAGGGAAGGATGTTTTGGGTGGTTTTGCAATATCTTCATTCTGTGAAGTTAGATGTGCCCAACTGCAATACATATGCTTAC
Organism: Amia ocellicauda; assembly: GCF_036373705.1. Taxonomy (NCBI): domain Eukaryota; kingdom Metazoa; phylum Chordata; class Actinopteri; order Amiiformes; family Amiidae; genus Amia; species Amia ocellicauda. The sequence continues at coordinate 53,116,176 of NC_089852.1, forward strand.
AAATGCAATTTTACCTATATTCTTGTTGTTTCAGCTCAGAAATGACTTGGTTACTAAAGTTTGATGAATTGTAATGTTTTCTGTCAAATACACTTGTAAACTCTTCACCAATGACAGAGATTGCCCTTAAGTATAGTTTGGGAGCATATCAGGCCAAGGGAAGGATGTTTTGGGTGGTTTTGCAATATCTTCATTCTGTAAAGTTAGATGTGCCCAACTGCAATACATATGCTTACAAATGCAATTTTACTTATATTCTTGTTGTTTCAGCTCAGAAATGACTTGTTTACTAGAGTTTGAAGAATTGTAATGTTTTCTGTCAAATACACTTGTAAACTCTTCACCAATGACAGATATTGCCCTTAAGTATAGTTTGGGAGCATATCAGGCCAAGGGAAGGATGTTTTGGGTGGTTTTGCAATATCTTCATTCTGTAAAGTTAGATGTGCCCAACTGCATTACATATGCTTACAAATGCAATTTTACCTATATTCTTGTTGTTTCAGCTCAGAAATGACTTGGTTACTAGAGTTTGATGAATTGTAATGTTTTCTGTCAAATACACATGAAAACTCTTTACCAATGACACTGAATAGCATTATGTATATTGTGGGTGCATATCAGGCTAAGAGAAGCTTGTTTAGGATGGTTTTGCAATATCTTCATTCTGTAAAGTTAGATGTGCCCAACTGCAATACATATGCTGACAAATGCAATTTTACCTATATTCTTGTTGTTTCAGCTCAGAAATGACTTGGTTACTAAAGTTTGATGAATTGTAATGTTTTCTGTCAAATACACTTGTAAACTCTTCACCATAGACAGATATTGCCCTTAAGTATAGTTTGGGAGCATATCAGGCCAAGGGAAGGATGTTTTGGGTGGTTTTGCAATATCTTCATTCTGTAAAGTTAGATGTGCCCAACTGCATTACATATGCTTACAAATGCAATTTTACCTATATTCTTGTTGTTTCAGCTCAGAAATGACTTGGTTACTTGAGTTTGATGAATTGTAATGTTTTCATGCAAATACTCTTGTAAACTCTTCACCAATGACAGAGATTGCCCTTAAGTATAGTTTGGGAGCATATCAGGCCGAGGGAAGGATGTTTTGGGTGGTTTTGCAATATCTTCATTCTGTAAAGTTAGATGTGCCCAACTGCATTACATATGCTTACAAATGCAATTTTACCTATATTCTTGTTGTTTCAGCTCAGAAATGACTTGGTTACTAGAGTTTGAAGAATTGTAATGTTTTCTGTCAAATACACTTGTAAACTCTTCACCAATGACAGATATTGCCCTTAAGTATAGTTTGGGAGCATATCAGGCCAAGGGAAGGATGTTTTGGGTGGTTTTGCAATATCTTCATTCTGTAAAGTTAGATGTGCCCAACTGCATTACATATGCTTACAAATGCAATTTTACCTATATTCTTGTTGTTTCAGCTCAGAAATGACTTGGTTACTAGAGTTTGATGAATTGTAATGTTTTCTGTCAAATACACATGAAAACTCTTTACCAATGACACTGAATAGCATTATGTATATTGTGGGTGCATATCAGGCTAAGAGAAGCTTGTTTAGGATGGTTTTGCAAAATCTTCATTCTGTAAAGTTAGATGTGCCCAACTGCAATACATATGCTGACAAATGCAATTTTACCTATATTCTTGTTGTTTCAGCTCAGAAATGACTTGGTTACTAAAGTTTGATGAATTGTAATGTTTTCTGTCAAATACACTTGTAAACTCTTCACCAATGACAGATATTGCCCTTAAGTATAGTTTGGGAGCATATCAGGCCAAGGGAAGGATGTTTTGGGTGGTTTTGCAATATCTTCATTCTGTAAAGTTAGATGTGCCCAACTGCAATACATATGCTTACAAATGCAATTTTACCTATATTCTTGTTGTTTCAGCTCAGAAATGACTTGGTTACTAAAGTTTGATGAATTGTAATGTTTTCTGTCAAATACACTTGTAAACTCTTCACCAATGACAGATATTGCCCTTAAGTATAGTTTGGGAGCATATCAGGCCAAGGGAAGGATGTTTTTGGTGGTTTTGCAATATCTTCATTCTGTAAAGTTAGATGTGCCCAACTGCATTACATATGCCTACAAATGCAATTTTACCTATATTCTTGTTGTTTCAGCTCAGAAATGACTTGGTTACTAAAGTTTGATGAATTGTAATGTTTTCTGTCAAATACACTTGTAAACTCTTCACCAATGACAGATATTGCCCTTAAGTATAGTTTGGGAGCATATCAGGCCAAGGGAAGGATGTTTTGGGTGGTTTTGCAATATCTTCATTCTGTAAAGTTAGATGTGCCCAACTGCATTACATATGCTTACAAATGCAATTTTACTTATATTCTTGTTGTTTCAGCTCAGAAATGACTTGGTTACTAGAGTTTGAAGAATTGTAATGTTTTCTGTCAAATACACTTGTAAACTCTTCACCAATGACAGATATTGCCCTTAAGTATAGTTTGGGAGCATATCAGGCCAAGGGAAGGATGTTTTGGGTGGTTTTGCAATATCTTCATTCTGTAGTTAGATGTGCCCAACTGCATTACATATGCTTACAAATGCAATTTTACCTATATTCTTGTTGTTTCAGCTCAGAAATGACTTGGTTACTAGAGTTTGATGAATTGTAATGTTTTCTGTCAAATACACATGAAAACTCTTTACCAATGACACTGAATAGCATTATGTATATTGTGGGTGCATATCAGGCTAAGAGAAGCTTGTTTAGGATGGTTTTGCAATATCTTCATTCTGTAAAGTTAGATGTGCCCAACTGCAATACATATGCTGACAAATGCAATTTTACCTATATTCTTGTTGTTTCAGCTCAGAAATGACTTGGTTACTAAAGTTTGATGAATTGTAATGTTTTCTGTCAAATACACTTGTAAACTCTTCACCAATGACAGATATTGCCCTTAAGTATAGTTTGGGAGCATATCAGGCCAAGGGAAGGATGTTTTGGGTGGTTTTGCAATATCTTCATTCTGTAAAGTTAGATGTGCCCAACTGCATTACATATGCTTACAAATGCAATTTTACCTATATTCTTGTTGTTTCAGCTCAGAAATGACTTGGTTACTTGAGTTTGATGAATTGTAATGTTTTCATGCAAATACTCTTGTAAACTCTTCACCAATGACAGAGATTGCCCTTAAGTATAGTTTGGGAGCATATCAGGCCGAGGGAAGGATGTTTTGGGTGGTTTTGCAATGTCTTCATTCTGTAAAGTTAGATGTGCCCAACTGCATTACATATGCTTACAAATGCAATTTTACCTATATTCTTGTTGTTTCAGCTCAGAAATGACTTGGTTACTAGAGTTTGATGAATTGTAATGTTTTCTGTCAAATACACATGAAAACTCTTTACCAATGACACTGAATAGCATTATGTATATTGTGGGTGCATATCAGGCTAAGAGAAGCTTGTTTAGGATGGTTTTGCAATATCTTCATTCTGTAAAGTTAGATGTGCCCAACTGCAATACATATGCTGACAAATGCAATTTTACCTATATTCTTGTTGTTTCAGCTCAGAAATGACTTGGTTACTAAAGTTTGATGAATTGTAATGTTTTCTGTCAAATACACTTGTAAACTCTTCACCAATGACAGATATTGCCCTTAAGTATAGTTTGGGAGCATATCAGGCCAAGGGAAGGATGTTTTGGGTGGTTTTGCAATATCTTCATTCTGTAAAGTTAGATGTGCCCAACTGCAATACATATGCTTACAAATGCAATTTTACCTATATTCTTGTTGTTTCAGCTCAGAAATGACTTGGTTACTAAAGTTTGATGAATTGTAATGTTTTCTGTCAAATACACTTGTAAACTCTTCACCAATGACAGAGATTGCCCTTAAGTATAGTTTGGGAGCATATCAGGCCGAGGGAAGGATGTTTTGGGTGGTTTTGCAATATCTTCATTCTGTAAAGTTAGATGTGCCCAACTGCATTACATATGCTTACAAATGCAATTTTACCTATATTCTTGTTGTTTCAGCTCAGAAATGACTTGGTTACTAGAGTTTGAAGAATTGTAATGTTTTCTGTCAAATACACTTGTAAACTCTTCACCAATGACAGATATTGCCCTTAAGTATAGTTTGGGAGCATATCAGGCCAAGGGAAGGATGTTTTGGGTGGTTTTGCAATATCTTCATTCTGTAAAGTTAGATGTGCCCAACTGCATTACATATGCTTACAAATGCAATTTTACCTATATTCTTGTTGTTTCAGCTCAGAAATGACTTGGTTACTAGAGTTTGATGAATTGTAATGTTTTCTGTCAAATACACATGAAAACTCTTTACCAATGACACTGAATAGCATTATGTATATTGTGGGTGCATATCAGGCTAAGAGAAGCTTGTTTAGGATGGTTTTGCAATATCTTCATTCTGTAAAGTTAGATGTGCCCAACTGCAATACATATGCTGACAAATGCAATTTTACCTATATTCTTGTTGTTTCAGCTCAGAAATGACTTGGTTACTAAAGTTTGATGAATTGTAATGTTTTCTGTCAAATACACTTGTAAACTCTTCACCAATGACAGATATTGCCCTTAAGTATAGTTTGGGAGCATATCAGGCCAAGGGAAGGATGTTTTGGGTGGTTTTGCAATATCTTCATTCTGTAAAGTTAGATGTGCCCAACTGCAATACATATGCTTACAAATGCAATTTTACCTATATTCTTGTTGTTTCAGCTCAGAAATGACTTGGTTACTAAAGTTTGATGAATTGTAATGTTTTCTGTCAAATACACTTGTAAACTCTTCACCAATGACAGATATTGCCCTTAAGTATAGTTTGGGAGCATATCAGGCCAAGGGAAGGATGTTTTTGGTGGTTTTGCAATATCTTCATTCTGTAAAGTTAGATGTGCCCAACTGCATTACATATGCCTACAAATGCAATTTTACCTATATTCTTGTTGTTTCAGCTCAGAAATGACTTGGTTACTAAAGTTTGATGAATTGTAATGTTTTCTGTCAAATACACTTGTAAACTCTTCACCAATGACAGAGATTGCCCTTAAGTATAGTTTGGGAGCATATCAGGCCAAGGGAAGGATGTTTTGGGTGGTTTTGCAATATCTTCATTCTGTAAAGTTAGATGTGCCCAACTGCAATACATATGCTTACAAATGCAATTTTACTTATATTCTTGTTGTTTCAGCTCAGAAATGACTTGGTTACTAGAGTTTGAAGAATTGTAATGTTTTCTGTCAAATACACTTGTAAACTCTTCACCAATGACAGATATTGCCCTTAAGTATAGTTTGGGAGCATATCAGGCCAAGGGAAGGATGTTTTGGGTGGTTTTGCAATATCTTCATTCTGTAAAGTTAAATGTGCCCAACTGCATTACATATGCTTACAAATGCAATTTTACCTATATTCTTGTTGTTTCAGCTCAGAAATGACTTGGTTACTAGAGTTTGATGAATTGTAATGTTTTCTGTCAAATACACATGAAAACTCTTTACCAATGACACTGAATAGCATTATGTATATTGTGGGTGCATATCAGGCTAAGAGAAGCTTGTTTAGGATGGTTTTGCAATATCTTCATTCTGTAAAGTTAGATGTGCCCAACTGCAATACATATGCTGACAAATGCAATTTTACCTATATTCTTGTTGTTTCAGCTCAGAAATGACTTGGTTACTAGAGTTTGATGAATTGTAATGTTTTCTGTCAAATACACATGAAAACTCTTTACCAATGACACTGAATAGCATTATGTATATTGTGGGTGCATATCAGGCTAAGAGAAGCTTGTTTAGGATGGTTTTGCAATATCTTCATTCTGTAAAGTTAGATGTGCCCAACTGCAATACATATGCTGACAAATGCAATTTTACCTATATTCTTGTTGTTTCAGCTCAGAAATGACTTGGTTACTAAAGTTTGATGAATTGTAATGTTTTCTGTCAAATACACTTGTAAACTCTTCACCATAGACAGATATTGCCCTTAAGTATAGTTTGGGAGCATATCAGGCCAAGGGAAGGATGTTTTGGGTGGTTTTGCAATATCTTCATTCTGTAAAGTTAGATGTGCCCAACTGCATTACATATGCTTACAAATGCAATTTTACCTATATTCTTGTTGTTTCAGCTCAGAAATGACTTGGTTACTTGAGTTTGATGAATTGTAATGTTTTCATGCAAATACTCTTGTAAACTCTTCACCAATGACAGAGATTGCCCTTAAGTATAGTTTGGGAGCATATCAGGCCGAGGGAAGGATGTTTTGGGTGGTTTTGCAATATCTTCATTCTGTAAAGTTAGATGTGCCCAACTGCATTACATATGCTTACAAATGCAATTTTACCTATATTCTTGTTGTTTCAGCTCAGAAATGACTTGGTTACTAGAGTTTGAAGAATTGTAATGTTTTCTGTCAAATACACTTGTAAACTCTTCACCAATGACAGATATTGCCCTTAAGTATAGTTTGGGAGCATATCAGGCCAAGGGAAGGATGTTTTGGGTGGTTTTGCAATATCTTCATTCTGTAAAGTTAGATGTGCCCAACTGCATTACATATGCTTACAAATGCAATTTTACCTATATTCTTGTTGTTTCAGCTCAGAAATGACTTGGTTACTAGAGTTTGATGAATTGTAATGTTTTCTGTCAAATACACATGAAAACTCTTTACCAATGACACTGAATAGCATTATGTATATTGTGGGTGCATATCAGGCTAAGAGAAGCTTGTTTAGGATGGTTTTGCAATATCTTCATTCTGTAAAGTTAGATGTGCCCAACTGCAATACATATGCTGACAAATGCAATTTTACCTATATTCTTGTTGTTTCAGCTCAGAAATGACTTGGTTACTAAAGTTTGATGAATTGTAATGTTTTCTGTCAAATACACTTGTAAACTCTTCACCAATGACAGATATTGCCCTTAAGTATAGTTTGGGAGCATATCAGGCCAAGGGAAGGATGTTTTGGGTGGTTTTGCAATATCTTCATTCTGTAAAGTTAGATGTGCCCAACTGCAATACATATGCTTACAAATGCAATTTTACCTATATTCTTGTTGTTTCAGCTCAGAAATGACTTGGTTACTAAAGTTTGATGAATTGTAATGTTTTCTGTCAAATACACTTGTAAACTCTTCACCAATGACAGATATTGCCCTTAAGTATAGTTTGGGAGCATATCAGGCCAAGGGAAGGATGTTTTTGGTGGTTTTGCAATATCTTCATTCTGTAAAGTTAGATGTGCCCAACTGCATTACATATGCCTACAAATGCAATTTTACCTATATTCTTGTTGTTTCAGCTCAGAAATGACTTGGTTACTAAAGTTTGATGAATTGTAATGTTTTCTGTCAAATACACTTGTAAACTCTTCACCAATGACAGAGATTGCCCTTAAGTATAGTTTGGGAGCATATCAGGCCAAGGGAAGGATGTTTTGGGTGGTTTTGCAATATCTTCATTCTGTAAAGTTAGATGTGCCCAACTGCAATACATATGCTTACAAATGCAATTTTACTTATATTCTTGTTGTTTCAGCTCAGAAATGACTTGGTTACTAGAGTTTGAAGAATTGTAATGTTTTCTGTCAAATACACTTGTAAACTCTTCACCAATGACAGATATTGCCCTTAAGTATAGTTTGGGAGCATATCAGGCCAAGGGAAGGATGTTTTGGGTGGTTTTGCAATATCTTCATTCTGTAAAGTTAGATGTGCCCAACTGCATTACATATGCTTACAAATGCAATTTTACCTATATTCTTGTTGTTTCAGCTCAGAAATGACTTGGTTACTAGAGTTTGATGAATTGTAATGTTTTCTGTCAAATACACATGAAAACTCTTTACCAATGACACTGAATAGCATTATGTATATTGTGGGTGCATATCAGGCTAAGAGAAGCTTGTTTAGGATGGTTTTGCAATATCTTCATTCTGTAAAGTTAGATGTGCCCAACTGCAATACATATGCTGACAAATGCAATTTTACCTATATTCTTGTTGTTTCAGCTCAGAAATGACTTGGTTACTAAAGTTTGATGAATTGTAATGTTTTCTGTCAAATACACTTGTAAACTCTTCACCATAGACAGATATTGCCCTTAAGTATAGTTTGGGAGCATATCAGGCCAAGGGAAGGATGTTTTGGGTGGTTTTGCAATATCTTCATTCTGTAAAGTTAGATGTGCCCAACTGCATTACATATGCTTACAAATGCAATTTTACCTATATTCTTGTTGTTTCAGCTCAGAAATGACTTGGTTACTTGAGTTTGATGAATTGTAATGTTTTCATGCAAATACTCTTGTAAACTCTTCACCAATGACAGAGATTGCCCTTAAGTATAGTTTGGGAGCATATCAGGCAGAGGGAAGGATGTTTTGGGTGGTTTTGCAATATCTTCATTCTGTAAAGTTAGATGTGCCCAACTGCATTACATATGCTTACAAATGCAATTTTACCTATATTCTTGTTGTTTCAGCTCAGAAATGACTTGGTTACTAGAGTTTGAAGAATTGTAATGTTTTCTGTCAAATACACTTGTAAACTCTTCACCAATGACAGATATTGCCCTTAAGTATAGTTTGGGAGCATATCAGGCCAAGGGAAGGATGTTTTGGGTGGTTTTGCAATATCTTCATTCTGTAAAGTTAGATGTGCCCAACTGCATTACATATGCTTACAAATGCAATTTTACCTATATTCTTGTTGTTTCAGCTCAGAAATGACTTGGTTACTAGAGTTTGATGAATTGTAATGTTTTCTGTCAAATACACATGAAAACTCTTTACCAATGACACTGAATAGCATTATGTATATTGTGGGTGCATATCAGGCTAAGAGAAGCTTGTTTAGGATGGTTTTGCAATATCTTCATTCTGTAAAGTTAGATGTGCCCAACTGCAATACATATGCTGACAAATGCAATTTTACCTATATTCTTGTTGTTTCAGCTCAGAAATGACTTGGTTACTAAAGTTTGATGAATTGTAATGTTTTCTGTCAAATACACTTGTAAACTCTTCACCAATGACAGATATTGCCCTTAAGTATAGTTTGGGAGCATATCAGGCCAAGGGAAGGATGTTTTGGGTGGTTTTGCAATATCTTCATTCTGTAAAGTTAGATGTGCCCAACTGCAATACATATGCTTACAAATGCAATTTTACCTATATTCTTGTTGTTTCAGCTCAGAAATGACTTGGTTACTAAAGTTTGATGAATTGTAATGTTTTCTGTCAAATACACTTGTAAACTCTTCACCAATGACAGATATTGCCCTTAAGTATAGTTTGGGAGCATATCAGGCCAAGGGAAGGATGTTTTTGGTGGTTTTGCAATATCTTCATTCTGTAAAGTTAGATGTGCCCAACTGCATTACATATGCCTACAAATGCAATTTTACCTATATTCTTGTTGTTTCAGCTCAGAAATGACTTGGTTATTAAGTTTGATGAATTGTAATGTTTTCTGTCAAATACACTTGTAAACTCTTCACCAATGACAGAGATTGCCCTTAAGTATAGTTTGGGAGCATATCAGGCCAAGGGAAGGATGTTTTGGGTGGTTTTGCAATATCTTCATTCTGTAAAGTTAGATGTGCCCAACTGCAATACATATGCTTACAAATGCAATTTTACTTATATTCTTGTTGTTTCAGCTCAGAAATGACTTGGTTACTAGAGTTTGAAGAATTGTAATGTTTTCTGTCAAATACACTTGTAAACTCTTCACCAATGACAGATATTGCCCTTAAGTATAGTTTGGGAGCATATCAGGCCAAGGGAAGGATGTTTTGGGTGGTTTTGCAATATCTTCATTCTGTAAAGTTAGATGTGCCCAACTGCATTACATATGCTTACAAATGCAATTTTACCTATATTCTTGTTGTTTCAGCTCAGAAATGACTTGGTTACTAGAGTTTGATGAATTGTAATGTTTTCTGTCAAATACACATGAAAACTCTTTACCAATGACACTGAATAGCATTATGTATATTGTGGGTGCATATCAGGCTAAGAGAAGCTTGTTTAGGATGGTTTTGCAATATCTTCATTCTGTAAAGTTAGATGTGCCCAACTGCAATACATATGCTGACAAATGCAATTTTACCTATATTCTTGTTGTTTCAGCTCAGAAATGACTTGGTTACTAAAGTTTGATGAATTGTAATGTTTTCTGTCAAATACACTTGTAAACTCTTCACCATAGACAGATATTGCCCTTAAGTATAGTTTGGGAGCATATCAGGCCAAGGGAAGGATGTTTTGGGTGGTTTTGCAATATCTTCATTCTGTAAAGTTAGATGTGCCCAACTGCATTACATATGCTTACAAATGCAATTTTACCTATATTCTTGTTGTTTCAGCTCAGAAATGACTTGGTTACTTGAGTTTGATGAATTGTAATGTTTTCATGCAAATACTCTTGTAAACTCTTCACCAATGACAGAGATTGCCCTTAAGTATAGTTTGGGAGCATATCAGGCCGAGGGAAGGATGTTTTGGGTGGTTTTGCAATATCTTCATTCTGTAAAGTTAGATGTGCCCAACTGCATTACATATGCTTACAAATGCAATTTTACCTATATTCTTGTTGTTTCAGCTCAGAAATGACTTGGTTACTAGAGTTTGAAGAATTGTAATGTTTTCTGTCAAATACACTTGTAAACTCTTCACCAATGACAGATATTGCCCTTAAGTATAGTTTGGGAGCATATCAGGCCAAGGGAAGGATGTTTTGGGTGGTTTTGCAATATCTTCATTCTGTAAAGTTAGATGTGCCCAACTGCATTACATATGCTTACAAATGCAATTTTACCTATATTCTTGTTGTTTCAGCTCAGAAATGACTTGGTTACTAGAGTTTGATGAATTGTAATGTTTTCTGTCAAATACACTTGTAAACTCTTCACCAATGACAGATATTGCCCTTAAGTATAGTTTGGGAGCATATCAGGCCAAGGGAAGGATGTTTTGGGTGGTTTTGCAATATCTTCATTCTGTAAAGTTAGATGTGCCCAACTGCATTACATATGCCTACAAATGCAATTTTACCTATATTCTTGTTGTTTCAGCTCAGAAATGACTTGGTTACTAGAGTTTGAAGAATTGTAATGTTTTCTGTCAAATACACTTGTAAACTCTTCACCAATGACAGATATTGCCCTTAAGTATAGTTTGGGAGCATATCAGGCCAAGGGAAGGATGTTTTGGGTGGTTTTGCAATATCTTCATTCTGTAAAGTTAGATGTGCCCAACTGCATTACATATGCTTACAAATGCAATTTTACCTATATTCTTGTTGTTTCAGCTCAGAAATGACTTGGTTACTAGAGTTTGATGAATTGTAATGTTTTCTGTCAAATACACATGAAAACTCTTTACCAATGACACTGAATAGCATTATGTATATTGTGGGTGCATATCAGGCTAAGAGAAGCTTGTTTAGGATGGTTTTGCAATATCTTCATTCTGTAAAGTTAGATGTGCCCAACTGCAATACATATGCTTACAAATGCAATTTTACCTATATTCTTGTTGTTTCAGCTCAGAAATGACTTGCTTACTAAAGTTTGATTAATTGTAATGTTTTCTGTCAAATACACTTGTAAACTCTTCACCAATGACAGATATTGCCCTTAAGTATAGTTTGGGAGCATATCAGGCCAAGGGAAGGATGTTTTGGGTGGTTTTGCAATATCTTCATTCTGTCAAGTTAGATGTGCCCAACTGCATTACATATGCTTACAAATGCAATTTTACCTATATTCTTGTTGTTTCAGCTCAGAAATGACTTGGTTACTAAAGTTTGATGAATTGTATTGTTTTCTGTCAAATACACTTGTAAACTCTTCACCAATGACAGATATTGCCCTTAAGTATAGTTTGGGAGCATATCAGGCCAAGGGAAGGATGTTTTTGGTGGTTTTGCAATATCTTCATTCTGCAAAGTTAGATGTGCCCAACTGCATTACATATGCCTACAAATGCAATTTTACCTATATTCTTGTTGTTTCAGCTCAGAAATGACTTGGTTACTAAAGTTTGATGAATTGTAATGTTTTCTGTCAAATACACTTGTAAACTCTTCACCAATGACAGATATTGCCCTTAAGTATAGTTTGGGAGCATATCAGGCCAAGGGAAGGATGTTTTGGGTGGTTTTGCAATATCTTCATTCTGTAAAGTTAGATGTGCCCAACTGCAATACATATGCTTACAAATGCAATTTTACTTATATTCTTGTTGTTTCAGCTCAGAAATGACTTGGTTACTAGAGTTTGAAGAATTGTAATGTTTTCTGTCAAATACACTTGTAAACTCTTCACCAATGACAGATATTGCCCTTAAGTATAGTTTGGGAGCATATCAGGCCAAGGGAAGGATGTTTTGGGTGGTTTTGCAATATCTTCATTCTGTAAAGTTAGATGTGCCCAACTGCATTACATATGCTTACAAATGCAATTTTACCTATATTCTTGTTGTTTCAGCTCAGAAATGACTTGGTTACTAGAGTTTGATGAATTGTAATGTTTTCTGTCAAATACACATGAAAACTCTTTACCAATGACACTGAATAGCATTATGTATATTGTGGGTGCATATCAGGCTAAGAGAAGCTTGTTTAGGATGGTTTTGCAATATCTTCATTCTGTAAAGTTAGATGTGCCCAACTGCAATACATATGCTTACAAATGCAATTTTACCAATATTCTTGTTGTTTCAGCTCAGAAATGACTTGGTTACTAAAGTTTGATGAATTGTAATGTTTTCTGTCAAATACACTTGTAAACTCTTCACCAAAGACTGATATTGCCCTTAAGTATAGTTTGGGAGCATATCAGGCCAAGGGAAGGATGTTTTGGGTGGTTTTGCAATATCTTCATTCTGTAAAGTTAGATGTGCCCAACTGCATTACATATGCTTACAAATGCAATTTTACCTATATTCTTGTTGTTTCAGCTCAGAAATGACTTGGTTACTAAAGTTTGATGAATTGTAATGTTTTCTGTCAAATACACTTGTAAACTCCTCACCAATGACAGAGATTGCCCTTAAGTATAGTTTGGGAGCATATCAGGCCAAGGGAAGGATGTTTTGGGTGGTTTTGCAATATCTTCATTCTGTAAAGTTAGATGTGCCCAACTGCATTACATATGCTTACAAATGCAATTTTACCTATATTCTTGTTGTTTCAGCTCAGAAATGACTTGGTTACTAAAGTTTGATGAATTGTAATGTTTTCTGTCAAATACACTTGTAAACTCTTCACCATAGACAGATATTGCCCTTAAGTATAGTTTGGGAGCATATCAGGCCAAGGGAAGGATGTTTTGGGTGGTTTTGCAATATCTTCATTCTGTAAAGTTAGATGTGCCCAACTGCATTACATATGCTTACAAATGCAATTTTACCTATATTCTTGTTGTTTCAGCTCAGAAATGACTTGGTTACTAGAGTTTGATGAATTGTAATGTTTTCTGTCAAATACACATGAAAACTCTTTACCAATGACACTGAATAGCATTATGTATATTGTGGGTGCATATCAGGCTAAGAGAAGCTTGTTTAGGATGGTTTTGCAATATCTTCATTCTGTAAAGTTAGATGTGCCCAACTGCAATACATATGCTTACAAATGCAATTTTACCTATATTCTTGTTGTTTCAGCTCAGAAATGACTTGGTTACTAAAGTTTGATTAATTGTAATGTTTTCTGTCAAATACACTTGTAAACTCTTCACCAATGACAGATATTGCCCTTAAGTATAGTTTGGGAGCATATCAGGCCAAGGGAAGGATGTTTTGGGTGGTTTTGCAATATCTTCATTCTGTAAAGTTAGATGTGCCCAACTGCATTACATATGCTTACAAATGCAATTTTACCTATATTCTTGTTGTTTCAGCTCAGAAATGACTTGGTTACTAAAGTTTGATGAATTGTATTGTTTTCTGTCAAATACACTTGTAAACTCTTCACCAATGACAGATATTGCCCTTAAGTATAGTTTGGGAGCATATCAGGCCAAGGGAAGGATGTTTTTGGTGGTTTTGCAATATCTTCATTCTGCAAAGTTAGATGTGCCCAACTGCATTACATATGCCTACAAATGCAATTTTACCTATATTCTTGTTGTTTCAGCTCAGAAATGACTTGGTTACTAAAGTTTGATGAATTGTAATGTTTTCTGTCAAATACACTTGTAAACTCTTCACCAATGACAGAGATTGCCCTTAAGTATAGTTTGGGAGCATATCAGGCCAAGGGAAGGATGTTTTGGGTGGTTTTGCAATATCTTCATTCTGTAAAGTTAGATGTGCCCAACTGCAATACATATGCTTACAAATGCAATTTTACTTATATTCTTGTTGTTTCAGCTCAGAAATGACTTGGTTACTAGAGTTTGAAGAATTGTAATGTTTTCTGTCAAATACACTTGTAAACTCTTCACCAATGACAGATATTGCCCTTAAGTATAGTTTGGGAGCATATCAGGCCAAGGGAAGGATGTTTTGGGTGGTTTTGCAATATCTTCATTCTGTAAAGTTAGATGTGCCCAACTGCATTACATATGCTTACAAATGCAATTTTACCTATATTCTTGTTGTTTCAGCTCAGAAATGACTTGGTTACTAGAGTTTGATGAATTGTAATGTTTTCTGTCAAATACACATGAAAACTCTTTACCAATGACACTGAATAGCATTATGTATATTGTGGGTGCATATCAGGCTAAGAGAAGCTTGTTTAGGATGGTTTTGCAATATCTTCATTCTGTAAAGTTAGATGTGCCCAACTGCAATACATATGCTTACAAATGCAATTTTACCAATATTCTTGTTGTTTCAGCTCAGAAATGACTTGGTTACTAAAGTTTGATGAATTGTAATGTTTTCTGTCAAATACACTTGTAAACTCTTCACCAAAGACTGATATTGCCCTTAAGTATAGTTTGGGAGCATATCAGGCCAAGGGAAGGATGTTTTGGGTGGTTTTGCAATATCTTCATTCTGTAAAGTTAGATGTGCCCAACTGCATTACATATGCTTACAAATGCAATTTTACCTATATTCTTGTTGTTTCAGCTCAGAAATGACTTGGTTACTAAAGTTTGATGAATTGTAATGTTTTCTGTCAAATACACTTGTAAACTCTTCACCATAGACAGATATTGCCCTTAAGTATAGTTTGGGAGCATATCAGGCCAAGGGAAGGATGTTTTGGGTGGTTTTGCAATATCTTCATTCTGTAAAGTTAGATGTGCCCAACTGCATTACATATGCTTACAAATGCAATTTTACCTATATTCTTGTTGTTTCAGCTCAGAAATGACTTGGTTACTTGAGTTTGATGAATTGTAATGTTTTCATGCAAATACTCTTGTAAACTCCTCACCAAGACAGAGATTGCCCTTAAGTATAGTTTGGGAGCATATCAGGCCGAGGGAAGGATGTTTTGGGTGGTTTTGCAATATCTTCATTCTGTAAAGTTAGATGTGCCCAACTGCATTACATATGCTTACAAATGCAATTTTACCTATATTCTTGTTGTTTCAGCTCAGAAATGACTTGGTTACTAAAGTTTGATGAATTGTAATGTTTTCTGTCAAATACACTTGTAAACTCTTCACCAATGACAGATATTGCCCTTAAGTATAGTTTGGGAGCATATCAGGCCAAGGGAAGGATGTTTTTGGTGGTTTTGCAATATCTTCATTCTGTAAAGTTAGATGTGCCCAACTGCATTACATATGCCTACAAATGCAATTTTACCTATATTCTTGTTGTTTCAGCTCAGAAATGACTTGGTTACTAAAGTTTGATGAATTGTAATGTTTTCTGTTAAATACACTTGTAAACTCTTCACCAATGACAGAGATTGCCCTTAAGTATAGTTTGGGAGCATATCAGGCCAAGGGAAGGATGTTTTGGGTGGTTTTGCAATATCTTCATTCTGTAAAGTTAGATGTGCCCAACTGCAATACATATGCTTACAAATGCAATTTTACTTATATTCTTGTTGTTTCAGCTCAGAAATGACTTGGTTACTAGAGTTTGAGGAATTGTAATGTTTTCTGTCAAATACACTTGTAAACTCTTCACCAATGACAGATATTGCCCTTAAGTATAGTTTGGGAGCATATCAGGCCAAGGGAAGGATGTTTTGGGTGGTTTTGCAATATCTTCATTCTGTAAAGTTAGATGTGCCCAACTGCATTACATATGCTTACAAATGCAATTTTACCTATATTCTTGTTGTTTCAGCTCAGAAATGACTTGGTTACTAGAGTTTGATGAATTGTAATGTTTTCTGTCAAATACACATGAAAACTCTTTACCAATGACACTGAATAGCATTATGTATATTGTGGGTGCATATCAGGCTAAGAGAAGCTTGTTTAGGATGGTTTTGCAATATCTTCATTCTGTAAAGTTAGATGTGCCCAACTGCAATACATATGCTTACAAATGCAATTTTACCTATATTCTTGTTGTTTCAGCTCAGAAATGACTTGGTTACTAAAGTTTGATTAATTGTAATGTTTTCTGTCAAATACACTTGTAAACTCTTCACCAATGACAGATATTGCCCTTAAGTATAGTTTGGGAGCATATCAGGCCAAGGGAAGGATGTTTTGGGTGGTTTTGCAATATCTTCATTCCGTAAAGTTAGATGTGCCCAACTGCATTACATATGCTTACAAATGCAATTTTACCTATATTCTTGTTGTTTCAGCTCAGAAATGACTTGGTTACTAAAGTTTGAAGAATTGTAATGTTTTCTGTCAAATACACTTGTAAACTCTTCACCAATGACAGATATTGCCCTTAAGTATAGTTTGGGAGCATATCAGGCCAAGGGAAGGATGTTTTGGGTGGTTTTGCAATATCTTCATTCTGTAAAGTTAGATGTGCCCAACTGCAATACATATGCTTACAAATGCAATTTTACTTATATTCTTGTTGTTTCAGCTCAGAAATGACTTGGTTACTAGAGTTTGAAGAATTGTAATGTTTTCTGTCAAATACACTTGTAAACTCTTCACCAATGACAGATATTGCCCTTAAGTATAGTTTGGGAGCATATCAGGCCAAGGGAAGGATGTTTTGGGTGGTTTTGCAATATCTTCATTCTGTAAAGTTAGATGTGCCCAACTGCATTACATATGCTTACAAATGCAATTTTACCTATATTCTTGTTGTTTCAGCTCAGAAATGACTTGGTTACTAGAGTTTGATGAATTGTAATGTTTTCTGTCAAATACACATGAAAACTCTTTACCAATGACACTGAATAGCATTATGTATATTGTGGGTGCATATCAGGCTAAGAGAAGCTTGTTTAGGATGGTTTTGCAATATCTTCATTCTGTAAAGTTAGATGTGCCCAACTGCAATACATATGCTTACAAATGCAATTTTACCTATATTCTTGTTGTTTCAGCTCAGAAATGACTTGGTTACTAAAGTTTGATGAATTGTAATGTTTTCTGTCAAATACACTTGTAAACTCTTCACCATAGACAGATATTGCCCTTAAGTATAGTTTGGGAGCATATCAGGCCAAGGGAAGGATGTTTTGGGTGGTTTTGCAATATCTTCATTCTGTAAAGTTAGATGTGCCCAACTGCATTACATATGCTTACAAATGCAATTTTACCTATATTCTTGTTGTTTCAGCTCAGAAATGACTTGGTTACTTGAGTTTGATGAGTTGTAATGTTTTCATGCAAATACTCTTGTAAACTCTTCACCAATGACAGAGATTGCACTTAAGTATAGTTTGGGAGCATATCAGGCCGAGGGAAGGATGTTTTGGGTGGTTTTGCAATATCTTCATTCTGTAAAGTTAGATGTGCCCAACTGCATTACATATGCTTACAAATGCAATTTTACCTATATTCTTGTTGTTTCAGCTCAGAAATGACTTGGTTACTAGAGTTTGAAGAATTGTAATGTTTTCTGTCAAATACACTTGTAAACTCTTCACCAATGACAGATATTGCCCTTAAGTATAGTTTGGGAGCATATCAGGCCAAGGGAAGGATGTTTTGGGTGGTTTTGCAATATCTTCATTCTGTAAAGTTAGATGTGCCCAACTGCATTACATATGCTTACAAATGCAATTTTACCTATATTCTTGTTGTTTCAGCTCAGAAATGACTTGGTTACTAGAGTTTGATGAATTGTAATGTTTTCTGTCAAATACACATGAAAACTCTTTACCAATGACACTGAATAGCATTATGTATATTGTGGGTGCATATCAGGCTAAGAGAAGCTTGTTTAGGATGGTTTTGCAATATCTTCATTCTGTAAAGTTAGATGTGCCCAACTGCAATACATATGCTTACAAATGCAATTTTACCAATATTCTTGTTGTTTCAGCTCAGAAATGACTTGGTTACTAAAGTTTGATGAATTGTAATGTTTTCTGTCAAATACACTTGTAAACTCTTCACCAAAGACAGATATTGCCCTTA
This sequence comes from Amia ocellicauda, assembly GCF_036373705.1. Taxonomy (NCBI): domain Eukaryota; kingdom Metazoa; phylum Chordata; class Actinopteri; order Amiiformes; family Amiidae; genus Amia; species Amia ocellicauda. Next base: position 53,134,709 of record NC_089852.1, read on the forward strand.
AGTATAGTTTGGGAGCATATCAGGCCAAGGGAAGGATGTTTTGGGTGGTTTTGCAATATCTTCATTCTGTAAAGTTAGATGTGCCCAACTGCAATACATATGCTTACAAATGCAATTTTACTTATATTCTTGTTGTTTCAGCTCAGAAATGACTTGGTTACTAGAGTTTGAAGAATTGTAATGTTTTCTGTCAAATACACTTGTAAACTCTTCACCAATGACAGATATTGCCCTTAAGTATAGTTTGGGAGCATATCAGGCCAAGGGAAGGATGTTTTGGGTGGTTTTGCAATATCTTCATTCTGTAAAGTTAGATGTGCCCAACTGCATTACATATGCTTACAAATGCAATTTTACCTATATTCTTGTTGTTTCAGCTCAGAAATGACTTGGTTACTAGAGTTTGATGAATTGTAATGTTTTCTGTCAAATACACATGAAAACTCTTTACCAATGACACTGAATAGCATTATGTATATTGTGGGTGCATATCAGGCTAAGAGAAGCTTGTTTAGGATGGTTTTGCAATATCTTCATTCTGTAAAGTTAGATGTGCCCAACTGCAATACATATGCTTACAAATGCAATTTTACCTATATTCTTGTTGTTTCAGCTCAGAAATGACTTGGTTACTAAAGTTTGATTAATTGTAATGTTTTCTGTCAAATACACTTGTAAACTCTTCACCAATGACAGATATTGCCCTTAAGTATAGTTTGGGAGCATATCAGGCCAAGGGAAGGATGTTTTGGGTGGTTTTGCAATATCTTCATTCCGTAAAGTTAGATGTGCCCAACTGCATTACATATGCTTACAAATGCAATTTTACCTATATTCTTGTTGTTTCAGCTCAGAAATGACTTGGTTACTAAAGTTTGATGAATTGTATTGTTTTCTGTCAAATACACTTGTAAACTCTTCACCATAGACAGATATTGCCCTTAAGTATAGTTTGGGAGCATATCAGGCCAAGGGAAGGATGTTTTTGGTGGTTTTGCAATATCTTCATTCTGCAAAGTTAGATGTGCCCAACTGCATTACATATGCTTACAAATGCAATTTTACCTATATTTTTGTTGTTTCAGCTCAGAAATGACTTGGTTACTAAAGTTTGATGAATTGTAATGTTTTCTGTCAAATACACTTGTAAACTCTTCACCAATGACAGAGATTGCCCTTAAGTATAGTTTGGGAGCATATCAGGCCAAGGGAAGGATGTTTTGGGTGGTTTTGCAATATCTTCATTCTGTAAAGTTAGATGTGCCCAACTGCAATACATATGCTTACAAATGCAATTTTACTTATATTCTTATTGTTTCAGCTCAGAAATGACTTTGTTACTAGAGTTTGAAGAATTGTAATGTTTTCTGTCAAATACACTTGTAAACTCTTCACCAATGACAGATATTGCCCTTAAGTATAGTTTGGGAGCATATCAGGCCAAGGGAAGGATGTTTTGGGTGGTTTTGCAATATCTTCATTCTGTAAAGTTAGATGTGCCCAACTGCATTACATATGCTTACAAATGCAATTTTACCTATATTCTTGTTGTTTCAGCTCAGAAATGACTTGGATAGTAGAGTTTGATGAATTGTAATGTTTTCTGTCAAATACACATGAAAACTCTTTACCAATGACACTGAATAGCATTATGTATATTGTGGGTGCATATCAGGCTAAGAGAAGCTTGTTTAGGATGGTTTTGCAATATCTTCATTCTGTAAAGTTAGATGTGCCCAACTGCAATACATATGCTTACAAATGCAATTTTACCTATATTCTTGTTGTTTCAGCTCAGAAATGACTTGGTTACTAAAGTTTGATGAATTGTAATGTTTTCTGTCAAATACACTTGTAAACTCTTCACCATAGACAGATATTGCCCTTAAGTATAGTTTGGGAGCATATCAGGCCAAGGGAAGGATGTTTTGGGTGGTTTTGCAATATCTTCATTCTGTAAAGTTAGATGTGCCCAACTGCATTACATATGCTTACAAATGCAATTTTACATATATTCTTGTTGTTTCAGCTCAGAAATGACTTGGTTACTTGAGTTTGATGAATTGTAATGTTTTCATGCAAATACTCTTGTAAACTCTTCACCAATGACAGAGATTGACCTTAAGTATAGTTTGGGAGCATATCAGGCCGAGGGAAGGATGTTTTGGGTGGTTTTGCAATATCTTCATTCTGTAAAGTTAGATGTGCCCAACTGCATTACATATGCTTACAAATGCAATTTTACCTATATTCTTGTTGTTTCAGCTCAGAAATGACTTGGTTACTAGAGTTTGAAGAATTGTAATGTTTTCTGTCAAATACACTTGTAAACTCTTCACCAATGACAGATATTGCCCTTAAGTATAGTTTGGGAGCATATCAGGCCAAGGGAAGGATGTTTTGGGTGGTTTTGCAATATCTTCATTCTGTAAAGTTAGATGTGCCCAACTGCATTACATATGCTTACAAATGCAATTTTACCTATATTCTTGTTGTTTCAGCTCAGAAATGACTTGGTTACTAGAGTTTGATGAATTGTAATGTTTTCTGTCAAATACACATGAAAACTCTTTACCAATGACACTGAATAGCATTATGTATATTGTGGGTGCATATCAGGCTAAGAGAAGCTTGTTTAGGATGGTTTTGCAATATCTTCATTCTGTAAAGTTAGATGTGCCCAACTGCAATACATATGCTTACAAATGCAATTTTACCAATATTCTTGTTGTTTCAGCTCAGAAATGACTTGGTTACTAAAGTTTGATGAATTGTAATGTTTTCTGTCAAATACACTTGTAAACTCTTCACCAAAGACAGATATTGCCCTTAAGTATAGTTTGGGAGCATATCAGGTCAAGGGAAGGATGTTTTGGGTGGTTTTGCAATATCTTCATTCTGTAAAGTTAGATGTGCCCAACTGCAATACATATGCTTACAAATGCAATTTTACTTATATTCTTGTTGTTTCAGCTCAGAAATGACTTGGTTACTAGAGTTTGAAGAATTGTAATGTTTTCTGTCAAATACACTTGTAAACTCTTCACCAATGACAGATATTGCCCTTAAGTATAGTTTGGGAGCATATCAGGCCAAGGGAAGGATGTTTTGGGTGGTTTTGCAATATCTTCATTCTGTAAAGTTAGATGTGCCCAACTGCATTACATATGCTTACAAATGCAATTTTACCTATATTCTTGTTGTTTCAGCTCAGAAATGACTTGGTTACTAGAGTTTGATGAATTGTAATGTTTTCTGTCAAATACACATGAAAACTCTTTACCAATGACATTGAATAGCATTATGTATATTGTGGGTGCATATCAGGCTAAGAGAAGCTTGTTTAGGATGGATTTGCAATATCTTCATTCTGTAAAGTTAGATGTGCCCAACTGCAATACATATGCTTACAAATGCAATTTTACCAATATTCTTGTTGTTTCAGCTCAGAAATGACTTGGTTACTAAAGTTTGATGATTTGTAATGTTTTCTGTCAAATACACTTGTAAACTCTTCACCAAAGACAGATATTGCCCTTAAGTATAGTTTGGGAGCATATCAGGCCAAGGGAAGGATGTTTTGGGTGGTTTTGCAATATCTTCATTCTGTAAAGTTAGATGTGCCCAACTGCATTACATATGCTTACAAATGCAATTTTACCTATATTCTTGTTGTTTCAGCTCAGAAATGACTTGGTTACTAGAGTTTGATGAATTGTAGTGTTTTCTGTCAAATACACATGAAAACTCTTTACCAATGACAATGAATAGCATTATGTATATTGTGGGTGCATATCAGGCTAAGAGAAGCTTGTTTAGGATGGTTTTGCAATATCTTCATTCTGTAAAGTTAGATGTGCCCAACTGCAATACATATGCTTACAAATGCAATTTTACCTATATTCTTGTTGTTTCAGCTCAGAAATGACTTGGTTACTAAAGTTTGATGAATTGTAATGTTTTCTGTCAAATACACTTGTAAACTCTTCACCAATGACAGATATTGCCCTTAAGTATAGTTTGGGAGCATATCAGGCCAAGGGAAGGATGTTTTGGGTGGTTTTGCAATATCTTCATTCTGTAAAGTTAGATGTGCCCAACTGCATTACATATGCTTACAAATGCAATTTTACCTATATTCTTGTTGTTTCAGCTCAGAAATGACTTGGTTACTAGAGTTTGATGAATTGTAATGTTTTCTGTCAAATACACATGAAAACTCTTTACCAATGACACTGAATAGCATTATGTATATTGTGGGTGCATATCAGGCTAAGAGAAGCTTGTTTAGGATGGTTTTGCAATATCTTCATTCTGTAAAGTTAGATGTGCCCAACTGCAATACATATGCTTACAAATGCAATTTTACTTATATTCTTGTTGTTTCAGCTCAGAAATGACTTGGTTACTAGAGTTTGAAGAATTGTAATGTTTTCTGTCAAATACACTTGTAAACTCTTCACCAATGACAGATATTGCCCTTAAGTATAGTTTGGGAGCATATCAGGCCAAGGGAAGGATGTTTTGGGTGGTTTTGCAATATCTTCATTCTGTAAAGTTAGATGTGCCCAACTGCATTACATATGCTTACAAATGCAATTTTACCTATATTCTTGTTGTTTCAGCTCAGAAATGACTTGGTTACTAGAGTTTGATGAATTGTAATGTTTTCTGTCAAATACACATGAAAACTCTTTACCAATGACACTGAATAGCATTATGTATATTGTGGGTGCATATCAGGCTAAGAGAAGCTTGTTTAGGATGGTTTTGCAATATCTTCATTCTGTAAAGTTAGATGTGCCCAACTGCAATACATATGCTTACAAATGCAATTTTACCAATATTCTTGTTGTTTCAGCTCAGAAATGACTTGGTTACTAAAGTTTGATGAATTGTAATGTTTTCTGTCAAATACACTTGTAAACTCTTCACCAAAGACAGATATTGCCCTTAAGTATAGTTTGGGAGCATATCAGGCCAAGGGAAGGATGTTTTGGGTGGTTTGGCAATATCTTCATTCTGTAAAGTTAGATGTGCCCAACTGCAATACATATGCTTACAAATGCAATTTTACTTATATTCTTGTTGTTTCAGCTCAGAAATGACTTGGTTACTAGAGTTTGAAGAATTGTAATGTTTTCTGTCAAATACACTTGTAAACTCTTCACCAATGACAGATATTGCCCTTAAGTATAGTTTGGGAGCATATCAGGCCAAGGGAAGGATGTTTTGGGTGGTTTTGCAATATCTTCATTCTGTAAAGTTAGATGTGCCCAACTGCATTACATATGCTTACAAATGCAATTTTACCTATATTCTTGTTGTTTCAGCTCAGAAATGACTTGGTTACTAGAGTTTGATGAATTGTAATGTTTTCTGTCAAATACACATGAAAACTCTTTACCAATGACACTGAATAGCATTATGTATATTGTGGGTGCATATCAGGCTAAGAGAAGCTTGTTTAGGATGGTTTTGCAATATCTTCATTCTGTAAAGTTAGATGTGCCCAACTGCAATACATATGCTTACAAATGCAATTTTACCTATATTCTTGTTGTTTCAGCTCAGAAATGACTTGGTTACTAAAGTTTGATGAATTGTAATGTTTTCTGTCAAATACACTTGTAAACTCTTCACCAATTACAGATATTGCCCTTAAGTATAGTTTGGGAGCATATCAGGCCAAGGGAAGGATGTTTTGGGTGGTTTTGCAATATCTTCATTCTGTAAAGTTAGATGTGCCCAACTGCATTACATATGCTTACAAATGCAATTTTACCTAAATTCTTGTTGTTTCAGCTCAGAAATGACTTGGTTACTAGAGTTTGAAGAATTGTAATGTTTTCTGTCAAATACACTTGTAAACTCTTCACCAATGACAGATATTGCCCTTAAGTATAGTTTGGGAGCATATCAGGCCAAGGGAAGGATGTTTTGGGTGGTTTTGCAATATCTTCATTCTGTAAAGTTAGATGTGCCCAACTGCATTACATATGCTTACAAATGCAATTTTACCTATATTCTTGTTGTTTCAGCTCAGAAATGACTTGGTTACTAGAGTTTGATGAATTGTAATGTTTTCTGTCAAATACACATGAAAACTCTTTACCAATGACACTGAATAGCATTATGTATATTGTGGGTGTATATCAGGCTAAGAGAAGCTTGTTTAGGATGGTTTTGCAATATCTTCATTCTGTAAAGTTAGATGTGCCCAACTGCAATACATATGCTTACAAATGCAATTTTACCAATATTCTTGTTGTTTCAGCTCAGAAATGACTTGGTTACTAAAGTTTGATGAATTGTAATGTTTTCTGTCAAATACACTTGTAAACTCTTCACCAAAGACAGATATTGCCCTTAAGTATAGTTTGGGAGCATATCAGGCCAAGGGAAGGATGTTTTGGGTGGTTTTGCAATATCTTCATTCTGTAAAGTTAGATGTGCCCAACTGCAATACATATGCTTACAAATGCAATTTTACTTATATTCTTGTTGTTTCAGCTCAGAAATGACTTGGTTACTAGAGTTTGAAGAATTGTAATGTTTTCTGTCAAATACACTTGTAAACTCTTCACCAATGACAGATATTGCCCTTAAGTATAGTTTGGGAGCATATCAGGCCAAGGGAAGGATGTTTTGGGTGGTTTTGCAATATCTTCATTCTGTAAAGTTAGATGTGCCCAACTGCATTACATATGCTTACAAATGCAATTTTACCTATATTCTTGTTGTTTCAGCTCAGAAATGACTTGGTTACTAGAGTTTGATGAATTGTAATGTTTTCTGTCAAATACACATGAAAACTCTTTACCAATGACATTGAATAGCATTATGTATATTGTGGGTGCATATCAGGCTAAGAGAAGCTTGTTTAGGATGGTTTTGCAATATCTTCATTCTGTAAAGTTAGATGTGCCCAACTGCAATACATATGCTTACAAATGCAATTTTACCAATATTCTTGTTGTTTCAGCTCAGAAATGACTTGGTTACTAAAGTTTGATGAATTGTAATGTTTTCTGTCAAATACACTTGAAAACTCTTCACCAATGACAGATATTGCCCTTAAGTATAGTTTGGGAGCAAATCAGGCCAAGGGAAGGATGTTTTGGGTGGTTTTGCAATATCTTCATTCTGTAAAGTTAGATGTGCCCAACTGCATTACATATGCTTACAAATGCAATTTTACCTAAATTCTTGTTGTTTCAGCTCAGAAATGACTTGGTTACTAGAGTTTGAAGAATTGTAATGTTTTCTGTCAAATACACTTGTAAACTCTTCACCAATGACAGATATTGCCCTTAAGTATAGTTTGGGAGCATATCAGGCCAAGGGAAGGATGTTTTGGGTGGTTTTGCAATGTCTTCATTCTGTAAAGTTAGATGTGCCCAACTGCATTACATATGCTTACAAATGCAATTTTACCTATATTCTTGTTGTTTCAGCTCAGAAATGACTTGGTTACTAGAGTTTGATGAATTGTAATGTTTTCTGTCAAATACACATGAAAACTCTTTACCAATGACACTGAATAGCATTATGTATATTGTGGGTGCATATCAGGCTAAGAGAAGCTTGTTTAGGATGGTTTTGCAATATCTTCATTCTGTAAAGTTAGATGTGCCCAACTGCAATACATATGCTTACAAATGCAATTTTACCAATATTCTTGTTGTTTCAGCTCAGAAATGACTTGGTTACTAAAGTTTGATGAATTGTAATGTTTTCTGTCAAATACACTTGTAAACTCTTCACCAAAGACAGATATTGCCCTTAAGTATAGTTTGGGAGCATATCAGGCCAAGGGAAGGATGTTTTGGGTGGTTTTGCAATATCTTCATTCTGTAAAGTTAGATGTGCCCAACTGCATTACATATGCTTACAAATGCAATTTTACCTAAATTCTTGTTGTTTCAGCTCAGAAATGACTTGGTTACTAGAGTTTGAAGAATTGTAATGTTTTCTGTCAAATACACTTGTAAACTCTTCACCAATGACAGAAATTGCCCTTAAGTATAGTTTGGGAGCATATCAGGCCAAGGGAAGGATGTTTTGGGTGGTTTTGCAATATCTTCATTCTGTAAAGTTAGATGTGCCCAACTGCATTACATATGCTTACAAATGCAATTTTACCTATATTCTTGTTGTTTCAGCTCAGAAATGACTTGGTTACTAGAGTTTGATGAATTGTAATGTTTTCTGTCAAATACACATGAAAACTCTTTACCAATGACACTGAATAGCATTATGTATATTGTGGGTGCATATCAGGCTAAGAGAAGCTTGTTTAGGATGGTTTTGCAATATCTTCATTCTGTAAAGTTAGATGTGCCCAACTGCAATACATATGCTTACAAATGCAATTTTACCAATATTCTTGTTGTTTCAGCTCAGAAATGACTTGGTTACTAAAGTTTGATGAATTGTAATGTTTTCTGTCAAATACACTTGTAAACTCTTCACCAAAGACAGATATTGCCCTTAAGTATAGTTTGGGAGCATATCAGGCCAAGGGAAGGATGTTTTGGGTGGTTTTGCAATATCTTCATTCTGTAAAGTTAGATGTGCCCAACTGCAATACATATGCTTACAAATGCAATTTTACTTATATTCTTGTTGTTTCAGCTCAGAAATGACTTGGTTACTAGAGTTTGAAGAATTGTAATGTTTTCTGTCAAATACACTTGTAAACTCTTCACCAATGACAGATATTGCCCTTAAGTATAGTTTGGGAGCATATCAGGCCAAGGGAAGGATGTTTTGGGTGGTTTTGCAATATCTTCATTCTGTAAAGTTAGATGTGCCCAACTGCATTACATATGCTTACAAATGCAATTTTACCTATATTCTTGTTGTTTCAGCTCAGAAATGACTTGGTTACTAGAGTTTGATGAATTGTAATGTTTTCTGTCAAATACACATGAAAACTCTTTACCAATGACATTGAATAGCATTATGTATATTGTGGGTGCATATCAGGCTAAGAGAAGCTTGTTTAGGATGGTTTTGCAATATCTTCATTCTGTAAAGTTAGATGTGCCCAACTGCAATACATATGCTTACAAATGCAATTTTACCAATATTCTTGTTGTTTCAGCTCAGAAATGACTTGGTTACTAAAGTTTGATGAATTGTAATGTTTTCTGTCAAATACACTTGAAAACTCTTCACCAATGACAGATATTGCCCTTAAGTATAGTTTGGGAGCATATCAGGCCAAGGGAAGGATGTTTTGGGTGGTTTTGCAATATCTTCATTCTGTAAAGTTAGATGTGCCCAACTGCATTACATATGCTTACAAATGCAATTTTACCTAAATTCTTGTTGTTTCAGCTCAGAAATGACTTGGTTACTAGAGTTTGAAGAATTGTAATGTTTTCTGTCAAATACACTTGTAAACTCTTCACCAATGACAGATATTGCCCTTAAGTATAGTTTGGGAGCATATCAGGCCAAGGGAAGGATGTTTTGGGTGGTTTTGCAATATCTTCATTCTGTAAAGTTAGATGTGCCCAACTGCATTACATATGCTTACAAATGCAATTTTACCTATATTCTTGTTGTTTCAGCTCAGAAATGACTTGGTTACTAGAGTTTGATGAATTGTAATGTTTTCTGTCAAATACACATGAAAACTCTTTACCAATGACACTGAATAGCATTATGTATATTGTGGGTGCATATCAGGCTAAGAGAAGCTTGTTTAGGATGGTTTTGCAATATCTTCATTCTGTAAAGTTAGATGTGCCCAACTGCAATACATATGCTTACAAATGCAATTTTACCTATATTCTTGTTGTTTCAGCTCAGAAATGACTTGGTTACTAAAGTTTGATGAATTGTAATGTTTTCTGTCAAATACACTTGTAAACTCTTCACCAATTACAGATATTGCCCTTAAGTATAGTTTGGGAGCATATCAGGCCAAGGGAAGGATGTTTTGGGTGGTTTTGCAATATCTTCATTCTGTAAAGTTAGATGTGCCCAACTGCATTACATATGCTTACAAATGCAATTTTACCTAAATTCTTGTTGTTTCAGCTCAGAAATGACTTGGTTACTAGAGTTTGAAGAATTGTAATGTTTTCTGTCAAATACACTTGTAAACTCTTCACCAATGACAGATATTGCCCTTAAGTATAGTTTGGGAGCATATCAGGCCAAGGGAAGGATGTTTTGGGTGGTTTTGCAATATCTTCATTCTGTAAAGTTAGATGTGCCCAACTGCATTACATATGCTTACAAATGCAATTTTACCTATATTCTTGTTGTTTCAGCTCAGAAATGACTTGGTTACTAGAGTTTGATGAATTGTAATGTTTTCTGTCAAATACACATGAAAACTCTTTACCAATGACACTGAATAGCATTATGTATATTGTGGGTGCATATCAGGCTAAGAGAAGCTTGTTTAGGATGGTTTTGCAATATCTTCATTCTGTAAAGTTAGATGTGCCCAACTGCAATACATATGCTTACAAATGCAATTTTACCAATATTCTTGTTGTTTCAGCTCAGAAATGACTTGGTTACTAAAGTTTGATGAATTGTAATGTTTTCTGTCAAATACACTTGTAAACTCTTCACCAAAGACAGATATTGCCCTTAAGTATAGTTTGGGAGCATATCAGGCCAAGGGAAGGATGTTTTGGGTGGTTTTGCAATATCTTCATTCTGTAAAGTTAGATGTGCCCAACTGCAATACATATGCTTACAAATGCAATTTTACTTATATTCTTGTTGTTTCAGCTCAGAAATGACTTGGTTACTAGAGTTTGAAGAATTGTAATGTTTTCTGTCAAATACACTTGTAAACTCTTCACCAATGACAGATATTGCCCTTAAGTATAGTTTGGGAGCATATCAGGCCAAGGGAAGGATGTTTTGGGTGGTTTTGCAATATCTTCATTCTGTAAAGTTAGATGTGCCCAACTGCATTACATATGCTTACAAATGCAATTTTACCTATATTCTTGTTGTTTCAGCTCAGAAATGACTTGGTTACTAGAGTTTGATGAATTGTAATGTTTTCTGTCAAATACACATGAAAACTCTTTACCAATGACACTGAATAGCATTATGTATATTGTGGGTGCATATCAGGCTAAGAGAAGCTTGTTTAGGATGGTTTTGCAATATCTTCATTCTGTAAAGTTAGATGTGCCCAACTGCAATACATATGCTTACAAATGCAATTTTACCAATATTCTTGTTGTTTCAGCTCAGAAATGACTTGGTTACTAAAGTTTGATGAATTGTAATGTTTTCTGTCAAATACACTTGAAAACTCTTCACCAATGACAGATATTGCCCTTAAGTATAGTTTGGGAGCATATCAGGCCAAGGGAAGGATGTTTTGGGTGGTTTTGCAATATCTTCATTCTGTAAAGTTAGATGTGCCCAACTGCATTACATGTGCTTACAAATGCAATTTTACCTAAATTCTTGTTGTTTCAGCTCAGAAATGACTTGGTTACTAGAGTTTGAAGAATTGTAATGTTTTCTGTCAAATACACTTGTAAACTCTTCACCAATGACAGATATTGCCCTTAAGTATAGTTTGGGAGCATATCAGGCCAAGGGAAGGATGTTTTGGGTGGTTTTGCAATATCTTCATTCTGTAAAGTTAGATGTGCCCAACTGCATTACATATGCTTACAAATGCAATTTTACCTATATTCTTGTTGTTTCAGCTCAGAAATGACTTGGTTACTAGAGTTTGATGAATTGTAATGTTTTCTGTCAAATACACATGAAAACTCTTTACCAATGACACTGAATAGCATTATGTATATTGTGGGTGCATATCAGGCTAAGAGAAGCTTGTTTAGGATGGTTTTGCAATATCTTCATTCTGTAAAGTTAGATGTGCCCAACTGCAATACATATGCTTACAAATGCAATTTTACCAATATTCTTGTTGTTTCAGCTCAGAAATGACTTGGTTACTAAAGTTTGATGAATTGTAATGTTTTCTGTCAAATACACTTGTAAACTCTTCACCAAAGACAGATATTGCCCTTAAGTATAGTTTGGGAGCATATCAGGCCAAGGGAAGGATGTTTTGGGTGGTTTTGCAATATCTTCATTCTGTAAAGTTAGATGTGCCCAACTGCATTACATATGCTTACAAATGCAATTTTACCTAAATTCTTGTTGTTTCAGCTCAGAAATGACTTGGTTACTAGAGTTTGAAGAATTGTAATGTTTTCTGTCAAATACACTTGTAAACTCTTCACCAATGACAGAAATTGCCCTTAAGTATAGTTTGGGAGCATATCAGGCCAAGGGAAGGATGTTTTGGGTGGTTTTGCAATATCTTCATTCTGTAAAGTTAGATGTGCCCAACTGCATTACATATGCTTACAAATGCAATTTTACCTATATTCTTGTTGTTTCAGCTCAGAAATGACTTGGTTACTAGAGTTTGATGAATTGTAATGTTTTCTGTCAAATACACATGAAAACTCTTTACCAATGACACTGAATAGCATTATGTATATTGTGGGTGCATATCAGGCTAAGAGAAGCTTGTTTAGGATGGTTTTGCAATATCTTCATTCTGTAAAGTTAGATGTGCCCAACTGCAATACATATGCTTACAAATGCAATTTTACCAATATTCTTGTTGTTTCAGCTCAGAAATGACTTGGTTACTAAAGTTTGATGAATTGTAATGTTTTCTGTCAAATACACTTGTAAACTCTTCACCAAAGACAGATATTGCCCTTAAGTATAGTTTGGGAGCATATCAGGCCAAGGGAAGGATGTTTTGGGTGGTTTTGCAATATCTTCATTCTGTAAAGTTAGATGTGCCCAACTGCAATACATATGCTTACAAATGCAATTTTACTTATATTCTTGTTGTTTCAGCTCAGAAATGACTTGGTTACTAGAGTTTGAAGAATTGTAATGTTTTCTGTCAAATACACTTGTAAACTCTTCACCAATGACAGATATTGCCCTTAAGTATAGTTTGGGAGCATATCAGGCCAAGGGAAGGATGTTTTGGGTGGTTTTGCAATATCTTCATTCTGTAAAGTTAGATGTGCCCAACTGCATTACATATGCTTACAAATGCAATTTTACCTATATTCTTGTTGTTTCAGCTCAGAAATGACTTGGTTACTAGAGTTTGATGAATTGTAATGTTTTCTGTCAAATACACATGAAAACTCTTTACCAATGACATTGAATAGCATTATGTATATTGTGGGTGCATATCAGGCTAAGAGAAGCTTGTTTAGGATGGTTTTGCAATATCTTCATTCTGTAAAGTTAGATGTGCCCAACTGCAATACATATGCTTACAAATGCAATTTTACCAATATTCTTGTTGTTTCAGCTCAGAAATGACTTGGTTACTAAAGTTTGATGAATTGTAATGTTTTCTGTCAAATACACTTGAAAACTCTTCACCAATGACAGATATTGCCCTTAAGTATAGTTTGGGAGCATATCAGGCCAAGGGAAGGATGTTTTGGGTGGTTTTGCAATATCTTCATTCTGTAAAGTTAGATGTGCCCAACTGCATTACATATGCTTACAAATGCAATTTTACCTAAATTCTTGTTGTTTCAGCTCAGAAATGACTTGGTTACTAGAGTTTGAAGAATTGTAATGTTTTCTGTCAAATACACTTGTAAACTCTTCACCAATGACAGATATTGCCCTTAAGTATAGTTTGGGAGCATATCAGGCCAAGGGAAGGATGTTTTGGGTGGTTTTGCAATATCTTCATTCTGTAAAGTTAGATGTGCCCAACTGCATTACATATGCTTACAAATGCAATTTTACCTATATTCTTGTTGTTTCAGCTCAGAAATGACTTGGTTACTAGAGTTTGATGAATTGTAATGTTTTCTGTCAAATACACATGAAAACTCTTTACCAATGACACTGAATAGCATTATGTATATTGTGGGTGCATATCAGGCTAAGAGAAGCTTGTTTAGGATGGTTTTGCAATATCTTCATTCTGTAAAGTTAGATGTGCCCAACTGCAATACATATGCTTACAAATGCAATTTTACCAATATTCTTGTTGTTTCAGCTCAGAAATGACTTGGTTACTAAAGTTTGATGAATTGTAATGTTTTCTGTCAAATACACTTGTAAACTCTTCACCAAAGACAGATATTGCCCTTAAGTATAGTTTGGGAGCATATCAGGCCAAGGGAAGGATGTTTTGGGTGGTTTTGCAATATCTTCATTCTGTAAAGTTAGATGTGCCCAACTGCATTACATATGCTTACAAATGCAATTTTACCTAAATTCTTGTTGTTTCAGCTCAGAAATGACTTGGTTACTAGAGTTTGAAGAATTGTAATGTTTTCTGTCAAATACACTTGTAAACTCTTCACCAATGACAGATATTGCCCTTAAGTATAGTTTGGGAGCATATCAGGCCAAGGGAAGGATGTTTTGGGTGGTTTTGCAATATCTTCATTCTGTAAAGTTAGATGTGCCCAACTGCATTACATATGCTTACAAATGCAATTTTACCTATATTCTTGTTGTTTCAGCTCAGAAATGACTTGGTTACTAGAGTTTGATGAATTGTAATGTTTTCTGTCAAATACACATGAAAACTCTTTACCAATGACACTGAATAGCATTATGTATATTGTGGGTGCATATCAGGCTAAGAGAAGCTTGTTTAGGATGGTTTTGCAATATCTTCATTCTGTAAAGTTAGATGTGCCCAACTGCAATACATATGCTTACAAATGCAATTTTACCAATATTCTTGTTGTTTCAGCTCAGAAATGACTTGGTTACTAAAGTTTGATGAATTGTAATGTTTTCTGTCAAATACACTTGTAAACTCTTCACCAAAGACAGATATTGCCCTTAAGTATAGTTTGGGAGCATATCAGGCCAAGGGAAGGATGTTTTGGGTGGTTTTGCAATATCTTCATTCTGTAAAGTTAGATGTGCCCAACTGCAATACATATGCTTACAAATGCAATTTTACTTATATTCTTGTTGTTTCAGCTCAGAAATGACTTGGTTACTAGAGTTTGAAGAATTGTAATGTTTTCTGTCAAATACACTTGTAAACTCTTCACCAATGACAGATATTGCCCTTAAGTATAGTTTGGGAGCATATCAGGCCAAGGGAAGGATGTTTTGGGTGGTTTTGCAATATCTTCATTCTGTAAAGTTAGATGTGCCCAACTGCATTACATATGCTTACAAATGCAATTTTACCTATATTCTTGTTGTTTCAGCTCAGAAATGACTTGGTTACTAGAGTTTGATGAATTGTAATGTTTTCTGTCAAATACACATGAAAACTCTTTACCAATGACACTGAATAGCATTATGTATATTGTGGGTGCATATCAGGCTAAGAGAAGCTTGTTTAGGATGGTTTTGCAATATCTTCATTCTGTAAAGTTAGATGTGCCCAACTGCAATACATATGCTTACAAATGCAATTTTACCAATATTCTTGTTGTTTCAGCTCAGAAATGACTTGGTTACTAAAGTTTGATGAATTGTAATGTTTTCTGTCAAATACACTTGTAAACTCTTCACCAATGACAGATATTGCCCTTAAGTATAGTTTGGGAGCATATCAGGCCAAGGGAAGGATGTTTTGGGTGGTTTTGCAATATCTTCATTCTGTAAAGTTAGATGTGCCCAACTGCATTACATATGCCTACAAATGCAATTTTACCTATATTCTTGTTGTTTCAGCTCAGAAATGACTTGGTTACTAGAGTTTGATGAATTGTAATGTTTTCTGTCAAATACACTTGTAAACTCTTCACCAATGACAGATATTGCCCTTAAGTATAGTTTGGGAGCATATCAGGCCAAGGGAAGGATGTTTTGGGTGGTTTTGCAATATCTTCATTCTGTAAAGTTAGATGTGCCCAACTGCAATACATATGCTTACAAATGCAATTTTACTTATATTCTTGTTGTTTCAGCTCAGAAATGACTTGGTTACTAGAGTTTGAAGAGTTGTAATGTTTTCTGTCAAATACACTTGTAAACTCTTCACCAATGACAGATATTGCCCTTAAGTATAGTTTGGGAGCATATCAGGCCAAGGGAAGGATGTTTTGGGTGGTTTTGCAATATCTTCATTCTGTAAAGTTAGATGTGCCCAACTGCATTACATATGCTTACAAATGCAATTTTACCTATATTATTGTTGTTTCAGCTCAGAAATGACTTGGTTACTAGAGTTTGATGAATTGTAATGTTTTCTGTCAAATACACATGAAAACTCTTTACCAATGACACTGAATAGCATTATGTATATTGTGGGTGCATATCAGGCTAAGAGAAGCTTGTTTAGGATGGTTTTGCAATATCTTCATTCTGTAAAGTTAGATGTGCCCAACTGCAATACATATGCTTACAAATGCAATTTTACCAATATTCTTGTTGTTTCAGCTCAGAAATGACTTGGTTACTAAAGTTTGATGAATTGTAATGTTTTCTGTCAAATACACTTGTAAACTCTTCACCAAAGACAGATATTGCCCTTAAGTATAGTTTGGGAGCATATCAGGCCAAGGGAAGGATGTTTTGGGTGGTTTTGCAATATCTTCATTCTGTAAAGTTAGATGTGCCCAACTGCATTACATATGCTTACAAATGCAATTTTACCTATATTCTTGTTGTTTCAGCTCAGAAATGACTTGGTTACTAGAGTTTGATGAATTGTAATGTTTTCTGTCAAATACACATGAAAACTCTTTACCAATGACACTGAATAGCATTATGTATATTGTGGGTGCATATCAGGCTAAGAGAAGCTTGTTTAGGATGGTTTTGCAATATCTTCATTCTGTAAAGTTAGATGTGCCCAACTGCAATACATATGCTTACAAATGCAATTTTACCTATATTCTTGTTGTTTCAGCTCAGAAATGACTTGGTTACTAAAGTTTGATGAATTGTAATGTTTTCTGTCAAATACACTTGTAAACTCTTCACCAATGACAGATATTGCCCTTAAGTATAGTTTGGGAGCATATCAGGCCAAGGGAAGGATGTTTTGGGTGGTTTTGCAATATCTTCATTCTGTAAAGTTAGATGTGCCCAACTGCATTACATATGCCTACAAATGCAATTTTACCTATATTCTTGTTGTTTCAGCTCAGAAATGACTTGGTTACTAGAGTTTGAAGAATTGTAATGTTTTCTGTCAAATACACTTGTAAACTCTTCACCAATGACAGATATTGCCCTTAAGTATAGTTTGGGAGCATATCAGGCCAAGGGAAGGATGTTTTGGGTGGTTTTGCAATATCTTCATTCTGTAAAGTTAGATGTGCCCAACTGCAATACATATGCTTACAAATGCAATTTTACTTATATTCTTGTTGTTTCAGCTCAGAAATGACTTGGTTACTAGAGTTTGAAGAATTGTAATGTTTTCTGTCAAATACACTTGTAAACTCTTCACCAATGACAGATATTGCCCTTAAGTATAGTTTGGGAGCATATCAGGCCAAGGGAAGGATGTTTTGGGTGGTTTTGCAATATCTTCATTCTGTAAAGATAGATGTGCCCAACTGCATTACATATGCTTACAAATGCAATTTTACCTATATTCTTGTTGTTTCAGCTCAGAAATGACTTGGTTACTAGAGTTTGATGAATTGTAATGTTTTCTGTCAAATACACATGAAAACTCTTTACCAATTACACTGAATAGCATTATGTATATTGTGGGTGCATATCAGGCTAAGAGAAGCTTGTTTAGGATGGTTTTGCAATATCTTCATTCTGTAAAGTTAGATGTGCCCAACTGCAATACATATGCTTACAAATGCAATTTTACCTATATTCTTGTTGTTTCAGCTCAGAAATGACTTGGTTACTAAAGTTTGATTAATTGTAATGTTTTCTGTCAAATACACTTGTAAACTCTTCACCAATGACAGATATTGCCCTTAAGTATAGTTTGGGAGCATATCAGGCCAAGGGAAGGATGTTTTGGGTGGTTTTGCAATATCTTCATTCTGTAAAGTTAGATGTGCCCAACTGCAATACATATGCTTACAAATGCAATTTTACCTAAATTCTTGTTGTTTCAGCTCAGAAATGACTTGGTTACTAGAGTTTGAAGAATTGTAATGTTTTCTGTCAAATACACTTGTAAACTCTTCACCAATGACAGATATTGCCCTTAAGTATAGTTTGGGAGCATATCAGGCCAAGGGAAGGATGTTTTGGGTGGTTTTGCAATATCTTCATTCTGTAAAGTTAGATGTGCCCAACTGCATTACATATGCTTACAAATGCAATTTTACCTATATTCTTGTTGTTTCAGCTCAGAAATGACTTGGTTACTAGAGTTTGATGAATTGTAATGTTTTCTGTCAAATACACATGAAAACTCTTTACCAATGACACTGAATAGCATTATGTATATTGTGGGTGCATATCAGGCTAAGAGAAGCTTGTTTAGGATGGTTTTGCAATATCTTCATTCTGTAAAGTTAGATGTGCCCAACTGCAATACATATGCTTACAAATGCAATTTTACCAATATTCTTGTTGTTTCAGCTCAGAAATGACTTGGTTACTAAAGTTTGATGAATTGTAATGTTTTCTGTCAAATACACTTGTAAACTCTTCACCAAAGACAGATATTGCCCTTAAGTATAGTTTGGGAGCATATCAGGCCAAGGGAAGGATGTTTTGGGTGGTTTTGCAATATCTTCATTCTGTAAAGTTAGATGTGCCCAACTGCAATACATATGCTTACAAATGCAATTTTACTTATATTCTTGTTGTTTCAGCTCAGAAATGACTTGGTTACTAGAGTTTGAAGAATTGTAATGTTTTCTGTCAAATACACTTGTAAACTCTTCACCAATGACAGATATTGCCCTTAAGTATAGTTTGGGAGCATATCAGGCCAAGGGAAGGATGTTTTGGGTGGTTTTGCAATATCTTCATTCTGTAAAGTTAGATGTGCCCAACTGCATTACATATGCTTACAAATGCAATTTTACCTATATTCTTGTTGTTTCAGCTCAGAAATGACTTGGTTACTAGAGTTTGATGAATTGTAATGTTTTCTGTCAAATACACATGAAAACTCTTTACCAATGACACTGAATAGCATTATGTATATTGTGGGTGCATATCAGGCTAAGAGAAGCTTGTTTAGGATGGTTTTGCAATATCTTCATTCTGTAAAGTTAGATGTGCCCAACTGCAATACATATGCTTACAAATGCAATTTTACCAATATTCTTGTTGTTTCAGCTCAGAAATGACTTGGTTACTAAAGTTTGATGAATTGTAATGTTTTCTGTCAAATACACTTGTAAACTCTTCACCAATGACAGATATTGCCCTTAAGTATAGTTTGGGAGCATATCAGGCCAAGGGAAGGATGTTTTGGGTGGTTTTGCAATATCTTCATTCTGTAAAGTTAGATGTGCCCAACTGCATTACATATGCCTACAAATGCAATTTTACCTATATTCTTGTTGTTTCAGCTCAGAAATGACTTGGTTACTAGAGTTTGATGAATTGTAATGTTTTCTGTCAAATACACTTGTAAACTCTTCACCAATGACAGATATTGCCCTTAAGTATAGTTTGGGAGCATATCAGGCCAAGGGAAGGATGTTTTGGGTGGTTTTGCAATATCTTCATTCTGTAAAGTTAGATGTGCCCAACTGCAATACATATGCTTACAAATGCAATTTTACTTATATTCTTGTTGTTTCAGCTCAGAAATGACTTGGTTACTAGAGTTTGAAGAGTTGTAATGTTTTCTGTCAAATACACTTGTAAACTCTTCACCAATGACAGATATTGCCCTTAAGTATAGTTTGGGAGCATATCAGGCCAAGGGAAGGATGTTTTGGGTGGTTTTGCAATATCTTCATTCTGTAAAGTTAGATGTGCCCAACTGCATTACATATGCTTACAAATGCAATTTTACCTATATTATTGTTGTTTCAGCTCAGAAATGACTTGGTTACTAGAGTTTGATGAATTGTAATGTTTTCTGTCAAATACACATGAAAACTCTTTACCAATGACACTGAATAGCATTATGTATATTGTGGGTGCATATCAGGCTAAGAGAAGCTTGTTTAGGATGGTTTTGCAATATCTTCATTCTGTAAAGTTAGATGTGCCCAACTGCAATACATATGCTTACAAATGCAATTTTACCAATATTCTTGTTGTTTCAGCTCAGAAATGACTTGGTTACTAAAGTTTGATGAATTGTAATGTTTTCTGTCAAATACACATGAAAACTCTTTACCAATGACACTGAATAGCATTATGTATATTGTGGGTGCATATCAGGCTAAGAGAAGCTTGTTTAGGATGGTTTTGCAATATCTTCATTCTGTAAAGTTAGATGTGCCCAACTGCAATACATATGCTTACAAATGCAATTTTACCTATATTCTTGTTGTTTCAGCTCAGAAATGACTTGGTTACTAAAGTTTGATGAATTGTAATGTTTTCTGTCAAATACACTTGTAAACTCTTCACCAATGACAGATATTGCCCTTAAGTATAGTTTGGGAGCATATCAGGCCAAGGGAAGGATGTTTTGGGTGGTTTTGCAATATCTTCATTCTGTAAAGTTAGATGTGCCCAACTGCATTACATATGCCTACAAATGCAATTTTACCTATATTCTTGTTGTTTCAGCTCAGAAATGACTTGGTTACTAGAGTTTGAAGAATTGTAATGTTTTCTGTCAAATACACTTGTAAACTCTTCACCAATGACAGATATTGCCCTTAAGTATAGTTTGGGAGCATATCAGGCCAAGGGAAGGATGTTTTGGGTGGTTTTGCAATATCTTCATTCTGTAAAGTTAGATGTGCCCAACTGCAATACATATGCTTACAAATGCAATTTTACTTATATTCTTGTTGTTTCAGCTCAGAAATGACTTGGTTACTAGAGTTTGAAGAATTGTAATGTTTTCTGTCAAATACACTTGTAAACTCTTCACCAATGACAGATATTGCCCTTAAGTATAGTTTGGGAGCATATCAGGCCAAGGGAAGGATGTTTTGGGTGGTTTTGCAATATCTTCATTCTGTAAAGATAGATGTGCCCAACTGCATTACATATGCTTACAAATGCAATTTTACCTATATTCTTGTTGTTTCAGCTCAGAAATGACTTGGTTACTAGAGTTTGATGAATTGTAATGTTTTCTGTCAAATACACATGAAAACTCTTTACCAATTACACTGAATAGCATTATGTATATTGTGGGTGCATATCAGGCTAAGAGAAGCTTGTTTAGGATGGTTTTGCAATATCTTCATTCTGTAAAGTTAGATGTGCCCAACTGCAATACATATGCTTACAAATGCAATTTTACCTATATTCTTGTTGTTTCAGCTCAGAAATGACTTGGTTACTAAAGTTTGATTAATTGTAATGTTTTCTGTCAAATACACTTGTAAACTCTTCACCAATGACAGATATTGCCCTTAAGTATAGTTTGGGAGCATATCAGGCCAAGGGAAGGATGTTTTGGGTGGTTTTGCAATATCTTCATTCTGTAAAGTTAGATGTGCCCAACTGCAATACATATGCTTACAAATGCAATTTTACCTATATTCTTGTTGTTTCAGCTCAGAAATGACTTGGTTACTAAAGTTTGATGAATTGTAATGTTTTCTGTCAAATACACTTGTAAACTCTTCACCATAGACAGATATTGCCCTTAAGTATAGTTTGGGAGCATATCAGGCCAAGGGAAGGATGTTTTGGGTGGTTTTGCAATATCTTCATTCTGTAAAGTTAGATGTGCCCAACTGCATTACATATGCTTACAAATGCAATTTTACCTATATTCTTGTTGTTTCAGCTCAGAAATGACTTGGTTACTAGAGTTTGATGAATTGTAATGTTTTCTGTCAAATACACATGAAAACTCTTTACCAATGACACTGAATAGCATTATGTATATTGTGGGTGCATATCAGGCTAAGAGAAGCTTGTTTAGGATGGTTTTGCAATATCTTCATTCTGTAAAGTTAGATGTGCCCAACTGCAATACATATGCTTACAAATGCAATTTTACCAATATTCTTGTTGTTTCAGCTCAGAAATGACTTGGTTACTAAAGTTTGATGAATTGTAATGTTTTCTGTCAAATACACTTGTAAACTCTTCACCAAAGACAGATATTGCCCTTTAGTATAGTTTGGGAGCATATCAGGCCAAGGGAAGGATGTTTTGGGTGGTTTTGCAATATCTTCATTCTGTAAAGTTAGATGTGCCCAACTGCAATACATATGCTTACAAATGCAATTTTACTTATATTCTTGTTGTTTCAGCTCAGAAATGACTTGGTTACTAGAGTTTGTAGAATTGTAATGTTTTCTGTCAAATACACTTGTAAACTCTTCACCAATGACAGATATTGCCCTTAAGTATAGTTTGGGAGCATATCAGGCCAAGGGAAGGATGTTTTGGGTGGTTTTGCAATATCTTCATTCTGTAAAGTTAGATGTGCCCAACTGCATTACATATGCTTACAAATGCAATTTTACCTATATTCTTGTTGTTTCAGCTCAGAAATGACTTGGTTACTAGAGTTTGATGAATTGCAATGTTTTCTGTCAAATACACATGAAAACTCTTTACCAATGACACTGAATAGCATTATGTATATTGTGGGTGCATATCAGGCTAAGAGAAGCTTGTTTAGGATGGTTTTGCAATATCTTCATTCTGTAAAGTTAGATGTGCTCAACTGCAATACATATGCTTACAAATGCAATTTTACCAATATTCTTGTTGTTTCAGCTCAGAAATGACTTGGTTACTAAAGTTTGATGAATTGTAATGTTTTCTGTCAAATACACTTGTAAACTCTTCACCAAAGACAGATATTGCCCTTAAGTATAGTTTGGGAGCATATCAGGCCAAGGGAAGGATGTTTTGGGTGGTTTTGCAATATCTTCATTCTGTAAAGTTAGATGTGCCCAACTGCATTACATATGCTTACAAATGCAATTTTACCTATATTCTTGTTGTTTCAGCTCAGAAATGACTTGGTTACTAAAGTTTGATGAATTGTAATGTTTTCTGTCAAATACACATGAAAACTCTTTACCAATGACACTGAATAGCATTATGTATATTGTGGGTGCATATCAGGCTAAGAGAAGCTTGTTTAGGATGGTTTTGCAATATCTTCATTCTGTAAAGTTAGATGTGCCCAACTGCAATACATATGCTTACAAATGCAATTTTACCTATATTCTTGTTGTTTCAGCTCAGAAATGACTTGGTTACTAGAGTTTGATGAATTGTAATGTTTTCTGTCAAATACACATGAAAACTCTTTACCAATTACACTGAATAGCATTATGTATATTGTGGGTGCATATCAGGCTAAGAGAAGCTTGTTTAGGATGGTTTTGCAATATCTTCATTCTGTAAAGTTAGATGTGCCCAACTGCAATACATATGCTTACAAATGCAATTTTACCTATATTCTTGTTGTTTCAGCTCAGAAATGACTTGGTTACTAAAGTTTGATTAATTGTAATGTTTTCTGTCAAATACACTTGTAAACGCTTCACCAATGACAGATATTGCCCTTAAGTATAGTTTGGGAGCATATCAGGCCAAGGGAAGGATGTTTTGGGTGGTTTTGCAATATCTTCATTCTGTAAAGTTAGATGTGCCCAACTGCAATACATATGCTTACAAATGCAATTTTACCTATATTCTTGTTGTTTCAGCTCAGAAATGACTTGGTTACTAGAGTTTGAAGAATTGTAATGTTTTCTGTCAAATACACTTGTAAACTCTTCACCAATGACAGATATTGCCCTTAAGTATAGTTTGGGAGCATATCAGGCCAAGGGAAGGATGTTTTGGGTGGTTTTGCAATATCTTCATTCTGTAAAGTTAGATGTGCCCAACTGCATTACATATGCTTACAAATGCAATTTTACCTATATTCTTGTTGTTTCAGCTCAGAAATGACTTGGTTACTAGAGTTTGATGAATTGTAATGTTTTCTGTCAAATACACATGAAAACTCTTTACCAATGACACTGAATAGCATTATGTATATTGTGGGTGCATATCAGGCTAAGAGAAGCTTGTTTAGGATGGTTTTGCAATATCTTCATTCTGTAAAGTTAGATGTGCCCAACTGCAATACATATGCTTACAAATGCAATTTTACCAATATTCTTGTTGTTTCAGCTCAGAAATGACTTGGTTACTAAAGTTTGATGAATTGTAATGTTTTCTGTCAAATACACTTGTAAACTCTTCACCAAAGACAGATATTGCCCATAAGTATAGTTTGGGAGCATATCAGGCCAAGGGAAGGATGTTTTGGGTGGTTTTGCAATATCTTCATTCTGTAAAGTTAGATGTGCCCAACTGCAATACATATGCTTACAAATGCAATTTTACTTATATTCTTGTTGTTTCAGCTCAGAAATGACTTGGTTACTAGAGTTTGAAGAATTGTAATGTTTTCTGTCAAATACACTTGTAAACTCTTCACCAATGACAGATATTGCCCTTAAGTATAGTTTGGGAGCATATCAGGCCAAGGGAAGGATGTTTTGGGTGGTTTTGCAATATCTTCATTCTGTAAAGTTAGATGTGCCCAACTGCATTACATATGCTTACAAATGCAATTTTACCTATATTCTTGTTGTTTCAGCTCAGAAATGACTTGGTTACTAGAGTTTGATGAATTGTAATGTTTTCTGTCAAATACACATGAAAACTCTTTACCAATGACACTGAATAGCATTATGTATATTGTGGGTGCATATCAGGCTAAGAGAAGCTTGTTTAGGATGGTTTTGCAATATCTTCATTCTGTAAAGTTAGATGTGCCCAACTGCAATACATATGCTTACAAATGCAATTTTACCAATAATCTTGTTGTTTCAGCTCAGAAATGACTTGGTTACTAACGTTTGATGAATTGTAATGTTTTCTGTCAAATACACTTGTAAACTCTTCACCAAAGACAGATATTGCCCTTAAGTATAGTTTGGGAGCATATCAGGCCAAGGGAAGGATGTTTTGGGTGGTTTTGCAATATCTTCATTCTGTAAAGTTAGATGTGCCCAACTGCATTACATATGCTTACAAATGCAATTTTACCTATATTCTTGTTGTTTCAGCTCAGAAATGACTTGGTTACTAGAGTTTGATGAATTGTAATGTTTTCTGTCAAATACACATGAAAACTCTTTACCAATGACACTGAATAGCATTATGTATATTGTGGGTGCATATCAGGCTAAGAGAAGCTTGTTTAGGATGGTTTTGCAATATCTTCATTCTGTAAAGTTAGATGTGCCCAACTGCAATACATATGCTTACAAATGCAATTTTACCAATATTCTTGTTGTTTCAGCTCAGAAATGACTTGGTTACTAAAGTTTGATGAATTGTAATGTTTTCTGTCAAATACACTTGTAAACTCTTCACCAAAGACAGATATTGCCCTTAAGTATAGTTTGGGAGCATATCAGGCCAAGGGAAGGATGTTTTGGGTGGTTTTGCAATATCTTCATTCTGTAAAGTTAGATGTGCCCAACTGCAATACATATGCTTACAAATGCAATTTTACTTATATTCTTGTTGTTTCAGCTCAGAAATGACTTGGTTACTAGAGTTTGAAGAATTGTAATGTTTTCTGTCAAATACACTTGTAAACTCTTCACCAATGACAGATATTGCCCTTAAGTATAGTTTGGGAGCATATCAGGCCAAGGGAAGGATGTTTTGGGTGGTTTTGCAATATCTTCATTCTGTAAAGTTAGATGTGCCCAACTGCATTACATATGCTTACAAATGCAATTTTACCTATATTCTTGTTGTTTCAGCTCAGAAATGACTTGGTTACTAGAGTTTGATGAATTGTAATGTTTTCTGTCAAATACACATGAAAACTCTTTACCAATGACACTGAATAGCATTATGTATATTGTGGGTGCATATCAGGCTAAGAGAAGCTTGTTTAGGATGGTTTTGCAATATCTTCATTCTGTAAAGTTAGATGTGCCCAACTGCAATACATATGCTTACAAATGCAATTTTACCTATATTCTTGTTGTTTCAGCTCAGAAATGACTTGGTTACTAAAGTTTGATTAATTGTAATGTTTTCTGTCAAATACACTTGTAAACTCTTCACCAATGACAGATATTGCCCTTAAGTATAGTTTGGGAGCATATCAGGCCAAGGGAAGGATGTTTTGGGTGGTTTTGCAATATCTTCATTCTGTAAAGTTAGATGTGCCCAACTGCATTACATATGCTTACAAATGCAATTTTACCTATATTCTTGTTGTTTCAGCTCAGAAATGACTTGGTTACTAAAGTTTGATGAATTGTATTGTTTTCTGTCAAATACACTTGTAAACTCTTCACCAATGACAGATATTGCCCTTAAGTATAGTTTGGGAGCATATCAGGCCAAGGGAAGGTTGTTTTGGGTGGTTTTGCAATATCTTCATTCTGTAAAGTTAGATGTGCCCAACTGCAATACATATGCTTACAAATGCAATTTTACTTATATTCTTGTTGTTTCAGCTCAGAAATGACTTGGTTACTAGAGTTTGAAGAATTGTAATGTTTTCTGTCAAATACACTTGTAAACTCTTCACCAATGACAGATATTGCCCTTAAGTATAGTTTGGGAGCATATCAGGCCAAGGGAAGGATGTTTTATGTGGTTTTGCAATATCTTCATTCTGTAAAGTTAGATGTGCCCAACTGCATTACATATGCTTACAAATGCAATTTTACCTATATTCTTGTTGTTTCAGCTCAGAAATGACTTGGTTACTAGAGTTTGATGAATTGTAATGTTTTCTGTCAAATACACATGAAAACTCTTTACCAATGACACTGAATAGCATTATGTATATTGTGGGTGCATATCAGGCTAAGAGAAGCTTGTTTAGGATGGTTTTGCAATATCTTCATTCTGTAAAGTTAGATGTGCCCAACTGCAATACATATGCTTACAAATGCAATTTTACCTATATTCTTGTTGTTTCAGCTCAGAAATGACTTGGTTACTAAAGTTTGATGAATTGTAATGTTTTCTGTCAAATACACTTGTAAACTCTTCACCATAGACAGATATTGCCCTTAAGTATAGTTTGGGAGCATATCAGGCCAAGGGAAGGAAGTTTTGGGTGGTTTTGCAATATCTTCTTTCTGTAAAGTTAGATGTGCCCAACTGCATTACATATGCTTACAAATGCAATTTTACCTATATTCTTGTTGTTTCAGCTCAGAAATGACTTGGTTACTTGAGTTTGATGAATTGTAATGTTTTCATGCAAATACTCTTGTAAACTCTTCACCAATGACAGAGATTGCCCTTAAGTATAGTTTGGGAGCATATCAGGCCGAGGGAAGGATGTTTTGGGTGGTTTTGCAATATCTTCATTCTGTAAAGTTAGATGTGCCCAACTGCATTACATATGCTTACAAATGCAATTTTACCTATATTCTTGTTGTTTCAGCTCAGAAATGACTTGGTTACTAAAGTTTGATGAATTGTAATGTTTTCTGTCAAATACACTTGTAAACTCTTCACCAATGACAGATATTGCCCTTAAGTATAGTTTGGGAGCATATCAGGCCAAGTGAAGGATGTTTTGGGTGGTTTTGCAATATCTTCATTCTGTAAAGTTAGATGTGCCCAACTGCATTACATATGCCTACAAATGCAATTTTACCTATATTCTTGTTGTTTCAGCTCAGAAATGACTTGGTTACTAGAGTTTGATGAATTGTAATGTTTTCTGTCAAATACACTTGTAAACTCTTCACCAATGACAGATATTGCCCTTAAGTATAGTTTGGGAGCATATCAGGCCAAGGGAAGGATGTTTTGGGTGGTTTTGCAATATCTTCATTCTGTAAAGTTAGATGTGCCCAACTGCAATACATATGCTTACAAATGCAATTTTACTTATATTCTTGTTGTTTCAGCTCAGAAATGACTTGGTTACTAGAGTTTGAAGAATTGTAATGTTTTCTGTCAAATACACTTGTAAACTCTTCACCAATGACAGATATTGCCCTTAAGTATAGTTTGGGAGCATATCAGGCCAAGGGAAGGATGTTTTGGGTGGTTTTGCAATATCTTCATTCTGTAAAGTTAGATGTGCCCAACTGCATTACATATGCTTACAAATGCAATTTTACCGATATTCTTGTTGTTTCAGCTCAGAAATGACTTGGTTACTAGAGTTTGATGAATTGTAATGTTTTCTGTCAAATACACATGAAAACTCTTTACCAATGACACTGAATAGCATTATGTATATTGTGGGTGCATATCAGGCTAAGAGAAGCTTGTTTAGGATGGTTTTGCAATATCTTCATTCTGTAAAGTTAGATGTGCCCAACTGCAATACATATGCTTACAAATGCAATTTTACCAATATTCTTGTTGTTTCAGCTCAGAAATGACTTGGTTACTAAAGTTTGATGAATTGTAATGTTTTCTGTCAAATACACTTGTAAACCCTTCACCAAAGACAGATATTGCCCTTAAGTATAGTTTGGGAGCATATCAGGCCAAGGGAAGGATGTTTTGGGTGGTTTTGCAATATCTTCATTCTGTAAAGTTAGATGTGCCCAACTGCATTACATATGCTTACAAATGCAATTTTACCTATATTCTTGTTGTTTCAGCTCAGAAATGACTTGGTTACTAGAGTTTGATGAATTGTAATGTTTTCTGTCAAATACACATGAAAACTCTTTACCAATGACACTGAATAGCATTATGTATATTGTGGGTGCATATCAGGCTAAGAGAAGCTTGTTTAGGATGGTTTTGCAATATCTTCATTCTGTAAAGTTAGATGTGCCCAACTGCAATACATATGCTTACAAATGCAATATTACCAATATTCTTGTTGTTTCAGCTCAGAAATGACTTGGTTACTAAAGTTTGATGAATTGTAATGTTTTCTGTCAAATACACTTGTAAACTCTTCACCAAAGACAGATATTGCCCTTAAGTATAGTTTGGGAGCATATCAGGCCAAGGGAAGGATGTTTTGGGTGGTTTTGCAATATCTTCATTCTGTAAAGTTAGATGTGCCCAACTGCAATACATATGCTTACAAATGCAATTTTACTTATATTCTTGTTGTTTCAGCTCAGAAATGACTTGGTTACTAGAGTTTGAAGAATTGTAATGTTTTCTGTCAAATACACTTGTAAACTCTTCACCAATGACAGATATTGCCCTTAAGTATAGTTTGGGAGCATATCAGGCCAAGGGAAGGATGTTTTGGGTGGTTTTGCAATATCTTCATTCTGTAAAGTTAGATGTGCCCAACTGCATTACATATGCTTACAAATGCAATTTTACCTATATTCTTGTTGTTTCAGCTCAGAAATGACTTGGTTACTAGAGTTTGATGAATTGTAATGTTTTCTGTCAAATACACATGAAAACTCTTTACCAATGACACTGAATAGCATTATGTATATTGTGGGTGCATATCAGGCTAAGAGAAGCTTGTTTAGGATGGTTTTGCAATATCTTCATTCTGTAAAGTTAGATGTGCCCAACTGCAATACATATGCTTACAAATGCAATTTTACCTATATTCTTGTTGTTTCAGCTCAGAAATGACTTGGTTACTAAAGTTTGATTAATTGTAATGTTTTCTGTCAAATACACTTGTAAACTCTTCACCAATGACAGATATTGCCCTTAAGTATAGTTTGGGAGCATATCAGGCCAAGGGAAGGATGTTTTGGGTGGTTTTGCAATATCTTCATTCTGTAAAGTTAGATGTGCCCAACTGCATTACATATGCTTACAAATGCAATTTTACCTATATTCTTGTTGTTTCAGCTCAGAAATGACTTGGTTACTAAAGTTTGATGAATTGTATTGTTTTCTGTCAAATACACTTGTAAACTCTTCACCAATGACAGATATTGCCCTTAAGTATAGTTTGGGAGCATATCAGGCCAAGGGAAGGATGTTTTTGGTGGTTTTGCAATATCTTCATTCTGCAAAGTTAGATGTGCCCAACTGCATTACATATGCTTACAAATGCAATTTTACCTATATTTTTGTTGTTTCAGCTCAGAAATGACTTGGTTACTAAAGTTTGATGAATTGTAATGTTTTCTGTCAAATACACTTGTAAACGCTTCACCAATGACAGATATTGCCCTTAAGTATAGTTTGGGAGCATATCAGGCCAAGGGAAGGATGTTTTGGGTGGTTTTGCAATATCTTCATTCTGTAAAGTTAGATGTGCCCAACTGCAATACATATGCTTACAAATGCAATTTTACCTATATTCTTGTTGTTTCAGCTCAGAAATGACTTGGTTACTAAAGTTTGATGAATTGAATGTTTTCTGTCAAATACACTTGTAAACTCTTCACCCATGACAGATATAGCCCTTAAGTATAGTTTGGGAGCATATCAGGCCAAGGGAAGGATGTTTTGGGTGGTTTTGCAATATCTTCATTCTGTAAAGTTAGATGTGCCCAACTGCATTACATATGCTTACAAATGCAATTTTACCTATATTCTTGTTGTTTCAGCTCAGAAATGACTTGGTTACTAAAGTTTGATGAATTGTATTGTTTTCTGTCAAATACACTTGTAAACTCTTCACCAATGACAGAGATTGCCCTTAAGTATAGTTTGGGAGCATATCAGGCCAAGGGAAGGATGTTTTGGGTGGTTTTGCAATATCTTCATTCTGTAAAGTTAGATGTGCCCAACTGCAATACATATGCTTACAAATGCAATTTTACTTATATTCTTGTTGTTTCAGCTCAGAAATGACTTGGTTACTAGAGTTTGAAGAATTGTAATGTTTTCTGTCAAATACACTTGTAAACTCTTCACCAATGACAGATATTGCCCTTAAGTATAGTTTGGGAGCATATCAGGCCAAGGGAAGGATGTTTTGGGTGGTTTTGCAATATCTTCATTCTGTAAAGTTAGATGTGCCCAACTGCATTACATATGCTTACAAATGCAATTTTACCTATATTCTTGTTGTTTCAGCTCAGAAATGACTTGGTTACTAGAGTTTGATGAATTGTAATGTTTTCTGTCAAATACACATGAAAACTCTTTACCAATGACACTGAATAGCATTATGTATATTGTGGGTGCATATCAGGCTAAGAGAAGCTTGTTTAGGATGGTTTTGCAATATCTTCATTCTGTAAAGTTAGATGTGCCCAACTGCAATACATATGCTTACAAATGCAATTTTACCTATATTCTTGTTGTTTCAGCTCAGAAATGACTTGGTTACTAAAGTTTGATGAATTGTAATGTTTTCTGTCAAATACACTTGTAAACTCTTCACCATAGACAGATATTGCCCTTAAGTATAGTTTGGGAGCATATCAGGCCAAGGGAAGGAAGTTTTGGGTGGTTTTGCAATATCTTCATTCTGTAAAGTTAGATGTGCCCAACTGCATTACATATGCTTATAAATGCAATTTTACCTATATTCTTGTTGTTTCAGCTCAGAAATGACTTGGTTACTTGAGTTTGATGAATTGTAATGTTTTCATGCAAATACTCTTGTAAACTCTTCACCAATGACAGAGATTGCCCTTAAGTATAGTTTGGGAGCATATCAGGCCGAGGGAAGGATGTTTTGGGTGGTTTTGCAATATCTTCATTCTGTAAAGTTAGATGTGCCCAACTGCATTACATATGCTTACAAATGCAATTTTACCTATATTCTTGTTGTTTCAGCTCAGAAATGACTTGGTTACTAAAGTTTGATGAATTGTAATGTTTTCTGTCAAATACACTTGTAAACTCTTCACCAATGACAGATATTGCCCTTAAGTATAGTTTGGGAGCATATCAGGCCAAGTGAAGGATGTTTTGGGTGGTTTTGCAATATCTTCATTCTGTAAAGTTAGATGTGCCCAACTGCATTACATATGCCTACAAATGCAATTTTACCTATATTCTTGTTGTTTCAGCTCAGAAATGACTTGGTTACTAGAGTTTGATGAATTGTAATGTTTTCTGTCAAATACACATGAAAACTCTTTACCAATGACACTGAATAGCATTATGTATATTGTGGGTGCATATCAGGCTAAGAGAAGCTTGTTTAGGATGGTTTTGCAATATCTTCATTCTGTAAAGTTAGATGTGCCCAACTGCAATACATATGCTTACAAATGCAATTTTACCAATATTCTTGTTGTTTCAGCTCAGAAATGACTTGGTTACTAAAGTTTGATGAATTGTAATGTTTTCTGTCAAATACACTTGTAAACTCTTCACCAAAGACAGATATTGCCCTTAAGTATAGTTTGGGAGCATATCAGGCCAAGGGAAGGATGTTTTGGGTGGTTTTGCAATATCTTCATTCTGTAAAGTTAGATGTGCCCAACTGCATTACATATGCTTACAAATGCAATTTTACCTATATTCTTGTTGTTTCAGCTCAGAAATGACTTGGTTACTAGAGTTTGATGAATTGTAATGTTTTCTGTCAAATACACATGAAAACTCTTTACCAATGACACTGAATAGCATTATGTATATTGTGGGTGCATATCAGGCTAAGAGAAGCTTGTTTAGGATGGTTTTGCAATATCTTCATTCTGTAAAGTTAGATGTGCCCAACTGCAATACATATGCTTACAAATGCAATTTTACCAATATTCTTGTTGTTTCAGCTCAGAAATGACTTGGTTACTAAAGTTTGATGAATTGTAATGTTTTCTGTCAAATACACTTGTAAACTCTTCACCAAAGACAGATATTGCCCTTAAGTATAGTTTGGGAGCATATCAGGCCAAGGGAAGGATGTTTTGGGTGGTTTTGCAATATCTTCATTCTGTAAAGTTAGATGTGCCCAACTGCAATACATATGCTTACAAATGCAATTTTACTTATATTCTTGTTGTTTCAGCTCAGAAATGACTTGGTTACTAGAGTTTGAAGAATTGTAATGTTTTCTGTCAAATACACTTGTAAACTCTTCACCAATGACAGATATTGCCCTTAAGTATAGTTTGGGAGCATATCAGGCCAAGGGAAGGATGTTTTGGGTGGTTTTGCAATATCTTCATTCTGTAAAGTTAGATGTGCCCAACTGCATTACATATGCTTACAAATGCAATTTTACCTATATTCTTGTTGTTTCAGCTCAGAAATGACTTGGTTACTAGAGTTTGATGAATTGTAATGTTTTCTGTCAAATACACATGAAAACTCTTTACCAATGACACTGAATAGCATTATGTATATTGTGGGTGCATATCAGGCTAAGAGAAGCTTGTTTAGGATGGTTTTGCAATATCTTCATTCTGTAAAGTTAGATGTGCCCAACTG
The DNA here is from genome assembly GCF_036373705.1 of Amia ocellicauda. Taxonomy (NCBI): domain Eukaryota; kingdom Metazoa; phylum Chordata; class Actinopteri; order Amiiformes; family Amiidae; genus Amia; species Amia ocellicauda. Next base: position 53,168,075 of record NC_089852.1, read on the forward strand.
CAATACATATGCTTACAAATGCAATTTTACCTATATTCTTGTTGTTTCAGCTCAGAAATGACTTGGTTACTAAAGTTTGATTAATTGTAATGTTTTCTGTCAAATACACTTGTAAACTCTTCACCAATGACAGATATTGCCCTTAAGTATAGTTTGGGAGCATATCAGGCCAAGGGAAGGATGTTTTGGGTGGTTTTGCAATATCTTCATTCTGTAAAGTTAGATGTGCCCAACTGCATTACATATGCTTACAAATGCAATTTTACCTATATTCTTGTTGTTTCAGCTCAGAAATGACTTGGTTACTAAAGTTTGATGAATTGTATTGTTTTCTGTCAAATACACTTGTAAACTCTTCACCAATGACAGATATTGCCCTTAAGTATAGTTTGGGAGCATATCAGGCCAAGGGAAGGATGTTTTTGGTGGTTTTGCAATATCTTCATTCTGCAAAGTTAGATGTGCCCAACTGCATTACATATGCTTACAAATGCAATTTTACCTATATTTTTGTTGTTTCAGCTCAGAAATGACTTGGTTACTAAAGTTTGATGAATTGTAATGTTTTCTGTCAAATACACTTGTAAACGCTTCACCAATGACAGATATTGCCCTTAAGTATAGTTTGGGAGCATATCAGGCCAAGGGAAGGATGTTTTGGGTGGTTTTGCAATATCTTCATTCTGTAAAGTTAGATGTGCCCAACTGCAATACATATGCTTACAAATGCAATTTTACCTATATTCTTGTTGTTTCAGCTCAGAAATGACTTGGTTACTAAAGTTTGATGAATTGAATGTTTTCTGTCAAATACACTTGTAAACTCTTCACCATAGACAGATATTGCCCTTAAGTATAGTTTGGGAGCATATCAGGCCAAGGGAAGGATGTTTTGGGTGGTTTTGCAATATCTTCATTCTGTAAAGTTAGATGTGCCCAACTGCATTACATATGCTTACAAATGCAATTTTACCTATATTCTTGTTGTTTTAGCTCAGAAATGACTTGGTTACTAGAGTTTGAAGAATTGTAATGTTTTCTGTCAAATACACTTGTAAACTCTTCACCAATGACAGATATTGCCGCCCTTAAGTATAGTTTGGGAGCATATCAGGCCAAGGGAAGGATGTTTTGGGTGGTTTTGCAATATCTTCATTCTGTAAAGTTAGATGTGCCCAACTGCATTACATATGCTTACAAATGCAATTTTACCTATATTCTTGTTGTTTCAGCTCAGAAATGACTTGGTTACTAGAGTTTGATGAATTGTAATGTTTTCTGTCAAATACACATGAAAACTCTTTACCAATGACACTGAATAGCATTATGTATATTGTGGGTGCATATCAGGCTAAGAGAAGCTTGTTTAGGATGGTTTTGCAATATCTTCATTCTGTAAAGTTAGATGTGCCCAACTGCAATACATATGCTTACAAATGCAATTTTACCAATATTCTTGTTGTTTCAGCTCAGAAATGACTTGGTTACTAAAGTTTGATGAATTGTAATGTTTTCTGTCAAATACACTTGTAAACGCTTCACCAAAGACAGATATTGCCCTTAAGTATAGTTTGGGAGCATATCAGGCCAAGGGAAGGATGTTTTGGGTGGTTTTGCAATATCTTCATTCTGTAAAGTTAGATGTGCCCAACTACATTACATATGCTTACAAATGCAATTTTACTTATATTCTTGTTGTTTCAGCTCAGAAATGACTTGGTTACTAGAGTTTGAAGAATTGTAATGTTTTCTGTCAAATACACTTGTAAACTCTTCACCAATGACAGATATTGCCCTTAAGTATAGTTTGGGAGCATATCAGGCCAAGGGAAGGATGTTTTGGGTGGTTTTGCAATATCTTCATTCTGTAAAGTTAGATGTGCCCAACTGCATTACATATGCTTACAAATGCAATTTTACCTATATTCTTGTTGTTTCAGCTCAGAAATGACTTGGTTACTAGAGTTTGATGAATTGTAATGTTTTCTGTCAAATACACATGAAAACTCTTTACCAATGACACTGAATAGCATTATGTATATTGTGGGTGCATATCAGGCTAAGAGAAGCTTGTTTAGGATGGTTTTGCAATATCTTCATTCTGTAAAGTTAGATGTGCCCAACTGCAATACATATGCTTACAAATGCAATTTTACCAATATTCTTGTTGTTTCAGCTCAGAAATGACTTGGTTACTAAAGTTTGATGAATTGTAATGTTTTCTGTCAAATACACTTGTAAACTCTTCACCAAAGACAGATATTGCCCTTAAGTATAGTTTGGGAGCATATCAGGCCAAGGGAAGGATGTTTTGGGTGGTTTTGCAATATCTTCATTCTGTAAAGTTAGATGTGCCCAACTGCATTACATATGCTTACAAATGCAATTTTACCTATATTCTTGTTGTTTCAGCTCAGAAATGACTTGGTTACTAGAGTTTGATGAATTGTAATGTTTTCTGTCAAATACACATGAAAACTCTTTACCAATGACACTGAATAGCATTATGTATATTGTGGGTGCATATCAGGCTAAGAGAAGCTTGTTTAGGATGGTTTTGCAATATCTTCATTCTGTAAAGTTAGATGTGCCCAACTGCAATACATATGCTTACAAATGCAATTTTACCAATATTCTTGTTGTTTCAGCTCAGAAATGACTTGGTTACTAAAGTTTGATGAATTGTAATGTTTTCTGTCAAATACACTTGTAAACTCTTCACCAAAGACAGATATTGCCCTTAAGTATAGTTTGGGAGCATATCAGGCCAAGGGAAGGATGTTTTGGGTGGTTTTGCAATATCTTCATTCTGTAAAGTTAGATGTGCCCAACTGCATTACATATGCTTACAAATGCAATTTTACCTATATTCTTGTTGTTTCAGCTCAGAAATGACTTGGTTACTAGAGTTTGATGAATTGTAATGTTTTCTGTCAAATACACATGAAAACTCTTTACCAATGACACTGAATAGCATTATGTATATTGTGGGTGCATATCAGGCTAAGAGAAGCTTGTTTAGGATGGTTTTGCAATATCTTCATTCTGTAAAGTTAGATGTGCCCAACTGCAATACATATGCTTACAAATGCAATTTTACCAATATTCTTGTTGTTTCAGCTCAGAAATGACTTGGTTACTAAAGTTTGATTAATTGTAATGTTTTCTGTCAAATACACTTGTAAACTCTTCACCAATGACAGATATAGCCCTTAAGTATAGTTTGGGAGCATATCAGGCCAAGGGAAGGATGTTTTGGGTGGTTTTGCAATATCTTCATTCTGTAAAGTTAGATGTGCCCAACTGCATTACATATGCTTATAAATGCAATTTTACCTATATTCTTGTTGTTTCAGCTCAGAAATGACTTGGTTACTTGAGTTTGATGAATTGTAATGTTTTCATGCAAATACTCTTGTAAACTCTTCACCAATGACAGAGATTGCCCTTAAGTATAGTTTGGGAGCATATCAGGCCGAGGGAAGGATGTTTTGGGTGGTTTTGCAATATCTTCATTCTGTAAAGTTAGATGTGCCCAACTGCATTACATATGCTTACAAATGCAATTTTACCTATATTCTTGTTGTTTCAGCTCAGAAATGACTTGGTTACTAAAGTTTGATGAATTGTAATGTTTTCTGTCAAATACACTTGTAAACTCTTCACCAATGACAGATATTGCCCTTAAGTATAGTTTGGGAGCATATCAGGCCAAGTGAAGGATGTTTTGGGTGGTTTTGCAATATCTTCATTCTGTAAAGTTAGATGTGCCCAACTGCATTACATATGCCTACAAATGCAATTTTACCTATATTCTTGTTGTTTCAGCTCAGAAATGACTTGGTTACTAGAGTTTGATGAATTGTAATGTTTTCTGTCAAATACACTTGTAAACTCTTCACCAATGACAGATATTGCCCTTAAGTATAGTTTGGGAGCATATCAGGCCAAGGGAAGGATGTTTTGGGTGGTTTTGCAATATCTTCATTCTGTAAAGTTAGATGTGCCCAACTGCATTACATATGCTTACAAATGCAATTTTACCTATATTCTTGTTGTTTCAGCTCAGAAATGACTTGGTTACTAGAGTTTGATGAATTGTAATGTTTTCTGTCAAATACACATGAAAACTCTTTACCAATGACACTGAATAGCATTATGTATATTGTGGGTGCATATCAGGCTAAGAGAAGCTTGTTTAGGATGGTTTTGCAATATCTTCATTCTGTAAAGTTAGATGTGCCCAACTGCATTACATATGCTTACAAATGCAATTTTACCTATATTCTTGTTGTTTCAGCTCAGAAATGACTTGGTTACTAAAGTTTGATGAATTGTATTGTTTTCTGTCAAATACACTTGTAAACTCTTCACCAAAGACAGATATTGCCCTTAAGTATAGTTTGGGAGCATATCAGGCCAAGGGAAGGATGTTTTTGGTGGTTTTGCAATATCTTCATTCTGCAAAGTTAGATGTGCCCAACTGCATTACATATGCTTACAAATGCAATTTTACCTATATTTTTGTTGTTTCAGCTCAGAAATGACTTGGTTACTAAAGTTTGATGAATTGTAATGTTTTCTGTCAAATACACTTGTAAACGCTTCACCAATGACAGATATTGCCCTTAAGTATAGTTTGGGAGCATATCAGGCCAAGGGAAGGATGTTTTGGGTGGTTTTGCAATATCTTCATTCTGTAAATTTAGATGTGCCCAACTGCATTACATATGCTTACAAATGCAATTTTACCTATATTCTTGTTGTTTCAGCTCAGAAATGACTTGGTTACTAGAGTTTGAAGAATTGTAATGTTTTCTGTCAAATACACTTGTAAACTCTTCACCAATGACAGATATTGCCCTTAAGTATAGTTTGGGAGCATATCAGGCCAAGGGAAGGATGTTTTGGGTGGTTTTGCAATATCTTCATTCTGTAAAGTTAGATGTGCCCAACTGCATTACATATGCTTACAAATGCAATTTTACCTATATTCTTGTTGTTTCAGCTCATAAATGACTTGGTTACTAGAGTTTGATGAATTGTAATGTTTTCTGTCAAATACACATGAAAACTCTTTACCAATGACACTGAATAGCATTATGTATATTGTGGGTGCATATCAGGCTAAGAGAAGCTTGTTTAGGATGGTTTTGCAATATCTTCATTCTGTAAAGTTAGATGTGCCCAACTGCAATACATATGCTTACAAATGCAATTTTACCTATATTCTTGTTGTTTCAGCTCAGAAATGACTTGGTTACTAAAGTTTGATTAATTGTAATGTTTTCTGTCAAATACACTTGTAAACTCTTCACCAATGACAGATATTGCCCTTAAGTATAGTTTGGGAGCATATCAGGCCAAGGGAAGGATGTTTTGGGTGGTTTTGCAATATCTTCATTCTGTAAAGTTAGATGTGCCCAACTGCATTACATATGCTTACAAATGCAATTTTACCTATATTCTTGTTGTTTCAGCTCAGAAATGACTTGGTTACTAGAGTTTGATGAATTGTAATGTTTTCTTGCAAATACTCTTGTAAACTCTTCACCAATGACAGAGATTGCCCTTAAGTATAGTTTGGGAGCATATCAGGCCAAGGGAAGTATGTTTTGGGTGGTTTTGCAATATCTTCATTCTGTAAAGTTAGATGTGCCCAACTGCAATACATATGCTTACAAATGCAATTTTACCTATATTCTTGTTGTTTCAGCTCAGAAATGACTTGGTTACTAGAGTTTGATGAATTGTAATGTTTTCTGTCAAATACACATGAAAACTCTTTACCAATGACACTGAATAGCATTATGTATATTGTGGGTGCATATCAGGCTAAGAGAAGCTTGTTTAGTATGGTTTTGCAATATCTTCATTCTGTAAAGTTAGATGTGCCCAACTGCAATACATATGCTTACAAATGCAATTTTACCAATATTCTTGTTGTTTCAGCTCAGAAATGACTTGGTAACTAAAGTTTGATGAATTGTAATGTTTTCTGTCAAATACACTTGTAAACTCTTCACCAAAGACAGATATTGCCCTTAAGTATAGTTTGGGAGCATATCAGGCAAAGGGAAGGATGTTTTGGGTGGTTTTGCAATATCTTCATTCTGTAAAGTTAGATGTGCCCAACTGCATTACATATGCTTACAAATGCAATTTTACCTATATTCTTGTTGTTTCAGCTCAGAAATGACTTGGTTACTAAAGTTTGATGAATTGTAATGTTTTCTGTCAAATACACTTGTAAACTCTTCACCAATGACAGATATTGCCCTTAAGTATAGTTTGGGAGCATATCAGGCCAAGGGAAGGATGTTTTTGGTGGTTTTGCAATATCTTCATTCTGTAAAGTTAGATGTGCCCAACTGCATTACATATGCCTACAAATGCAATTTTACCTATATTCTTGTTGTTTCAGCTCAGAAATGACTTGGTTACTAGAGTTTGATGAATTGTAATGTTTTCTGTCAAATACACTTGTAAACTCTTCAGCAATGACAGATATTGCCCTTAAGTATAGTTTGGGAGCATATCAGGCCAAGGGAAGGATGTTTTGGGTGGTTTTGCAATATCTTCATTCTGTAAAGTTAGATGTGCCCAACTGCATTACATATGCTTACAAATGCAATTTTACCTATATTCTTGTTGTTTCAGATCAGAAATGACTTGGTTACTAAAGTTTGATGAATTGTAATGTTTTCTGTCAAATAGACTTGTAAACTCTTCACCAATGACAGATATTGCCCTTAAGTATAGTTTGGGAGCATATCAGGCCAAGGGAAGGATGTTTTGGGTGGTTTTGCAATATCTTCATTCTGTAAAGTTAGATGTGCCCAACTGCAATACATATGCTTACAAATGCAATTTTACTTATATTCTTGTTGTTTCAGCTCAGAAATGACTTGGTTACTAAAGTTTGATGAATTGTAATGTTTTCTGTCAAATACACTTGTAAACGCTTCACCAATGACAGATATTGCCCTTAAGTATAGTTTGGGAGCATATCAGGCCAAGGGAAGGATGTTTTGGGTGGTTTTGCAATATCTTCATTCTGTAAATTTAGATGTGCCCAACTGCATTACATATGCTTACAAATGCAATTTTACCTATTTTCTTGTTGTTTCAGCTCAGAAATGACTTGGTTACTAGAGTTTGAAGAATTGTAATGTTTTCTGTCAAATACACTTGTAAACTCTTCACCAATGGCAGATATTGCCCTTAAGTATAGTTTGGGAGCATATCAGGCCAAGGGAAGGATGTTTTGGGTGGTTTTGCAATATCTTCATTCTGTAAAGTTAGATGTGCCCAACTGCATTACATATGCTTACAAATGCAATTTTACCTATATTCTTGTTGTTTCAGCTCAGAAATGACTTGGTTACTAGAGTTTGATGAATTGTAATGTTTTCTGTCAAATACACATGAAAACTCTTTACCAATGACACTGAATAGCATTATGTATATTGTGGGTGCATATCAGGCTAAGAGAAGCTTGTTTAGGATGGTTTTGCAATATCTTCATTCTGTAAAGTTAGATGTGCCCAACTGCAATACATATGCTTACAAATGCAATTTTACCTATATTCTTGTTGTTTCAGCTCAGACATGACTTGGTTACTAAAGTTTGATTAATTGTAATGTTTTCTGTCAAATACACTTGTAAACTCTTCACCAATGACAGATATTGCCCTTAAGTATAGTTTGGGAGCATATCAGGCCAAGGGAAGGATGTTTTGGGTGGTTTTGCAATATCTTCATTCTGTAAAGTTAGATGTGCCCAACTGCATTACATATGCTTACAAATGCAATTTTACCTATATTCTTGTTGTTTCAGCTCAGAAATGACTTGGTTAATAAAGTTTGATGAATTGTAATGTTTTCTGTCAAATACACTTGTAAACTCTTCACCAATGACAGATATTGCCCATAAGTATAGTTTGGGAGCATATCAGGCCAAGGGAAGGATGTTTTTGGTGGTTTTGCAATATCTTCATTCTGCAAATTTAGATGTGCCCAACTGCATTACATATGCTTACAAATGCAATTTTACCTATATTCTTGTTGTTTCAGCTCAGAAATGACTTGGTTACTAAAGTTTGATGAATTGTAATGTTTTCTGTCAAATAGACTTGTAAACTCTTCACCAATGACAGATATTGCCCTTAAGTATAGTTTGGGAGCATATCAGGCCAAGGGAAGGATGTTTTGCGTGGTTTTGCAATATCTTCATTCTGTAAAGTTAGATGTGCCCAACTGCATTACATATGCTTACAAATGCAATTTTACCTATATTCTTGTTGTTTCAGCTCAGAAATGACTTGGTTACTAGAGTTTGATGAATTGTAATGTTTTCTGTCAAATACACATGAAAACTCTTTACCAATGACACTGAATAGCATTATGTATATTGTGGGTGCATATCAGGCTAAGAGAAGCTTGTTTAGGATGGTTTTGCAATATCTTCATTCTGTAAAGTTAGATGTGCCCAACTGATATGCTTACAAATGCAATTTTACCTATATTCTTGTTGTTTCAGCTCAGAAATGACTTGGTTACTAAAGTTTGATTAATTGTAATGTTTTCTGTCAAATACACTTGTAAACTCTTCACCAATGACAGATATTGCCCTTAAGTATAGTTTGGGAGCATATCAGGCCAAGGGAAGGATGTTTTGGGTGGTTTTGCAATATCTTCATTCTGCAAAGTTAGATGTGCCCAACTGCATTACATATGCTTACAAATGCAATTTTACCTATATTTTTGTTGTTTCAGCTCAGAAATGACTTGGTTACTAAAGTTTGATGAATTGTAATGTTTTCTGTCAAATACACTTGTAAACGCTTCACCAATGACAGATATTGCCCTTAAGTATAGTTTGGGAGCATATCAGGCCAAGGGAAGGATGTTTTGGGTGGTTTTGCAATATCTTCATTCTGTAAAGTTAGATGTGCCCAACTGCATTACATATGCTTACAAATGCAATTTTACCTATATTCTTGTTGTTTCAGCTCAGAAATGACTTGGTTACTAGAGTTTGATGAATTGTAATGTTTTCTGTCAAATACACTTGTAAACTCTTCACCAATGACAGATATTGCCCATAAGTATAGTTTGGGAGCATATCAGGCCAAGGGAAGGATGTTTTTGGTGGTTTTGCAATATCTTCATTCTGCAAATTTAGATGTGCCCAACTGCATTACATATGCTTACAAATGCAATTTTACCTATATTCTTGTTGTTTCAGCTCAGAAATGACTTGGTTACTAGAGTTTGATGAATTGTAATGTTTTCTGTCAAATACACATGAAAACTCTTTACCAATGACACTGAATAGCATTATGTATATTGTGGGTGCATATCAGGCTAAGAGAAGCTTGTTTAGGATGGTTTTGCAATATCTTCATTCTGTAAAGTTAGATGTGCCCAACTGATATGCTTACAAATGCAATTTTACCTATATTCTTGTTGTTTCAGCTCAGAAATGACTTGGTTACTAAAGTTTGATTAATTGTAATGTTTTCTGTCAAATACACTTGTAAACTCTTCACCAATGACAGATATTGCCCTTAAGTATAGTTTGGGAGCATATCAGGCCAAGGGAAGGATGTTTTGGGTGGTTTTGCAATATCTTCATTCTGCAAAGTTAGATGTGCCCAACTGCATTACATATGCTTACAAATGCAATTTTACCTATATTTTTGTTGTTTCAGCTCAGAAATGACTTGGTTACTAAAGTTTGATGAATTGTAATGTTTTCTGTCAAATACACTTGTAAACGCTTCACCAATGACAGATATTGCCCTTAAGTATAGTTTGGGAGCATATCAGGCCAAGGGAAGGATGTTTTGGGTGGTTTTGCAATATCTTCATTCTGTAAAGTTAGATGTGCCCAACTGCATTACATATGCTTACAAATGCAATTTTACCTATATTCTTGTTGTTTCAGCTCAGAAATGACTTGGTTACTAGAGTTTGATGAATTGTAATGTTTTCTGTCAAATACACATGAAAACTCTTTACCAATGACACTGAATAGCATTATGTATATTGTGGGTGCATATCAGGCTAAGAGAAGCTTGTTTAGGATGGTTTTGCAATATCTTCATTCTGTAAAGTTAGATGTGCCCAACTGCAATACATATGCTTACAAATGCAATTTTACCTATATTCTTGTTGTTTCAGCTCAGAAATGACTTGGTTACTAAAGTTTGATTAATTGTAATGTTTTCTGTCAAATACACTTGTAAACTCTTCACCAATGACAGATATTGCCCTTAAGTATAGTTTGGGAGCATATCAGGCCAAGGGAAGGATGTTTTGGGTGGTTTTGCAATATCTTCATTCTGTAAAGTTAGATGTGCCCAACTGCATTACATATGCTTACAAATGCAATTTTACCTATATTCTTGTTGTTTCAGCTCAGAAATGACTTGGTTACTAGAGTTTGATGAATTGTAATGTTTTCTTGCAAATACTCTTGTAAACTCTTCACCAATGACAGAGATTGCCCTTAAGTATAGTTTGGGAGCATATCAGGCCAAGGGAAGTATGTTTTGGGTGGTTTTGCAATATCTTCATTCTGTAAAGTTAGATGTGCCCAACTGCAATACATATGCTTACAAATGCAATTTTACCTATATTCTTGTTGTTTCAGCTCAGAAATGACTTGGTTACTAGAGTTTGATGAATTGTAATGTTTTCTGTCAAATACACATGAAAACTCTTTACCAATGACACTGAATAGCATTATGTATATTGTGGGTGCATATCAGGCTAAGAGAAGCTTGTTTAGTATGGTTTTGCAATATCTTCATTCTGTAAAGTTAGATGTGCCCAACTGCAATACATATGCTTACAAATGCAATTTTACCTATATTCTTGTTGTTTCAGCTCAGAAATGACTTGGTTACTAGAGTTTGATGAATTGTAATGTTTTCTGTCAAATACACATGAAAACTCTTTACCAATGACACTGAATAGCATTATGTATATTGTGGGTGCATATCAGGCTAAGAGAAGCTTGTTTAGGATGGTTTTGCAATATCTTCATTCTGTAAAGTTAGATGTGCCCAACTGATATGCTTACAAATGCAATTTTACCTATATTCTTGTTGTTTCAGCTCAGAAATGACTTGGTTACTAAAGTTTGATTAATTGTAATGTTTTCTGTCAAATACACTTGTAAACTCTTCACCAATGACAGATATTGCCCTTAAGTATAGTTTGGGAGCATATCAGGCCAAGGGAAGGATGTTTTGGGTGGTTTTGCAATATCTTCATTCTGTAAAGTTAGATGTGCCCAACTGCATTACATATGCTTACAAATGCAATTTTACCTATATTCTTGTTGTTTCAGCTCAGAAATGACTTGGTTACTAAAGTTTGATGAATTGTATTGTTTTCTGTCAAATACACTTGTAAACTCTTCTCCAATGACAGATATTGCCCTTAAGTATAGTTTGGGAGCATATCAGGCCAAGGGAAGGATGTTTTTGGTGGTTTTGCAATATCTTCATTCTGTAAAGTTAGATGTGCCCAACTGCATTACATATGCCTACAAATGCAATTTTACCTATATTCTTGTTGTTTCAGCTCAGAAATGACTTGGTTACTAGAGTTTGATGAATTGTAATGTTTTCTGTCAAATACACTTGTAAACTCTTCACCAATGACAGATATTGCCCTTAAGTATAGTTTGGGAGCATATCAGGCCAAGGGAAGGATGTTTTGGGTGGTTTTGCAATATCTTCATTCTGTAAAGTTAGATGTGCCCAACTGCATTACATATGCTTACAAATGCAATTTTACCTATATTCTTGTTGTTTCAGATCAGAAATGACTTGGTTACTAAAGTTTGATGAATTGTAATGTTTTCTGTCAAATAGACTTGTAAACTCTTCACCAATGACAGATATTGCCCTTAAGTATAGTTTGGGAGCATATCAGGCCAAGGGAAGGATGTTTTGGGTGGTTTTGCAATATCTTCATTCTGTAAAGTTAGATGTGCCCAACTGCAATACATATGCTTACAAATGCAATTTTACTTATATTCTTGTTGTTTCAGCTCAGAAATGACTTGGTTACTAGAGTTTGAAGAATTGTAATGTTTTCTGTCAAATACACTTGTAAACTCTTCACCAATGACAGATATTGCCCTTAAGTATAGTTTGGGAGCATATCAGGCCAAGGGAAGGATGTTTTGGGTGGTTTTGCAATATCTTCATTCTGTAAAGTTAGATGTGCCCAACTGCATTACATATGCTTACAAATGCAATTTTACCTATATTCTTGTTGTTTCAGCTCAGAAATGACTTGGTTACTAGAGTTTGATGAATTGTAATGTTTTCTGTCAAATACACATGAAAACTCTTTACCAATGACACTGAATAGCATTATGTATATTGTGGGTGCATATCAGGCTAAGAGAAGCTTGTTTAGGATGGTTTTGCAATATCTTCATTCTGTAAAGTTAGATGTGCAAAACTGCAATACATATGCTTACAAATGCAATTTTACCTATATTTTTGTTGTTTCAGCTCAGAAATGACTTGGTTACTATAGTTTGATGAATTGTAATGTTTTCTGTCAAATACACTTGTAAACTCTTCACCAATGACAGATATTGCCCTTAAGTATAGTTTGGGAGCATATCAGGCCAAGGGAAGGATGTTTTGGGTGGTTTTGCAATATCTTCATTCTGTAAAGTTAGATGTGCCCAACTGCATTACATATGCTTACAAATGCAATTTTACCTATATTCTTGTTGTTTCAGCTCAGAAATGACTTGGTTACTAAAGTTTGATGAATTGTAATGTTTTCTGTCAAATACACTTGTAAACTCTTCACCAATGACAGATTTTGCCCTTAAGTATAGTTTGGGAGCATATCAGGCCAAGGGAAGGATGTTTTTGGTGGTTTTGCAATATCTTCATTCTGCAAAGTTAGATGTGCCCAACTGCATTACATATGCTTACAAATGCAATTTTACCAATATTCTTGTTGTTTCAGCTCAGAAATGACTTGGTTACTAAAGTTTGATGAATTGTAATGTTTTCTGTCAAATACACTTGTAAACTCTTCACCAATGACAGATATTGCCCTTAAGTATAGTTTGGGAGCATATCAGGCCAAGGGAAGGATGTTTTGGGTGGTTTTGCAATATCTTCATTCTGTAAAGTTAGATGTGCCCAACTGCAATACATATGCTTACAAATGCAATTTTACCAATATTCTTGTTGTTTCAGCTCAGAAATGACTTGGTTACTAAGTTTGATGAATTGTAATGTTTTCTGTCAAATACACTTGTAAACTCTTCACCAATGACAGATATTGCCCTTAAGTATAGTTTGGGAGCATATCAGGCCAAGGGAAGGATGTTTTGGGTGGTTTTGCAATATCTTCATTCTGTAAAGTTAGATGTGCCCAACTGCATTACATATGCTTACAAATGCAATTTTACCTATATTCTTGTTGTTTCAGCTCAGAAATGACTTGGTTACTAGAGTTTGATGAATTGTAATGTTTTCTTGCAAATACTCTTGTAAACTCTTCACCAATGACAGAGATTGCCCCTAAGTATAGTTTGGGAGCATATCAGGCCGAGGGAAGGATGTTTTGGGTGGTTTTGCAATATCTTCATTCTGTAAAGTTAGATGTGCCCAACTGCAATACATATGCTTACAAATGCAATTTTACCAATATTCTTGTTGTTTCAGCTCAGAAATGACTTGGTTACTAGAGTTTGATGAATTGTAATGTTTTCTTGCAAATACTCTTGTAAACTCTTCACCATTGACAGAGATTGCCCTTAAGTATAGTTTGGGAGCATATCAGGCAGAGGGAAGGATGTTTTGGGTGGTTTTGCAATATCTTCATTCTGTAAAGTTAGATGTGCCCTACTGCTATACATATGCTTACAAATGCAATTTTACCAATATTCTTGTTGTTTCAGCTCAGAAATGACTTGGTTACTAAAGTTTGATGAATTGTAATGTTTTCTGTCAAATACACTTGTAAACTCTTCACCAATGACAGATATTGCCCTTAAGTATAGTTTGGGAGCATATCAGGCCAAGGGAAGGATGTTTTGGGTGGTTTTGCAATATCTTCATTCTGTAAAGTTAGATGTGCCCAACTGCATTACATATGCTTACAAATGCAATTTTACCAATATTCTTGTTGTTTCAGCTCAGAAATGACTTGGTTACTAAAGTTTGATGAATTGTAATGTTTTCATGCAAATACTCTTGTAAACTCTTCACCAATGACAGAGATTGCCCTTAAGTATAGTTTGGGAGCATATCAGGCCGAGGGAAGGATGTTTTGGGTGGTTTTGCAATATCTTCATTCTGTAAAGTTAGATGTGCCCAACTGCATTACATATGCTTACAAATGCAATCTATATTCTTGTTGTTTCAGCTCAGAAATGACTTGGTTACTAGAGTTTGATGAATTGTAATGTTTTCTGTCAAATACACTTGTAAACTCTTCACCAATGACAGATATTGCCCTTAAGTATAGTTTGGGAGCATATCAGGCCAAGGGAAGGATGTTTTGGGTGGTTTTGCAATATCTTCATTCTGTAAAGTTAGATGTGCCCAACTGCATTACATATGCTTACAAATGCAATTTTACCTATATTCTTGTTGTTTCAGCTCAGAAATGACTTGGTTACTAGAGTTTGATGAATTGTAATGTTTTCTGTCAAATACACATGAAAACTCTTTACCAATGACACTGAATAGCATTATGTATATTGTGGGTGCATATCAGGCTAAGAGAAGCTTGTTTAGGATGGTTTTGCAATATCTTCAATCTGTAAAGTTAGATGTGCCCAACTGCATTACATATGCTTACAAATGCAATTTTACCTATATTCTTGTTGTTTCAGCTCAGAAATGACTTGGTTACTAAAGTTTGATGAATTGTATTGTTTTCTGTCAAATACACTTGTAAACTCTTCACCAATGACAGATATTGCCCTTAAGTATAGTTTGGGAGCATATCAGGCCAAGGGAAGGATGTTTTGGGTGGTTTTGCAATATCTTCATTCTGTAAAGTTAGATGTGCCCAACTGCTATACATATGCTTACAAATGCAATTTTACCAATATTCTTGTTGTTTCAGCTCAGAAATGACTTGGTTACTAAAGTTTGATGAATTGTAATGTTTTCTGTCAAATACACTTGTAAACTCTTCACCAATGACAGATATTGCCCTTAAGTATAGTTTGGGAGCATATCAGGGCAAGGGAAGGATGTTTTGGGTGGTTTTGCAATATCTTCATTCTGTAAAGTTAGATGTGCCCAACTGCAATACATATGCTTACAAATGCAATTTTACTTATATTCTTGTTGTTTCAGCTCAGAAATGACTTGGTTACTAGAGTTTGAAGAATTGTAATGTTTTCTGTCAAATACACTTGTAAACTCTTCACCAATGACAGATATTGCCCTTAAGTATAGTTTGGGAGCATATCAGGCCAAGGGAAGGATGTTTTGGGTGGTTTTGCAATATCTTCATTCTGTAAAGTTAGATGTGCCCAACTGCATTACATATGCTTACAAATGCAATTTTACCTATATTCTTGTTGTTTCAGCTCAGAAATGACTTGGTTACTAAAGTTTGATGAATTGTAATGTTTTCTGTCAAATAGACTTGTAAACTCTTCACCAATGATAGAGATTGCCCTTAAGTATAGTTTGGGAGCATATCAGGCCAAGGGAAGGATGTTTTGGGTGGTTTTGCAATATCTTCATTCTGTAAAGTTAGATGTGCCCAACTGCATTACATATGCTTACAAATGCAATTTTACCTATATTCTTGTTGTTTCAGCTCAGAAATGACTTGGTTACTAAAGTTTGATGAATTGTAATGTTTTCTGTCAAATACACTTGTAAACTCTTCACCAATGACAGATATTGCCCTTAAGTATAGTTTGGGAGCATATCAGGCCAAGGGAAGGATGTTTTGGGTGGTTTTGCAATATCTTCATTCTGTAAAGTTAGATGTGCCCAACTGCATTACATATGCTTACAAATGCAATTTTACCTATATTCTTGTTGTTTCAGCTCAGAAATGACTTGGTTACTAGAGTTTGATGAATTGTAATGTTTTCTGTCAAATACACATGAAAACTCTTTACCAATGACACTGAATAGCATTATGTATATTGTGGGTGCATATCAGGCTAAGAGAAGCTTGTTTAGGATGGTTTTGCAATATCTTCATTCTGTAAAGTTAGATTTGCCCAACTGCAATACATATGCTTACAAATGCAATTTTACCTATATTCTTGTTGTTTCAGCTCAGAAATGACTTGGTTACTAAAGTTTGATGAATTGTAATGTTTTCTGTCAAATACACTTGTAAACTCTTCACCATAGACAGATATTGCCCTTAAGTATAGTTTGGGAGCATATCAGGCCAAGGGAAGGATGTTTTGGGTGGTTTTGCAATATCTTCATTCTGTAAAGTTAGATGTGCCCAACTGCATTACATATGCTTACAAATGCAATTTTACCTATATTCTTGTTGTTTCAGCTCAGAAATGACTTGGTTACTTGAGTTTGATGAATTGTAATGTTTTCATGCAAATACTCTTGTAAACTCTTCACCAATGACAGATATTGCCCTTAAGTATAGTTTGGGAGCATATCAGGCCAAGGGAAGGATGTTTTGGGTGGTTTTGCAATATCTTCATTCTGTAAAGTTAGATGTGCCCAACTGCATTACATATGCTTACAAATGCAATTTTACCTATATTCTTGTTGTTTCAGCTCAGAAATGACTTGGTTACTAGAGTTTGATGAATTGTAATGTTTTCTGTCAAATACACATGAAAACTCTTTACCAATGACACTGAATAGCATTATGTATATTGTGGGTGCATATCAGGCTAAGAGAAGCTTGTTTAGGATGGTTTTGCAATATCTTCATTCTGTAAAGTTAGATGTGCCCAACTGCAATACATATGCTTACAAATGCAATTTTACCTATATTCTTGTTGTTTCAGCTCAGAAATGACTTGGTTACTAAAGTTTGATGAATTGTAATGTTTTCTGTCAAATACACTTGTAAACTCTTCACCATAGACAGATATTGCCCTTAAGTATAGTTTGGGAGCATATCAGGCCAAGGGAAGGATGTTTTGGGTGGTTTTGCAATATCTTCATTCTGTAAAGTTAGATGTGCCCAACTGCATTACATATGCTTACAAATGCAATTTTACCTATATTCTTGTTGTTTCAGCTCAGAAATGACTTGGTTACTTGAGTTTGATGAATTGTAATGTTTTCATGCAAATACTCTTGTAAACTCTTCACCAATGACAGAGATTGCCCCTAAGTATAGTTTGGGAGCATATCAGGCCGAGGGAAGGATGTTTTGGGTGGTTTTGCAATATCTTCATTCTGTAAAGTTAGATGTGCCCAACTGCAATACATATGCTTACAAATGCAATTTTACCAATATTCTTGTTGTTTCAGCTCAGAAATGACTTGGTTACTAGAGTTTGATGAATTGTAATGTTTTCTTGCAAATACTCTTGTAAACTCTTCACCAATGACAGAGATTGCCCTTAAGTATAGTTTGGGAGCATATCAGGCAGAGGGAAGGATGTTTTGGGTGGTTTTGCAATATCTTCATTCTGTAAAGTTAGATGTGCCCTACTGCTATACATATGCTTACAAATGCAATTTTACCAATATTCTTGTTGTTTCAGCTCAGAAATGACTTGGTTACTAAAGTTTGATGAATTGTAATGTTTTCTGTCAAATACACTTGTAAACTCTTCACCAATGACAGATATTGCCCTTAAGTATAGTTTGGGAGCATATCAGGCCAAGGGAAGGATGTTTTGGGTGGTTTTGCAATATCTTCATTCTGTAAAGTTAGATGTGCCCAACTGCATTACATATGCTTACAAATGCAATTTTACCAATATTCTTGTTGTTTCAGCTCAGAAATGACTTGGTTACTAAAGTTTGATGAATTGTAATGTTTTCATGCAAATACTCTTGTAAACTCTTCACCAATGACAGAGATTGCCCTTAAGTATAGTTTGGGAGCATATCAGGCCGAGGGAAGGATGTTTTGGGTGGTTTTGCAATATCTTCATTCTGTAAAGTTAGATGTGCCCAACTGCATTACATATGCTTACAAATGCAATCTATATTCTTGTTGTTTCAGCTCAGAAATGACTTGGTTACTAGAGTTTGATGAATTGTAATGTTTTCTGTCAAATACACTTGTAAACTCTTCACCAATGACAGATATTGCCCTTAAGTATAGTTTGGGAGCATATCAGGCCAAGGGAAGGATGTTTTGGGTGGTTTTGCAATATCTTCATTCTGTAAAGTTAGATGTGCCCAACTGCATTACATATGCTTACAAATGCAATTTTACCTATATTCTTGTTGTTTCAGCTCAGAAATGACTTGGTTACTAGAGTTTGATGAATTGTAATGTTTTCTGTCAAATACACATGAAAACTCTTTACCAATGACACTGAATAGCATTATGTATATTGTGGGTGCATATCAGGCTAAGAGAAGCTTGTTTAGGATGGTTTTGCAATATCTTCATTCTGTAAAGTTAGATGTGCCCAACTGCAATACATATGCTTACAAATGCAATTTTACCTATATTCTTGTTGTTTCAGCTCAGAAATGACTTGGTTACTAAAGTTTGATTAATTGTAATGTTTTCTGTCAAATACACTTGTAAACTCTTCACCAATGACAGATATTGCCCTTAAGTATAGTTTGGGAGCATATCAGGCCAAGGGAAGGATGTTTTGGGTGGTTTTGCAATATCTTCAATCTGTAAAGTTAGATGTGCCCAACTGCATTACATATGCTTACAAATGCAATTTTACCTATATTCTTGTTGTTTCAGCTCAGAAATGACTTGGTTACTAAAGTTTGATGAATTGTATTGTTTTCTGTCAAATACACTTGTAAACTCTTCACCAATGACAGATATTGCCCTTAAGTATAGTTTGGGAGCATATCAGGCCAAGGGAAGGATGTTTTGGGTGGTTTTGCAATATCTTCATTCTGTAAAGTTAGATGTGCCCAACTGCTATACATATGCTTACAAATGCAATTTTACCAATATTCTTGTTGTTTCAGCTCAGAAATGACTTGGTTACTAAAGTTTGATGAATTGTAATGTTTTCTGTCAAATACACTTGTAAACTCTTCACCAATGACAGATATTGCCCTTAAGTATAGTTTGGGAGCATATCAGGGCAAGGGAAGGATGTTTTGGGTGGTTTTGCAATATCTTCATTCTGTAAAGTTAGATGTGCCCAACTGCAATACATATGCTTACAAATGCAATTTTACTTATATTCTTGTTGTTTCAGCTCAGAAATGACTTGGTTACTAGAGTTTGAAGAATTGTAATGTTTTCTGTCAAATACACTTGTAAACTCTTCACCAATGACAGATATTGCCCTTAAGTATAGTTTGGGAGCATATCAGGCCAAGGGAAGGATGTTTTGGGTGGTTTTGCAATATCTTCATTCTGTAAAGTTAGATGTGCCCAACTGCATTACATATGCTTACAAATGCAATTTTACCTATATTCTTGTTGTTTCAGCTCAGAAATGACTTGGTTACTAAAGTTTGATGAATTGTAATGTTTTCTGTCAAATAGACTTGTAAACTCTTCACCAATGATAGAGATTGCCCTTAAGTATAGTTTGGGAGCATATCAGGCCAAGGGAAGGATGTTTTGGGTGGTTTTGCAATATCTTCATTCTGTAAAGTTAGATGTGCCCAACTGCATTACATATGCTTACAAATGCAATTTTACCTATATTCTTGTTGTTTCAGCTCAGAAATGACTTGGTTACTAAAGTTTGATGAATTGTAATGTTTTCTGTCAAATACACTTGAAAACTCTTCACCAATGACAGATATTGCCCTTAAGTATAGTTTGGGAGCATATCAGGCCAAGGGAAGGATGTTTTGGGTGGTTTTGCAATATCTTCATTCTGTAAAGTTAGATGTGCCCAACTGCATTACATATGCTTACAAATGCAATTTTACCTATATTCTTGTTGTTTCAGCTCAGAAATGACTTGGTTACTAGAGTTTGATGAATTGTAATGTTTTCTGTCAAATACACATGAAAACTCTTTACCAATGACACTGAATAGCATTATGTATATTGTGGGTGCATATCAGGCTAAGAGAAGCTTGTTTAGGATGGTTTTGCAATATCTTCATTCTGTAAAGTTAGATGTGCCCAACTGCAATACATATGCTTACAAATGCAATTTTACCTATATTCTTGTTGTTTCAGCTCAGAAATGACTTGGTTACTAAAGTTTGATGAATTGTAATGTTTTCTGTCAAATACACTTGTAAACTCTTCACCATAGACAGATATTGCCCTTAAGTATAGTTTGGGAGCATATCAGGCCAAGGGAAGGATGTTTTGGGTGGTTTTGCAATATCTTCATTCTGTAAAGTTAGATGTGCCCAACTGCATTACATATGCTTACAAATGCAATTTTACCTATATTCTTGTTGTTTCAGCTCAGAAATGACTTGGTTACTTGAGTTTGATGAATTGTAATGTTTTCATGCAAATACTCTTGTAAACTCTTCACCAATGACAGAGATTGCCCTTAAGTATAGTTTGGGAGCATATCAGGCCGAGGGAAGGATGTTTTGGGTGGTTTTGCAATATCTTCATTCTGTAAAGTTAGATGTGCCCAACTGCATTACATATGCTTACAAATGCAATTTTACCTATATTCTTGTTGTTTCAGCTCAGAAATGACTTGGTTACTAAAGTTTGATGAATTGTAATGTTTTCTGTCAAATACACTTGTTAACTCTTCACCAATGACAGATATTGCCCTTAAGTATAGTTTGGGAGCATATCAGGCCAAGGGAAGGATGTTTTGGGTGGTTTTGCAATATCTTCATTCTGTAAAGTTAGATGTGCCCAACTGCATTACATATGCCTACAAATGCAATTTTACCTATATTCTTGTTGTTTCAGCTCAGAAATGACTTGGTTACTAGAGCTTGATGAATTGTAATGTTTTCTGTCAAATACACTTGTAAACTCTTCACCAATGACAGATATTGCCCTTAAGTATAGTTTGGGAGCATATCAGGCCAAGGGAAGGATGTTTTGGGTGGTTTTGCAATATCTTCATTCTGTAAAGTTAGATGTGCCCAACTGCAATACATATGCTTACAAATGCAATTTTACTTATATTCTTGTTGTTTCAGCTCAGAAATGACTTGGTTACTAGAGTTTGAAGAATTGTAATGTTTTCTGTCAAATACACTTGTAAACTCTTCACCAATGACAGATATTGCCCTTAAGTATAGTTTGGGAGCATATCAGGCCAAGGGAAGGATGTTTTGGGTGGTTTTGCAATATCTTCATTCTGTAAAGTTAGATGTGCCCAACTGCATTACATATGCTTACAAATGCAATTTTACCTATATTCTTGTTGTTTCAGCTCAGAAATGACTTGGTTACTAGAGTTTGATGAATTGTAATGTTTTCTGTCAAATACACATGAAAACTCTTTACCAATGACACTGAATAGCATTATGTATATTGTGGGTGCATATCAGGCTAAGAGAAGCTTGTTTAGGATGGTTTTGCAATATCTTCATTCTGTAAAGTTAGATGTGCCCAACTGCATTACATATGCTTACAAATGCAATTTTACCTATATTCTTGTTGTTTCAGCTCAGAAATGACTTGGTTACTAAAGTTTGATGAATTGTATTGTTTTCTGTCAAATACACTTGTAAACTCTTCACCAATGACAGATATTGCCCTTAAGTATAGTTTGGGAGCATATCAGGCCAAGGGAAGGATGTTTTTGGTGGTTTTGCAATATCTTCATTCTGCAAAGTTAGATGTGCCCAACTGCATTACATATGCTTACAAATGCAATTTTACCTATATTTTTGTTGTTTCAGCTCAGAAATGACTTGGTTACTAAAGTTTGATGAATTGTAATGTTTTCTGTCAAATACACTTGTAAACGCTTCACCAATGACAGATATTGCCCTTAAGTATAGTTTGGGAGCATATCAGGCCAAGGGAAGGATGTTTTGGGTGGTTTTGCAATATCTTCATTCTGTAAATTTAGATGTGCCCAACTGCATTACATATGCTTACAAATGCAATTTTACCTATATTCTTGTTGTTTCAGCTCAGAAATGACTTGGTTACTAGAGTTTGATGAATTGTAATGTTTTCTTGCAAATACTCTTGTAAACTCTTCACCAATGACAGAGATTGCCCTTAAGTATAGTTTGGGAGCATATCAGGCCAAGGGAAGTATGTTTTGGGTGGTTTTGCAATATCTTCATTCTGTAAAGTTAGATGTGCCCAACTGCAATACATATGCTTACAAATGCAATTTTACCTATATTCTTGTTGTTTCAGCTCAGAAATGACTTGGTTACTAGAGTTTGATGAATTGTAATGTTTTCTGTCAAATACACATGAAAACTCTTTACCAATGACACTGAATAGCATTATGTATATTGTGGGTGCATATCAGGCTAAGAGAAGCTTGTTTAGTATGGTTTTGCAATATCTTCATTCTGTAAAGTTAGATGTGCCCAACTGCAATACATATGCTTACAAATGCAATTTTACCAATATTCTTGTTGTTTCAGCTCAGAAATGACTTGGTTACTAGAGTTTGATGAATTGTAATGTTTTCTTGCAAATACTCTTGTAAACTCTTCACCAATGACAGAGATTGCCCTTAAGTATAGTTTGGGAGCATATCAGGCCAAGGGAAGGATGTTTTGGGTGGTTTTGCAATATCTTCATTCTGTAAAGTTAGATGTGCCCAACTGCATTACATATGCTTACAAATGCAATTTTACCTATATTCTTGTTGTTTCAGCTCAGAAATGACTTGGTTACTAGAGTTTGATGAATTGTAATGTTTTCTGTCAAATACACATGAAAACTCTTTACCAATGACACTGAATAGCATTATGTATATTGTGGGTGCATATCAGGCTAAGAGAAGCTTGTTTAGGATGGTTTTGCAATATCTTCATTCTGTAAAGTTAGATGTGCCCAACTGCATTACATATGCTTACAAATGCAATTTTACCTATATTCTTGTTGTTTCAGCTCAGAAATGACTTGGTTACTAGAGTTTGATGAATTGTAATGTTTTCTGTCAAATACACATGAAAACTCTTTACCAATGACACTGAATAGCATTATGTATGTTGTGGGTGCATATCAGGCTAAGAGAAGCTTGTTTAGGATGGTTTTGCAATATCTTCATTCTGTAAAGTTAGATGTGCCCAACTGCAATACATATGCTTACAAATGCAATTTTACCTATATTCTTGTTGTTTCAGCTCAGAAATGACTTGGTTACTAAAGTTTGATGAATTGTAATGTTTTCTGTCAAATACACTTGTAAACTCTTCACCATAGACAGATATTGCCCTTAAGTATAGTTTGGGAGCATATCAGGCCAAGGCAAGGATGTTTTTGGTGGTTTTGCAATATCTTCATTCTGCAAAGTTAGATGTGCCCAACTGCATTACATATGCTTACAAGTGCAATTTTACCTATATTCTTGTTGTTTCAGCTCAGAAATGACTTGGTTACTAAAGTTTGATGAATTGTAATGTTTTCTGTCAAATACACTTTGTAAACTCTTCACCAATGACAGATATTGCCCTTAAGTATAGTTTGGGAGCATATCAGGCCAAGGGAAGGATGTTTTGGGTGGTTTTGCAATATCTTCATTCTGTAAAGTTAGATGTGCCCAACTGCAATACATATGCTTACAAATGCAATTTTACCAATATTCTTGTTGTTTCAGCTCAGAAATGACTTGGTTACTAAAGTTTGATGAATTGTAATGTTTTCTGTCAAATACACTTGTAAACTCTTCACCAATGACAGATATTGCCCTTAAGTATAGTTTGGGAGCATATCAGGGCAAGGGAAGGATGTTTTGGGTGGTTTTGCAATATCTTCATTCTGTAAAGTTAGATGTGCCCAACTGCATTACATATGCTTACAAATGCAATTTTACCTATATTCTTGTTGTTTCAGATCAGAAATGACTTGGTTACTAAAGTTTGATGAATTGTAATGTTTTCTGTCAAATAGACTTGTAAACTCTTCACCAATGACAGATATTGCCCTTAAGTATAGTTTGGGAGCATATCAGGCCAAGGGAAGGATGTTTTGGGTGGTTTTGCAATATCTTCATTCTGTAAAGTTAGATGTGCCCAACTGCATTACATATGCTTACAAATGCAATTTTACCTATATTCTTGTTGTTTCAGCTCAGAAATGACTTGGTTACTAGAGTTTGATGAATTGTAATGTTTTCTGTCAAATACACATGAAAACTCTTTACCAATGACACTGAATAGCATTATGTATATTGTGGGTGCATATCAGGCTAAGAGAAGCTTGTTTAGGATGGTTTTGCAATATCTTCATTCTGTAAAGTTAGATGTGCCCAACTGCAATACATATGCTTACAAATGCAATTTTACCTATATTCTTGTTGTTTCAGCTCAGAAATGACTTGGTTACTAAAGTTTGATGAATTGTAATGTTTTCTGTCAAATACACTTGTAAACTCTTCACCATAGACAGATATTGCCCTTAAGTATAGTTTGGGAGCATATCAGGCCAAGGGAAGGATGTTTTGGGTGGTTTTGCAATATCTTCATTCTGTAAAGTTAGATGTGCCCAACTGCATTACATATGCTTACAAATGCAATTTTACCTATATTCTTGTTGTTTCAGCTCAGAAATGACTTGGTTACTTGAGTTTGATGAATTGTAATGTTTTCATGCAAATACTCTTGTAAACTCTTCACCAATGACAGAGATTGCCCTTAAGTATAGTTTGGGAGCATATCAGGCCGAGGGAAGGATGTTTTGGGTGGTTTTGCAATATCTTCATTCTGTAAAGTTAGATGTGCCCAACTGCATTACATATGCTTACAAATGCAATTTTACCTATATTCTTGTTGTTTCAGCTCAGAAATGACTTGGTTACTAAAGTTTGATGAATTGTAATGTTTTCTGTCAAATACACTTGTAAACTCTTCACCAATGACAGATATTGCCCTTAAGTATAGTTTGGGAGCATATCAGGCCAAGGGAAGGATGTTTTGGGTGGTTTTGCAATATCTTCATTCTGTAAAGTTAGATGTGCCCAACTGCATTACATATGCCAAAAATGCAATTTTACCTATATTCTTGTTGTTTCAGCTCAGAAATGACTTGGTTACTAGAGTTTGATGAATTGTAATGTTTTCTGTCAAATACACTTGTAAACTCTTCACCAATGACAGATATTGCCCTTAAGTATAGTTTGGGAGCATATCAGGCCAAGGGAAGGATGTTTTGGGTGGTTTTGCAATATCTTCATTCTGTAAAGTTAGATGTGCCCAACTGCAATACATATGCTTACAAATGCAATTTTACTTATATTCTTGTTGTTTCAGCTCAGAAATGACTTGGTTACTAGAGTTTGAAGAATTGTAATGTTTTCTGTCAAATACACTTGTAAACTCTTCACCAATGACAGATATTGCCCTTAAGTATAGTTTGGGAGCATATCAGGCCAAGGGAAGGATGTTTTGGGTGGTTTTGCAATATCTTCATTCTGTAAAGTTAGATGTGCCCAACTGCATTACATATGCTTACAAATGCAATTTTACCTATATTCTTGTTGTTTCAGCTCAGAAATGACTTGGTTACTAGAGTTTGATGAATTGTAATGTTTTCTGTCAAATACACATGAAAACTCTTTACCAATGACACTGAATAGCATTATGTATATTGTGGGTGCATATCAGGCTAAGAGAAGCTTGTTTAGGATGGTTTTGCAATATCTTCATTCTGTAAAGTTAGATGTGCCCAACTGCAATACATATGCATACAAATGCAATTTTACCTATATTCTTGTTGTTTCAGCTCAGAAATGACTTGGTTACTAAAGTTTGATTAATTGTAATGTTTTCTGTCAAATACACTTGTAAACTCTTCACCAATGACAGATATTGCCCTTAAGTATAGTTTGGGAGCATATCAGGCCAAGGGAAGGATGTTTTTGGTGGTTTTGCAATATCTTCATTCTGCAAAGTTAGATGTGCCCAACTGCATTACATATGCTTACAAATGCAATTTTACCTATATTTTTGTTGTTTCAGCTCAGAAATGACTTGGATACTAAAGTTTGATGAATTGTAATGTTTTCTGTCAAATACACTTGTAAACTCCTCACCAATGACAGATATTGCCCTTAAGTATAGTTTGGGAGCATATCAGGCCAAGGGAAGGATGTTTTGGGTGGTTTTGCAATATCTTCATTCTGTAAAGTTAGATGTGCCCAACTGCATTACATATGCCTACAAATGCAATTTTACCTATATTTTTGTTGTTTCAGCTCAGAAATGACTTGGTTACTAAAGTTTGATGAATTGTAATGTTTTCTGTCAAATACACTTGTAAACGCTTCACCAATGACAGATATTGCCCTTAAGTATAGTTTGGGAGCATATCAGGCCAAGGGAAGGATGTTTTGGGTGGTTTTGCAATATCTTCATTCTGTAAATTTAGATGTGCCCAACTGCATTACATATGCTTACAAATGCAATTTTACCTATATTCTTGTTGTTTCAGCTCAGAAATGACTTGGTTACTAGAGTTTGAAGAATTGTAATGTTTTCTGTCAAATACACTTGTAAACTCTTCACCAATGACAGATATTGCCGCCCTTAAGTATAGTTTGGGAGCATATCAGGCCAAGGGAAGTATGTTTTGGGTGGTTTTGCAATATCTTCATTCTGTAAAGTTAGATGTGCCCAACTGCAATACTTATGCTTACAAATGCAATTTTACCTATATTCTTGTTGTTTCAGCTCAGAAATGACTTGGTTACTAGAGTTTGATGAATTGTAATGTTTTCTGTCAAATACACATGAAAACTCTTTACCAATGACACTGAATAGCATTATGTATATTGTGGGTGCATATCAGGCTAAGAGAAGCTTGTTTAGTATGGTTTTGCAATATCTTCATTCTGTAAAGTTAGATGTGCCCAACTGCAATACATATGCTTACAAATGCAATTTTACCAATATTCTTGTTGTTTCAGCTCAGAAATGACTTGGTTACTAAAGTTTGATGAATTGTAATGTTTTCTGTCAAATACACTTGTAAACTCTTCACCAAAGACAGATATTGCCCTTAAGTATAGTTTGGGAGCATATCAGGCCAAGGGAAGGATGTTTTTGGTGGTTTTGCAATATCTTCATTCTGCAAAGTTAGATGTGCCCAACTGCATTACATATGCTTACAAATGCAATTTTACCTATATTTTTGTTGTTTCAGCTCAGAAATGACTTGGTTACTAAAGTTTGATGAATTGTAATGTTTTCTGTCAAATACACTTGTAAACGCTTCACCAATGACAGATATTGCCCTTAAGTATAGTTTGGGAGCATATCAGGCCAAGGGAAGGATGTTTTGGGTGGTTTTGCAATATCTTCATTCTGTAAAGTTAGATGTGCCCAACTGCAATACATATGCTTACAAATGCAATTTTACTTATATTCTTGTTGTTTCAGCTCAGAAATGACTTGGTTACTAGAGTTTGAAGAATTGTAATGTTTTCTGTCAAATACACTTGTAAACTCTTCACCAATGACAGATATTGCCCTTAAGTATAGTTTGGGAGCATATCAGGCCAAGGGAAGGATGTTTTGGGTGGTTTTGCAATATCTTCATTCTGTAAAGTTAGATGTGCCCAACTGCATTACATATGCTTACAAATGCAATTTTACCTATATTCTTGTTGTTTCAGCTCAGAAATGACTTGGTTACTAGAGTTTGATGAATTGTAATGTTTTCTGTCAAATACACATGAAAACTCTTTACCAATGACACTGAATAGCATTATGTATATTGTGGGTGCATATCAGGCTAAGAGAAGCTTGTTTAGGATGGTTTTGCAATATCTTCATTCTGTAAAGTTAGATGTGCCCAACTGCATTACATATGCTTACAAATGCAATTTTACCTATATTCTTGTTGTTTCAGCTCAGAAATGACTTGGTTACTAAAGTTTGATGAATTGTATTGTTTTCTGTCAAATACACTTGTAAACTCTTCACCAATGACAGATATTGCCCTTAAGTATAGTTTGGGAGCATATCAGGCCAAGGGAAGGATGTTTTTGGTGGTTTTGCAATATCTTCATTCTGCAAAGTTAGATGTGCCCAACTGCATTACATATGCTTACAAATGCAATTTTACCTATATTTTTGTTGTTTCAGCTCAGAAATGACTTGGTTACTAAAGTTTGATGAATTGTAATGTTTTCTGTCAAATACACTTGTAAACGCTTCACCAATGACAGATATTGCCCTTAAGTATAGTTTGGGAGCATATCAGGCCAAGGGAAGGATGTTTTGGGTGGTTTTGCAATATCTTCATTCTGTAAATTTAGATGTGCCCAACTGCATTACATATGCTTACAAATGCAATTTTACCTATATTCTTGTTGTTTCAGCTCAGAAATGACTTGGTTACTAGAGTTTGATGAATTGTAATGTTTTCTTGCAAATACTCTTGTAAACTCTTCACCAATGACAGAGATTGCCCTTAAGTATAGTTTGGGAGCATATCAGGCCAAGGGAAGTATGTTTTGGGTGGTTTTGCAATATCTTCATTCTGTAAAGTTAGATGTGCCCAACTGCAATACATATGCTTACAAATGCAATTTTACCTATATTCTTGTTGTTTCAGCTCAGAAATGACTTGGTTACTAGAGTTTGATGAATTGTAATGTTTTCTGTCAAATACACATGAAAACTCTTTACCAATGACACTGAATAGCATTATGTATATTGTGGGTGCATATCAGGCTAAGAGAAGCTTGTTTAGTATGGTTTTGCAATATCTTCATTCTGTAAAGTTAGATGTGCCCAACTGCAATACATATGCTTACAAATGCAATTTTACCAATATTCTTGTTGTTTCAGCTCAGAAATGACTTGGTTACTAAGTTTGATGAATTGTAATGTTTTCTGTCAAATACACTTGTAAACTCTTCACCAATGACAGATATTGCCCTTAAGTATAGTTTGGGAGCATATCAGGCCAAGGGAAGGATGTTTTGGGTGGTTTTGCAATATCTTCATTCTGTAAAGTAAGATGTGCCCAACTGCATTACATATGCTTACAAATGCAATTTTACCTATATTCTTGTTGTTTCAGCTCAGAAATGACTTGGTTACTAGAGTTTGATGAATTGTAATGTTTTCTTGCAAATACTCTTGTAAACTCTTCACCAATGACAGAGATTGCCCCTAAGTATAGTTTGGGAGCATATCAGGCCGAGGGAAGGATGTTTTGGGTGGTTTTGCAATATCTTCATTCTGTAAAGTTAGATGTGCCCAACTGCAATACATATGCTTACAAATGCAATTTTACCAATATTCTTGTTGTTTCAGCTCAGAAATGACTTGGTTACTAGAGTTTGATGAATTGTAATGTTTTCTTGCAAATACTCTTGTAAACTCTTCACCAATGACAGAGATTGCCCTTAAGTATAGTTTGGGAGCATATCAGGCCAAGGGAAGGATGTTTTGGGTGGTTTTGCAATATCTTCATTCTGTAAAGTTAGATGTGCCCAACTGCATTACATATGCTTACAAATGCAATTTTACCTATATTCTTGTTGTTTCAGCTCAGAAATGACTTGGTTACTAGAGTTTGATGAATTGTAATGTTTTCTGTCAAATACACATGAAAACTGTTTACCAATGACACTGAATAGCATTATGTATATTGTGGGTGCATATCAGGCTAAGAGAAGCTTGTTTAGGATGGTTTTGCAATATCTTCATTCTGTAAAGTTAGATGTGCCCAACTGCATTACATATGCTTACAAATGCAATTTTACCTATATTCTTGTTGTTTCAGCTCAGAAATGACTTGGTTACTAGAGTTTGATGAATTGTAATGTTTTCTGTCAAATACACATGAAAACTCTTTACCAATGACACTGAATAGCATTATGTATATTGTGGGTGCATATCAGGCTAAGAGAAGCTTGTTTAGGATGGTTTTGCAATATCTTCATTCTGTAAAGTTAGATGTGCCCAACTGCAATACATATGCTTACAAATGCAATTTTACCTATATTCTTGTTGTTTCAGCTCAGAAATGACTTGGTTACTAAAGTTTGATGAATTGTAATGTTTTCTGTCAAATACACTTGTAAACTCTTCACCATAGACAGATATTGCCCTTAAGTATAGTTTGGGAGCATATCAGGCCAAGGCAAGGATGTTTTTGGTGGTTTTGCAATATCTTCATTCTGCAAAGTTAGATGTGCCCAACTGCATTACATATGCTTACAAGTGCAATTTTACCTATATTCTTGTTGTTTCAGCTCAGAAATGACTTGGTTACTAAAGTTTGATGAATTGTAATGTTTTCTGTCAAATACACTTTGTAAACTCTTCACCAATGACAGATATTGCCCTTAAGTATAGTTTGGGAGCATATCAGGCCAAGGGAAGGATGTTTTGGGTGGTTTTGCAATATCTTCATTCTGTAAAGTTAGATGTGCCCAACTGCAATACATATGCTTACAAATGCAATTTTACCAATATTCTTGTTGTTTCAGCTCAGAAATGACTTGGTTACTAAAGTTTGATGAATTGTAATGTTTTCTGTCAAATACACTTGTAAACTCTTCACCAATGACAGATATTGCCCTTAAGTATAGTTTGGGAGCATATCAGGGCAAGGGAAGGATGTTTTGGGTGGTTTTGCAATATCTTCATTCTGTAAAGTTAGATGTGCCCAACTGCATTACATATGCTTACAAATGCAATTTTACCTATATTCTTGTTGTTTCAGATCAGAAATGACTTGGTTACTAAAGTTTGATGAATTGTAATGTTTTCTGTCAAATAGACTTGTAAACTCTTCACCAATGACAGATATTGCCCTTAAGTATAGTTTGGGAGCATATCAGGCCAAGGGAAGGATGTTTTGGGTGGTTTTGCAATATCTTCATTCTGTAAAGTTAGATGTGCCCAACTGCATTACATATGCTTACAAATGCAATTTTACCTATATTCTTGTTGTTTCAGCTCAGAAATGACTTGGTTACTAGAGTTTGATGAATTGTAATGTTTTCTGTCAAATACACATGAAAACTCTTTACCAATGACACTGAATAGCATTATGTATATTGTGGGTGCATATCAGGCTAAGAGAAGCTTGTTTAGGATGGTTTTGCAATATCTTCATTCTGTAAAGTTAGATGTGCCCAACTGCAATACATATGCTTACAAATGCAATTTTACCTATATTCTTGTTGTTTCAGCTCAGAAATGACTTGGTTACTAAAGTTTGATGAATTGTAATGTTTTCTGTCAAATACACTTGTAAACTCTTCACCATAGACAGATATTGCCCTTAAGTATAGTTTGGGAGCATATCAGGCCAAGGGAAGGATGTTTTGGGTGGTTTTGCAATATCTTCATTCTGTAAAGTTAGATGTGCCCAACTGCATTACATATGCTTACAAATGCAATTTTACCTATATTCTTGTTGTTTCAGCTCAGAAATGACTTGGTTACTTGAGTTTGATGAATTGTAATGTTTTCATGCAAATACTCTTGTAAACTCTTCACCAATGACAGAGATTGCCCTTAAGTATAGTTTGGGAGCATATCAGGCCGAGGGAAGGATGTTTTGGGTGGTTTTGCAATATCTTCATTCTGTAAAGTTAGATGTGCCCAACTGCATTACATATGCTTACAAATGCAATTTTACCTATATTCTTGTTGTTTCAGCTCAGAAATGACTTGGTTACTAGAGTTTGATGAATTGTAATGTTTTCTGTCAAATACACTTGTAAACTCTTCACCAATGACAGATATTGCCCTTAAGTATAGTTTGGGAGCATATCAGGCCAAGGGAAGGATGTTTTGGGTGGTTTTGCAATATCTTCATACTGTAAAGTTAGATGTGCCCAACTGCAATACATATGCTTACAAATGCAATTTTACTTATATTCTTGTTGTTTCAACTCAGAAATGACTTGGTTACTAGAGTTTGAAGAATTGTAATGTTTTCTGTCAAATACACTTGTAAACTCTTCACCAATGACAGATATTGCCCTTAAGTATAGTTTGGGAGCATATCAGGCCAAGGGAAGGATGTTTTGGGTGGTTTTGCAATATCTTCATTCTGTAAAGTTAGATGTGCCCAACTGCATTACATATGCTTACAAATGCAATTTTACCTATATTCTTGTTGTTTCAGCTCAGAAATGACTTGGTTACTAGAGTTTGATGAATTGTAATGTTTTCTGTCAAATACACATGAAAACTCTTTACCAATGACACTGAATAGCATTATGTATATTGTGGGTGCATATCAGGCTAAGAGAAGCTTGTTTAGGATGGTTTTGCAATATCTTCATTCTGTAAAGTTAGATGTGCCCAACTGCAATACATATGCATACAAATGCAATTTTACCTATATTCTTGTTGTTTCAGCTCAGAAATGACTTGGTTACTAAAGTTTGATTAATTGTAATGTTTTCTGTCAAATACACTTGTAAACTCTTCACCAATGACAGATATTGCCCTTAAGTATAGTTTGGGAGCATATCAGGCCAAGGGAAGGATGTTTTTGGTGGTTTTGCAATATCTTCATTCTGCAAAGTTAGATGTGCCCAACTGCATTACATATGCTTACAAATGCAATTTTACCTATATTTTTGTTGTTTCAGCTCAGAAATGACTTGGATACTAAAGTTTGATGAATTGTAATGTTTTCTGTCAAATACACTTGTAAACTCCTCACCAATGACAGATATTGCCCTTAAGTATAGTTTGGGAGCATATCAGGCCAAGGGAAGGATGTTTTTGGTGGTTTTGCAATATCTTCATTCTGCAAAGTTAGATGTGCCCAACTGCATTACATATGCTTACAAAAGCAATTTTACCTATATTTTTGTTGTTTCAGCTC
This sequence comes from Amia ocellicauda, assembly GCF_036373705.1. Lineage (NCBI taxonomy): Eukaryota > Metazoa > Chordata > Actinopteri > Amiiformes > Amiidae > Amia > Amia ocellicauda. Next base: position 53,201,144 of record NC_089852.1, read on the forward strand.
AGAAATGACTTGGTTACTAAAGTTTGATGAATTGTAATGTTTTCTGTCAAATACACTTGTAAACGCTTCACCAATGACAGATATTGCCCTTAAGTATAGTTTGGGAGCATATCAGGCCAAGGGAAGGATGTTTTGGGTGGTTTTGCAATATCTTCATTCTGTAAATTTAGATGTGCCCAACTGCATTACATATGCTTACAAATGCAATTTTACCTATATTCTTGTTGTTTCAGCTCAGAAATGACTTGGTTACTAGAGTTTGATGAATTGTAATGTTTTCTTGCAAATACTCTTGTAAACTCTTCACCAATGACAGAGATTGCCCTTAAGTATAGTTTGGGAGCATATCAGGCCAAGGGAAGTATGTTTTGGGTGGTTTTGCAATATCTTCATTCTGTAAAGTTAGATGTGCCCAACTGCAATACTTATGCTTACAAATGCAATTTTACCTATATTCTTGTTGTTTCAGCTCAGAAATGACTTGGTTACTAGAGTTTGATGAATTGTAATGTTTTCTGTCAAATACACATGAAAACTCTTTACCAATGACACTGAATAGCATTATGTATATTGTGGGTGCATATCAGGCTAAGAGAAGCTTGTTTAGTATGGTTTTGCAATATCTTCATTCTGTAAAGTTAGATGTGCCCAACTGCAATACATATGCTTACAAATGCAATTTTACCAATATTCTTGTTGTTTCAGCTCAGAAATGACTTGGTTACTAAAGTTTGATGAATTGTAATGTTTTCTGTCAAATACACTTGTAAACTCTTCACCAAAGACAGATATTGCCCTTAAGTGTTTGGGAGCATATCAGGCCAAGGGAAGGATGTTTTTGGTGGTTTTGCAATATCTTCATTCTGCAAAGTTAGATGTGCCCAACTGCATTACATATGCTTACAAATGCAATTTTACCTATATTCTTGTTGTTTCAGCTCAGAAATGACTTGGTTACTAGAGTTTGATGAATTGTAATGTTTTCTGTCAAATACACTTGTAAACGCTTCACCAATGACAGAGATTGCCCTTAAGTATAGTTTGGGAGCATATCAGGCCAAGGGAAGTATGTTTTGGGTGGTTTTGCAATATCTTCATTCTGTAAAGTTAGATGTGCCCAACTGCAATACATAAGCTTACAAATGCAATTTTACCTATATTCTTGTTGTTTCAGCTCAGAAATGACTTGGTTACTAGAGTTTGATGAATTGTAATGTTTTCTGTCAAATACACATGAAAACTCTTTACCAATGACACTGAATAGTATTATGTATATTGTGGGTGCATATCAGGCTAAGAGAAGCTTGTTTAGTATGGTTTTGCAATATCTTCATTCTGTAAAGTTAGATGTGCCCAACTGCAATACATATGCTTACAAATGCAATTTTACCAATATTCTTGTTGTTTCAGCTCAGAAATGACTTGGTAACTAAAGTTTGATGAATTGTAATGTTTTCTGTCAAATACACTTGTAAACTCTTCACCAAAGACAGATATTGCCCTTAAGTATAGTTTGGGAGCATATCAGGCCAAGGGAAGGATGTTTTGGGTGGTTTTGCAATATCTTCATTCTGTAAAGTTAGATGTGCCCAACTGCATTACATATGCTTACAAATGCAATTTTACCTATATTCTTGTTGTTTCAGCTCAGAAATGACTTGGTTACTAGAGTTTGATGAATTGTAATGTTTTCTGTCAAATACACATGAAAACTCTTTACCAATGACACTGAATAGCATTATGTATATTGTGGGTGCATATCAGGCTAAGAGAAGCTTGTTTAGGATGGTTTTGCAATATCTTCATTCTGTAAAGTTAGATGTGCCCAACTGCAATACATATGCTTACAAATGCAATTTTACCTATATTCTTGTTGTTTCAGCTCAGAAATGACTTGGTTACTAAAGTTTGATTAATTGTAATGTTTTCTGTCAAATACACTTGTAAACTCTTCACCAATGACAGATATTGCCCTTAAGTATAGTTTGGGAGCAAATCAGGCCAAGGGAAGGATGTTTTGGGTGGTTTTGCAATATCTTCATTCTGTAAAGTTAGATGTGCCCAACTGCATTACATATGCTTACAAATGCAATTTTACCTATATTCTTGTTGTTTCAGCTCAGAAATGACTTGGTTACTAAAGTTTGATGAATTGTAATGTTTTCTGTCAAATACACTTGTAAACTCTTCACCAATGACAGATATTGCCCTTAAGTATAGTTTGGGAGCATATCAGGCCAAGGGAAGGATGTTTTTGGTGGTTTTGCAATATCTTCATTCTGCAAAGTTAGATGTGCCCAACTGCAATACATATGCTTACAAATGCAATTTTACCAATATTCTTGTTGTTTCAGCTCAGAAATGACTTGGTAACTAAAGTTTGATGAATTGTAATGTTTTCTGTCAAATACACTTGTAAACTCTTCACCAATGACAGATATTGCCCTTAAGTATAGTTTGGGAGCATATCAGGCCAAGGGAAGGATGTTTTGGGTGGTTTTGCAATATCTTCATTCTGTAAAGTTAGATGTGCCCAACTGCATTACATATGCCTACAAATGCAATTTTACCTATATTCTTGTTGTTTCAGCTCAGAAATGACTTGGTTACTAGAGTTTGATGAATTGTAATGTTTTCTGTCAAATACACTTGTAAACTCTTCACCAATGACAGATATTGCCCTTAAGTATAGTTTGGGAGCATATCAGGCCAAGGGAAGGATGTTCTGGGTGGTTTTGCAATATCTTCATTCTGTAAAGTTAGATGTGCCCAACTGCATTACATATGCTTACAAATGCAATTTTACCTATATTCTTGTTGTTTCAGATCAGAAATGACTTGGTTACTAAAGTTTGATGAATTGTAATGTTTTCTGTCAAATAGACTTGTAAACTCTTCACCAATGACAGATATTGCCCTTAAGTATAGTTTTGGAGCATATCAGGCCAAGGGAAGGATGTTTTGGGTGGTTTTGCAATATCTTCATTCTGTAAAGTTAGATGTGCCCAACTGCAATACATATGCTTACAAATGCAATTTTACCTATATTCTTGTTGTTTCAGCTCAGAAATGACTTGGTTACTAGAGTTTGAAGAATTGTAATGTTTTCTGTCAAATACACTTGTAAACTCTTCACCAATGACAGATATTGCCCTTAAGTATAGTTTGGGAGCATATCAGGCCAAGGGAAGGATGTTTTGGGTGGTTTTGCAATATCTTCATTCTGTAAAGTTAGATGTGCCCAACTGCATTACATATGCTTACAAATGCAATTTTACCTATATTCTTGTTGTTTCAGCTCAGAAATGACTTGGTTACTAGAGTTTGATGAATTGTAATGTTTTCTGTCAAATACACATGCAAACTCTTTACCAATGACACTGAATAGCATTATGTATATTGTGGGTGCATATCAGGCTAAGAGAAGCTTGTTTAGGATGGTTTTGCAATATCTTCATTCTGTAAAGTTAGATGTGCCCAACTGCAATACATATGCTTACAAATGCAATTTTACCTATATTCTTGTTGTTTCAGCTCAGAAATGACTTGGTTACTAGAGTTTGATGAATTGTAATGTTTTCTGTCAAATACACTTGTAAACTCTTCACCAATGACAGATATTGCCCTTAAGTATAGTTTGGGAGCATATCAGGCCAAGGGAAGGATGTTTTGGGTGGTTTTGCAATATCTTCATTCTGTAAAGTTAGATGTGCCCAACTGCATTACATTTGCTTACAAATGCAATTTTACCTATATTCTTGTTGTTTCAGCTCAGAAATGACTTGGTTACTAAAGTTTGATGAATTGTAATGTTTTCTGTCAAATACACTTGTAAACTCTTCACCAATGACAGATATTGCCCTTAAGTATAGTTTGGGAGCATATCAGGCCAAGGGAAGGATGTTTTTGGTGGTTTTGCAATATCTTCATTCTGCAAAGTTAGATGTGCCCAACTGCATTACATATGCTTACAAATGCAATTTTACCAATATTCTTGTTGTTTCAGCTCAGAAATGACTTGGTTACTAAAGTTTGATGAATTGTAATGTTTTCTGTCAAATACACTTGTAAACTCTTCACCAATGACAGATATTGCCCTTAAGTATAGTTTGGGAGCATATCAGGCCAAGGGAAGGATGTTTTGGGTGGTTTTGCAATATCTTCATTCTGTAAAGTTAGATGTGCCCAACTGCAATACATATGCTTACAAATGCAATTTTACCAATATTCTTGTTGTTTCAGCTCAGAAATGACTTGGTTACTAAGTTTGATGAATTGTAATGTTTTCTGTCAAATACACTTGTAAACTCTTCACCAATGACAGATATTGCCCTTAAGTATAGTTTGGGAGCATATCAGGCCAAGGGAAGGATGTTTTGGGTGGTTTTGCAATATCTTCATTCTGTAAAGTTAGATGTGCCCAACTGCATTACATATGCTTACAAATGCAATTTTACCTATATTCTTGTTGTTTCAGCTCAGAAATGACTTGGTTACTAGAGTTTGATGAATTGTAATGTTTTCTGTCAAATACACATGAAAACTCTTTACCAATGACACTGAATAGCATTATGTATATTGTGGGTGCATATCAGGCTAAGAGAAGCTTGTTTAGGATGGTTTTGCAATATCTTCATTCTGTAAAGTTAGATGTGCCCAACTGCAATACATATGCTGACAAATGCAATTTTACCTATATTCTTGTTGTTTCAGCTCAGAAATGACTTGGTTACTAAAGTTTGATTAATTGTAATGTTTTCTGTCAAATACACTTGTAAACTCTTCACCAATGACAGATATTGCCCTTAAGTATAGTTTGGGAGCAAATCAGGCCAAGGGAAGGATGTTTTGGGTGGTTTTGCAATATCTTCATTCTGTAAAGTTAGATGTGCCCAACTGCATTACATATGCTTACAAATGCAATTTTACCTATATTCTTGTTGTTTCAGCTCAGAAATGACTTGGTTACTAAAGTTTGATGAATTGTAATGTTTTCTGTCAAATACACTTGTAAACTCTTCACCAATGACAGATATTGCCCTTAAGTATAGTTTGGGAGCATATCAGGCCAAGGGAAGGATGTTTTTGGTGGTTTTGCAATATCTTCATTCTGCAAAGTTAGATGTGCCCAACTGCAATACATATGCTTACAAATGCAATTTTACCAATATTCTTGTTGTTTCAGCTCAGAAATGACTTGGTAACTAAAGTTTGATGAATTGTAATGTTTTCTGTCAAATACACTTGTAAACTCTTCACCAAAGACAGATATTGCCCTTAAGTATAGTTTGGGAGCATATCAGGCCAAGGGAAGGATGTTTTGGGTGGTTTTGCAATATCTTCATTCTGTAAAGTTAGATGTGCCCAACTGCATTACATATGCTTACAAATGCAATTTTACCTATATTCTTGTTGTTTCAGCTCAGAAATGACTTGGTTACTAAAGTTTGATGAATTGTAATGTTTTCTGTCAAATACACTTGTAAACTCTTCACCAATGACAGATATTGCCCTTAAGTATAGTTTGGGAGCATATCAGGCCAAGGGAAGGATGTTTTGGGTGGTTTTGCAATATCTTCATTCTGTAAAGTTAGATGTGCCCAACTGCATTACATATGCCTACAAATGCAATTTTACCTATATTCTTGTTGTTTCAGCTCAGAAATGACTTGGTTACTAGAGTTTGATGAATTGTAATGTTTTCTGTCAAATACACTTGTAAACTCTTCACCAATGACAGATATTGCCCTTAAGTATAGTTTGGGAGCATATCAGGCCAAGGGAAGGATGTTTTGGGTGGTTTTGCAATATCTTCATTCTGTAAAGTTAGATGTGCCCAACTGCATTACATATGCTTACAAATGCAATTTTACCTATATTCTTGTTGTTTCAGCTCAGAAATGACTTGGTTACTAGAGTTTGATGAATTGTAATGTTTTCTGTCAAATACACATGAAAACTCTTTACCAATGACACTGAATAGCATTATGTATATTGTGGGTGCATATCAGGCTAAGAGAATCTTGTTTAGGATGGTTTTGCAATATCTTCATTCTGTAAAGTTAGATGTGCCCAACTGCAATACATATGCTTACAAATGCAATTTTACCTATATTCTTGTTGTTTCAGCTCAGAAATGACTTGGTTACTAGAGTTTGATGAATTGTAATGTTTTCTGTCAAATACACTTGTAAACTCTTCACCAATGACAGATATTGCCCTTAAGTATAGTTTGGGAGCATATCAGGCCAAGGGAAGGATGTTTTGGGTGGTTTTGCAATATCTTCATTCTGTAAAGTTAGATGTGCCCAACTGCATTACATTTGCTTACAAATGCAATTTTACCTATATTCTTGTTGTTTCAGCTCAGAAATGACTTGGTTACTAAAGTTTGATGAATTGTAATGTTTTCTGTCAAATACACTTGTAAACTCTTCACCAATGACAGATATTGCCCTTAAGTATAGTTTGGGAGCATATCAGGCCAAGGGAAGGATGTTTTTGGTGGTTTTGCAATATCTTCATTCTGCAAAGTTAGATGTGCCCAACTGCATTACATATGCTTACAAATGCAATTTTACCAATATTCTTGTTGTTTCAGCTCAGAAATGACTTGGTTACTAAAGTTTGATGAATTGTAATGTTTTCTGTCAAATACACTTGTAAACTCTTCACCAATGACAGATATTGCCCTTAAGTATAGTTTGGGAGCATATCAGGCCAAGGGAAGGATGTTTTGGGTGGTTTTGCAATATCTTCATTCTGTAAAGTTAGATGTGCCCAACTGCAATACATATGCTTACAAATGCAATTTTACCAATATTCTTGTTGTTTCAGCTCAGAAATGACTTGGTTACTAAGTTTGATGAATTGTAATGTTTTCTGTCAAATACACTTGTAAACTCTTCACCAATGACAGATATTGCCCTTAAGTATAGTTTGGGAGCATATCAGGCCAAGGGAAGGATGTTTTGGGTGGTATTGCAATATCTTCATTCTGTAAAGTTAGATGTGCCCAACTGCATTACATATGCTTACAAATGCAATTTTACCTATATTCTTGTTGTTTCAGCTCAGAAATGACTTGGTTACTAGAGTTTGATGAATTGTAATGTTTTCTGTCAAATACACATGAAAACTCTTTACCAATGACACTGAATAGCATTATGTATATTGTGGGTGCATATCAGGCTAAGAGAAGCTTGTTTAGGATGGTTTTGCAATATCTTCATTCTGTAAAGTTAGATGTGCCCAACTGCAATACATATGCTTACAAATGCAATTTTACCTATATTCTTGTTGTTTCAGCTCAGAAATGACTTGGTTACTAAAGTTTGATTAATTGTAATGTTTTCTGTCAAATACACTTGTAAACTCTTCACCAATGACAGATATTGCCCTTAAGTATAGTTTGGGAGCAAATCAGGCCAAGGGAAGGATGTTTTGGGTGGTTTTGCAATATCTTCATTCTGTAAAGTTAGATGTGCCCTACTGCATTACATATGCTTACAAATGCAATTTTACCTATATTCTTGTTGTTTCAGCTCAGAAATGACTTGGTTACTAAAGTTTGATGAATTGTAATGTTTTCTGTCAAATACACTTGTAAACTCTTCACCAATGACAGATATTGCCCTTAAGTATAGTTTGGGAGCATATCAGGCCAAGGGAAGGATGTTTTTGGTGGTTTTGCAATATCTTCATTCTGCAAAGTTAGATGTGCCCAACTGCAATACATATGCTTACAAATGCAATTTTACCAATATTCTTGTTGTTTCAGCTCAGAAATGACTTGGTAACTAAAGTTTGATGAATTGTAATGTTTTCTGTCAAATACACTTGTAAACTCTTCACCAAAGACAGATATTGCCCTTAAGTATAGTTTGGGAGCATATCAGGCCAAGGGAAGGATGTTTTGGGTGGTTTTGCAATATCTTCATTCTGTAAAGTTAGATGTGCCCAACTGCATTACATATGCTTACAAATTCAATTTTACCTATATTCTTGTTGTTTCAGCTCAGAAATGACTTGGTTACTAAAGTTTGATGAATTGTAATGTTTTCTGTCAAATACACTTGTAAACTCTTCACCAATGACAGATATTGCCCTTAAGTATAGTTTGGGAGCATATCAGGCCAAGGGAAGGATGTTTTGGGTGGTTTTACAATATCTTCATTCTGTAAAGTTAGATGTGCCCAACTGCATTACATATGCCTACAAATGCAATTTTACCTATATTCTTGTTGTTTCAGCTCAGAAATGACTTGGTTACTAGAGTTTGATGAATTGTAATGTTTTCTGTCAAATACACTTGTAAACTCTTCACCAATGACAGATATTGCCCTTAAGTATAGTTTGGGAGCATATCAGGCCAAGGGAAGGATGTTTTGGGTGGTTTTGCAATATCTTCATTCTGTAAAGTTAGATGTGCCCAACTGCAATACATATGCTTACAAATGCAATTTTACTTATATTCTTGTTGTTTCAGCTCAGAAATGACTTGGTTACTAGAGTTTGAAGAATTGTAATGTTTTCTGTCAAATACACTTGTAAACTCTTCACCAATGACAGATATTGCCCTTAAGTATAGTTTGGGAGCATATCAGGCCAAGGGAAGGATGTTTTGGGTGGTTTTGCAATATCTTCATTCTGTAAAGTTAGATGTGCCCAACTGCATTACATATGCTTACAAATGAAATTTTACCTATATTCTTGTTGTTTCAGCTCAGAAATGACTTGGTTACTAGAGTTTGATGAATTGTAATGTTTTCTGTCAAATACACATGAAAACTCTTTACCAATGACACTGAATAGCATTATGTATATTGTGGGTGCATATCAGGCTAAGAGAAGCTTGTTTAGGATGGTTTTGCAATATCTTCATTCTGTAAAGTTAGATGTGCCCAACTGCAATACATATGCTTACAAATGCAATTTTACCTATATTCTTGTTTCAGCTCAGAAATGACTTGGTTACTAAAGTTTGATTAATTGTAATGTTTTCTGTCAAATACACTTGTAAACTCTTCACCAATGACAGATATTGCCCTTAAGTATAGTTTGGGAGCATATCAGGCCAAGGGAAGGATGTTTTTGGTGGTTTTGCAATATCTTCATTCTGCAAAGTAAGATGTGCCCAACTGCATTACATATGCTTACAAATGCAATTTTACCTATATTTTTGTTGTTTCAGCTCAGAAATGACTTGGTTACTAAAGGTTGATGAATTGTAATGTTTTCTGTCAAATACACTTGTAAACTCCTCACCAATGACAGATATTGCCCTTAAGTATAGTTTGGGAGCATATCAGGCCAAGGGAAGGATGTTTTGGGTGGTTTTGCAATATCTTCATTCTGTAAAGTTAGATGTGCCCAACTGCATTACATATGCTTACAAATGCAATTTTACCTATATTCTTGTTGTTTCAGCTCAGAAATGACTTGGTTACTAGAGTTTGATGAATTGTAATGTTTTCTGTCAAATACACATGAAAACTCTTTACCAATGACACTGAATAGCATTATGTATATTGTGGGTGCATATCAGGCTAAGAGAAGCTTGTTTTGGGTGGTTTTGCAATATCTTCATTCTGTAAAGTTAGATGTGCCCAACTGCATTACATATGCTTACAAATGCAATTTTACCTATATTCTTGTTGTTTCAGCTCAGAAATGACTTGGTTACTAAAGTTTGATGAATTGTAATGTTTTCTGTCAAATACACTTGAAAACTCCTCACCAATGACAGATATTGCCCTTAAGTATAGTTTGGGAGCATATCAGGCCAAGGGAAGGATGTCTTTGGTGGTTTTGCAATATCTTCATTCTGCAAAGTTAGATGTGCCCAACTGCATTACATATGCTTACAAATGCAATTTTACCAATATTCTTGTTGTTTCAGCTCAGAAATGACTTGGTTACTAAAGTTTGATGAATTGTAATGTTTTCTGTCAAATACACTTGTAAACTCTTCACCAATGACAGATATTGCCCTTAAGTATAGTTTGGGAGCATATCAGGCCAAGGGAAGGATGTTTTGGGTGGTTTTGCAATATCTTCATTCTGTAAAGTTAGATGTGCCCAACTGCATTACATATGCTTACAAATGCAATTTTACCTATATTCTTGTTGTTTCAGCTCAGAAATGACTTGGTTACTAAAGTTTGATGAATTGTAATGTTTTCTGTCAAATACACTTGTAAACTCTTCACCAATGACAGATATTGCCCTTAAGTATAGTTTGGGAGCATATCAGGCCAAGGGAAGGATGTTTTTGGTGGTTTTGCAATATCTTCATTCTGCAAAGTTAGATGTGCCCAACTGCATTACATATGCTTACAAATGCAATTTTACCTATATTCTTGTTGTTTCAGCTCAGAAATGACTTGGTTACTAGAGTTTGATGAATTGTAATGTTTTCTTGCAAATACTCTTGTAAACTCTTCACCAATGACAGAGATTGCCCTTAAGTATAGTTTGGGAGCATATCAGGCCAAGGGAAGTATGTTTTGGGTGGTTTTGCAATATCTTCATTCTGTAAAGTTAGATGTGCCCAACTGCAATACATAAGCTTACAAATGCAATTTTACCTATATTCTTGTTGTTTCAGCTCAGAAATGACTTGGTTACTAGAGTTTGATGAATTGTAATGTTTTCTGTCAAATACACATGAAAACTCTTTACCAATGACACTGAATAGCATTATGTATATTGTGGGTGCATATCAGGCTAAGAGAAGCTTGTTTAGTATGGTTTTGCAATATCTTCATTCTGTAAAGTTAGATGTGCCCAACTGCAATACATATGCTTACAAATGCAATTTTACCAATATTCTTGTTGTTTCAGCTCAGAAATGACTTGGTAACTAAAGTTTGATGAATTGTAATGTTTTCTGTCAAATACACTTGTAAACTCTTCACCAAAGACAGATATTGCCCTTAAGTATAGTTTGGGAGCATATCAGGCCAAGGGAAGGATGTTTTGGGTGGTTTTGCAATATCTTCATTCTGTAAAGTTAGATGTGCCCAACTGCATTACATATGCTTACAAATGCAATTTTACCTATATTCTTGTTGTTTCAGCTCAGAAATGACTTGGTTACTAAAGTTTGATGAATTGTAATGTTTTCTGTCAAATACACTTGTAAACTCTTCACCAATGACAGATATTGCCCTTAAGTATAGTTTGGGAGCATATCAGGCCAAGGGAAGGATGTTTTGGGTGGTTTTACAATATCTTCATTCTGTAAAGTTAGATGTGCCCAACTGCATTACATATGCCTACAAATGCAATTTTACCTATATTCTTGTTGTTTCAGCTCAGAAATGACTTGGTTACTAGAGTTTGATGAATTGTAATGTTTTCTGTCAAATACACTTGTAAACTCTTCACCAATGACAGATATTGCCCTTAAGTATAGTTTGGGAGCATATCAGGCCAAGGGAAGGATGTTTTGGGTGGTTTTGCAATATCTTCATTCTGTAAAGTTAGATGTGCCCAACTGCAATACATATGCTTACAAATGCAATTTTACTTATATTCTTGTTGTTTCAGCTCAGAAATGACTTGGTTACTAGAGTTTGAAGAATTGTAATGTTTTCTGTCAAATACACTTGTAAACTCTTCACCAATGACAGATATTGCCCTTAAGTATAGTTTGGGAGCATATCAGGCCAAGGGAAGGATGTTTTGGGTGGTTTTGCAATATCTTCATTCTGTAAAGTTAGATGTGCCCAACTGCATTACATATGCTTACAAATGAAATTTTACCTATATTCTTGTTGTTTCAGCTCAGAAATGACTTGGTTACTAGAGTTTGATGAATTGTAATGTTTTCTGTCAAATACACATGAAAACTCTTTACCAATGACACTGAATAGCATTATGTATATTGTGGGTGCATATCAGGCTAAGAGAAGCTTGTTTAGGATGGTTTTGCAATATCTTCATTCTGTAAAGTTAGATGTGCCCAACTGCAATACATATGCTTACAAATGCAATTTTACCTATATTCTTGTTGTTTCAGCTCAGAAATGACTTGGTTACTAAAGTTTGATTAATTGTAATGTTTTCTGTCAAATACACTTGTAAACTCTTCACCAATGACAGATATTGCCCTTAAGTATAGTTTGGGAGCATATCAGGCCAAGGGAAGGATGTTTTTGGTGGTTTTGCAATATCTTCATTCTGCAAAGTTAGATGTGCCCAACTGCATTACATATGCTTACAAATGCAATTTTACCTATATTTTTGTTGTTTCAGCTCAGAAATGACTTGGTTACTAAAGGTTGATGAATTGTAATGTTTTCTGTCAAATACACTTGTAAACTCCTCACCAATGACAGATATTGCCCTTAAGTATAGTTTGGGAGCATATCAGGCCAAGGGAAGGATGTTTTGGGTGGTTTTGCAATATCTTCATTCTGTAAAGTTAGATGTGCCCAACTGCATTACATATGCTTACAAATGCAATTTTACCTATATTCTTGTTGTTTCAGCTCAGAAATGACTTGGTTACTAAAGTTTGATGAATTGTAATGTTTTCTGTCAAATACACTTGTAAACTCTTCACCAATGACAGATATTGCCCTTAAGTATAGTTTGGGAGCATATCAGGCCAAGGGAAGGATGTTTTTGGTGGTTTTGCAATATCTTCATTCTGCAAAGTTAGATGTGCCCAACTGCATTACATATGCTTACAAATGCAATCTTACCTATATTCTTGTTGTTTCAGCTCAGAAATGACTTGGTTACTAGAGTTTGATGAATTGTAATGTTTTCTTGCAAATACTCTTGTAAACTCTTCACCAATGACAGAGATTGCCCTTAAGTATAGTTTGGGAGCATATCAGGCCAAGGGAAGTATGTTTTGGGTGGTTTTGCAATATCTTCATTCTGTAAAGTTAGATGTGCCCAACTGCAATACATAAGCTTACAAATGCAATTTTACCTATATTCTTGTTGTTTCAGCTCAGAAATGACTTGGTTACTAGAGTTTGATGAATTGTAATGTTTTCTGTCAAATACACATGAAAACTCTTTACCAATGACACTGAATAGCATTATGTATATTGTGGGTGCATATCAGGCCAAGGGAAGGATGTTTTGGGTGGTTTTGCAATATCTTCATTCTGTAAAGTTAGATGTGCCCAACTGCATTACATATGCCTACAAATGCAATTTTACCTATATTCTTGTTGTTTCAGCTCAGAAATGACTTGGTTACTAGAGTTTGATGAATTGTAATGTTTTCTGTCAAATACACTTGTAAACTCTTCACCAATGACAGATATTGCCCTTAAGTATAGTTTGGGAGCATATCAGGCCAAGGGAAGGATGTTCTGGGTGGTTTTGCAATATCTTCATTCTGTAAAGTTAGATGTGCCCAACTGCATTACATATGCTTACAAATGCAATTTTACCTATATTCTTGTTGTTTCAGATCAGAAATGACTTGGTTACTAAAGTTTGATGAATTGTAATGTTTTCTGTCAAATAGACTTGTAAACTCTTCACCAATGACAGATATTGCCCTTAAGTATAGTTTGGGAGCATATCAGGCCAAGGGAAGGATGTTTTGGGTGGTTTTGCAATATCTTCATTCTGTAAAGTTAGATGTGCCCAACTGCAATACATATGCTTACAAATGCAATTTTACTTATATTCTTGTTGTTTCAGCTCAGAAATGACTTGGTTACTAGAGTTTGAAGAATTGTAATGTTTTCTGTCAAATACACTTGTAAACTCTTCACCAATGACAGATATTGCCCTTAAGTATAGTTTGGGAGCATATCAGGCCAAGGGAAGGATGTTTTGGGTGGTTTTGCAATATCTTCATTCTGTAAAGTTAGATGTGCCCAACTGCAATACATATGCTTACAAATGCAATTTTACCTATATTCTTGTTGTTTCAGCTCAGAAATGACTTGGTTACTAGAGTTTGATGAATTGTAATGTTTTCTGTCAAATACACATGAAAACTCTTTACCAATGACACTGAATAGCATTATGTATATTGTGGGTGCATATCAGGCTAAGAGAAGCTTGTTTAGGATGGTTTTGCAATATCTTCATTCTGTAAAGTTAGATGTGCCCAACTGCAATACATATGCTTACAAATGCAATTTTACCTATATTCTTGTTGTTTCAGCTCAGAAATGACTTGGTTACTATAGTTTGATGAATTGTAATGTTTTCTGTCAAATACACTTGTAAACTCTTCACCAATGACAGATATTGCCCTTAAGTATAGTTTGGGAGCATATCAGGCCAAGGGAAGGATGTTTTGGGTGGTTTTGCAATATCTTCATTCTGTAAAGTTAGATGTGCCCAACTGCATTACATATGCTTACAAATGCAATTTTACCAATATTCTTGTTGTTTCAGCTCAGAAATGACTTGGTTACTAAAGTTTGATGAATTGTAATGTTTTCTGTCAAAGACACTTGTAAACTCTTCACCAATGACAGATATTGCCCTTAAGTATAGTTTGGGAGCATATCAGGCCAAGGGAAGGATGTTTTTGGTGGTTTTGCAATATCTTCATTCTGCAAAGTTAGATGTGCCCAACTGCATTACATATGCTTACAAATGCAATTTTACCAATATTCTTGTTGTTTCAGCTCAGAAATGACTTGGTTACTAAAGTTTGATGAATTGTAATGTTTTCTGTCAAATACACTTGTAAACTCTTCACCAATGACAGATATTGCCCTTAAGTATAGTTTGGGAGCATATCAGGCCAAGGGAAGGATGTTTTTGGTGGTTTTGCAATATCTTCATTCTGCAAAGTTAGATGTGCCCAACTGCATTACATATGCTTACAAATGCAATTTTACCTATATTCTTGTTGTTTCAGCTCAGAAATGACTTGGTTACTAGAGTTTGATGAATTGTAATGTTTTCTGTCAAATACACATGAAAACTCTTTACCAATGACACTGAATAGCATTATGTATATTGTGGGTGCATATCAGGCTAAGAGAAGCTTGTTTAGTATGGTTTTGCAATATCTTCATTCTGTAAAGTTAGATGTGCCCAACTGCAATACATATGCTTACAACTGCAATTTTACCAATATTCTTGTTGTTTCAGCTCAGAAATGACTTGGTAACTAAAGTTTGATGAATTGTAATGTTTTCTGTCAAATACACTTGTAAACTCTTCACCAAAGACAGATATTGCCCTTAAGTATAGTTTGGGAGCATATCAGGCCAAGGGAAGGATGTTTTGGGTGGTTTTGCAATATCTTCATTCTGTAAAGTTAGATGTGCCCAACTGCATTACATATGCTTACAAATGCAATTTTACCTATATTCTTGTTGTTTCAGCTCAGAAATGACTTGGTTACTAAAGTTTGATGAATTGTAATGTTTTCTGTCAAATACACTTGTAAACTCTTCACCAATGACAGATATTGCCCTTAAGTATAGTTTGGGAGCATATCAGGCCAAGGGAAGGATGTTTTGGGTGGTTTTGCAATATCTTCATTCTGTAAAGTTAGATGTGCCCAACTGCATTACATATGCCTACAAATGCAATTTTACCTATATTCTTGTTGTTTCAGCTCAGAAATGACTTGGTTACTAGAGTTTGATGAATTGTAATGTTTTCTGTCAAATACACTTGTAAACTCTTCACCAATGACAGATATTGCCCTTAAGTATAGTTTGGGAGCATATCAGGCCAAGGGAAGGATGTTTTGGGTGGTTTTGCAATATCTTCATTCTGCAAAGTTAGATGTGCCCAACTGCATTACATATGCTTACAAATGCAATTTTACCTATATTCTTGTTGTTTCAGCTCAGAAATGACTTGGTTACTAGAGTTTGATGAATTGTAATGTTTTCTGTCAAATACACATGAAAACTCTTTACCAATGACACTGAATAGCATTATGTATATTGTGGGTGCATATCAGGCTAAGAGAAGCTTGTTTAGTATGGTTTTGCAATATCTTCATTCTGTAAAGTTAGATGTGCCCAACTGCAATACATATGCTTACAACTGCAATTTTACCAATATTCTTGTTGTTTCAGCTCAGAAATGACTTGGTAACTAAAGTTTGATGAATTGTAATGTTTTCTGTCAAATACACTTGTAAACTCTTCACCAAAGACAGATATTGCCCTTAAGTATAGTTTGGGAGCATATCAGGCCAAGGGAAGGATGTTTTGGGTGGTTTTGCAATATCTTCATTCTGTAAAGTTAGATGTGCCCAACTGCATTACATATGCTTACAAATGCAATTTTACCTATATTCTTGTTGTTTCAGCTCAGAAATGACTTGGTTACTAAAGTTTGATGAATTGTAATGTTTTCTGTCAAATACACTTGTAAACTCTTCACCAATGACAGATATTGCCCTTAAGTATAGTTTGGGAGCATATCAGGCCAAGGGAAGGATGTTTTGGGTGGTTTTGCAATATCTTCATTCTGTAAAGTTAGATGTGCCCAACTGCATTACATATGCCTACAAATGCAATTTTACCTATATTCTTGTTGTTTCAGCTCAGAAATGACTTGGTTACTAGAGTTTGATGAATTGTAATGTTTTCTGTCAAATACACTTGTAAACTCTTCACCAATGACAGATATTGCCCTTAAGTATAGTTTGGGAGCATATCAGGCCAAGGGAAGGATGTTTTGGGTGGTTTTGCAATATCTTCATTCTGTAAAGTTAGATGTGCCCAACTGCATTACATATGCTTACAAATGCAATTTTACCTATATTCTTGTTGTTTCAGCTCAGAAATGACTTGGTTACTAGAGTTTGATGAATTGTAATGTTTTCTTGCAAATACTCTTGTAAACTCTTCACCAATGACAGAGATTGCCCTTAAGTATAGTTTGGGAGCATATCAGGCCAAGGGAAGGATGTTTTGGGTGGTTTTGCAATATCTTCATTCTGTAAAGTTAGATGTGCCCAACTGCAATACATATGCTTACAAATGCAATTTTACTTATATTCTTGTTGTTTCAGCTCAGAAATGACTTGGTTACTAGAGTTTGAAGAATTGTAATGTTTTCTGTCAAATACACTTGTAAACTCTTCACCAATGACAGATATTGCCCTTAAGTATAGTTTGGGAGCATATCAGGCCAAGGGAAGGATGTTTTGGGTGGTTTTGCAATATCTTCATTCTGTAAAGTTAGATGTGCCCAACTGCATTACATATGCTTACAAATGCAATTTTACCTATATTCTTGTTGTTTCAGCTCAGAAATGACTTGGTTACTAGAGTTTGATGAATTGTAATGTTTTCTGTCAAATACACATGAAAACTCTTTACCAATGACACTGAATAGCATTATGTATATTGTGGGTGCATATCAGGCTAAGAGAAGCTTGTTTAGGATGGTTTTGCAATATCTTCATTCTGTAAAGTTAGATGTACCCAACTGCAATACATATGCTTACAAATGCAATTTTACCTATATTCTTGTTGTTTCAGCTCAGAAATGACTTGGTTACTATAGTTTGATGAATTGTAATGTTTTCTGTCAAATACACTTGTAAACTCTTCACCAATGACAGATATTGCCCTTAAGTATAGTTTGGGAGCATATCAGGCCAAGGGAAGGATGTTCTGGGTGGTTTTGCAATATCTTCATTCTGTAAAGTTAGATTTGCCCAACTGCATTACATATGCTTACAAATGCAATTTTACCTATATTCTTGTTGTTTCAGATCAGAAATGACTTGGTAACTAAAGTTTGATGAATTGTAATGTTTTCTGTCAAATAGACTTGTAAACTCTTCACCAATGACTGATATTGCCCTTAAGTATAGTTTGGGAGCATATCAGGCCAAGGGAAGGATGTTTTGGGTGGTTTTGCAATATCTTCATTCTGTAAAGTTAGATGTGCCCAACTGCAAAACATATGCTTACAAATGCAATTTTACTTATATTCTTGTTGTTTCAGCTCAGAAATGACTTGGTTACTAGAGTTTGAAGAATTGTAATGTTTTCTGTCAAATACACTTGTAAACTCTTCACCAATGACAGATATTGCCCTTAAGTATAGTTTGGGAGCATATCAGGCCAAGGGAAGGATGTTTTGGGTGGTTTTGCAATATCTTCATTCTGTAAAGTTAGATGTGCCCAACTGCATTACATATGCTTACAAATGCAATTTTACCTATATTCTTGTTGTTTCAGCTCAGAAATGACTTGGTTACTAGAGTTTGATGAATTGTAATGTTTTCTGTCAAATACACATGAAAACTCTTTACCAATGACACTGAATAGCATTATGTATATTGTGGGTGCATATCAGGCTAAGAGAAGCTTGTTTAGGATGGTTATGCAATATCTTCATTCTGTAAAGTTAGATGTGCCCAACTGCAATACATAAGCTTACAAATGCAATTTTACCTATATTCTTGTTGTTTCAGCTCAGAAATGACTTGGTTACTAGAGTTTGATGAATTGTAATGTTTTCTGTCAAATACACATGAAAACTCTTTACCAATGACACTGAATAGCATTATGTATATTGTGGGTGCATATCAGGCTAAGAGAAGCTTGTTTAGTATGGTTTTGCAATATCTTCATTCTGTAAAGTTAGATGTGCCCAACTGCAATACATATGCTTACAAATGCAATTTTACCAATATTCTTGTTGTTTCAGCTCAGAAATGACTTGGTAACTAAAGTTTGATGAATTGTAATGTTTTCTGTCAAATACACTTGTAAACTCTTCACCAAAGACAGATATTGCCCTTAAGTATAGTTTGGGAGCATATCAGGCCAAGGGAAGGATGTTTTGGGTGGTTTTGCAATATCTTCATTCTGTAAAGTTAGATGTGCCCAACTGCATTACATATGCTTACAAATGCAATTTTACCTATATTCTTGTTGTTTCAGCTCAGAAATGACTTGGTTACTAAAGTTTGATGAATTGTAATGTTTTCTGTCAAATACACTTGTAAACTCTTCACCAATGACAGATATTGCCCTTAAGTATAGTTTGGGAGCATATCAGGCCAAGGGAAGGATGTTTTGGGTGGTTTTGCAATATCTTCATTCTGTAAAGTTAGATGTGCCCAACTGCATTACATATGCCTACAAATGCAATTTTACCTATATTCTTGTTGTTTCAGCTCAGAAATGACTTGGTTACTAGAGTTTGATGAATTGTAATGTTTTCTGTCAAATACACTTGTAAACTCTTCACCAATGACAGATATTGCCCTTAAGTATAGTTTGGGAGCATATCAGGCCAAGGGAAGGATGTTCTGGGTGGTTTTGCAATATCTTCATTCTGTAAAGTTAGATGTGCCCAACTGCATTACATATGCTTACAAATGCAATTTTACCTATATTCTTGTTGTTTCAGATCAGAAATGACTTGGTTACTAAAGTTTGATGAATTGTAATGTTTTCTGTCAAATAGACTTGTAAACTCTTCACCAATGACAGATATTGCCCTTAAGTATAGTTTGGGAGCATATCAGGCCAAGGGAAGGATGTTTTGGGTGGTTTTGCAATATCTTCATTCTGTAAAGTTAGATGTGCCCAACTGCAATACATATGCTTACAAATGCAATTTTACTTATATTCTTGTTGTTTCAGCTCAGAAATGACTTGGTTACTAGAGTTTGAAGAATTGTAATGTTTTCTGTCAAATACACTTGTAAACTCTTCACCAATGACAGATATTGCCCTTAAGTATAGTTTGGGAGCATATCAGGCCAAGGGAAGGATGTTTTGGGTGGTTTTGCAATATCTTCATTCTGTAAAGTTAGATGTGCCCAACTGCATTACATATGCTTACAAATGCAATTTTACCTATATTCTTGTTGTTTCAGCTCAGAAATGACTTGGTTACTAGAGTTTGATGAATTGTAATGTTTTCTGTCAAATACACATGAAAACTCTTTACCAATGACACTGAATAGCATTATGCATATTGTGGGTGCATATCAGGCTAAGAGAAGCTTGTTTAGGATGGTTTTGCAATATCTTCATTCTGTAAAGTTAGATGTGCCCAACTGCAATACATATGCTTACAAATGCAATTTTACCTATATTCTTGTTGTTTCAGCTCAGAAATGACTTGGTTACTATAGTTTGATGAATTGTAATGTTTTCTGTCAAAAACACTTGTAAACTCTTCACCAATGACAGATATTGCCCTTAAGTATAGTTTGGGAGCATATCAGGCCAAGGGAAGGATGTTTTGGGTGGTTTTGCAATATCTTCATTCTGTAAAGTTAGATGTGCCCAACTGCATTACATATGCTTACAAATGCAATTTTACCTATATTCTTGTTGTTTCAGCTCAGAAATGACTTGGTTACTAAAGTTTGATGAATTGTAATGTTTTCTGTCAAATACACTTGAAAACTCTTCACCAATGACAGATATTGCCCTTAAGTATAGTTTGGGAGCATATCAGGCCAAGGGAAGGATGTTTTTGGTGGTTTTGCAATATCTTCATTCTGCAAAGTTAGATGTGCCCAACTGCATTACATATGCTTACAAATGCAATTTTACCAATATTCTTGTTGTTTCAGCTCAGAAATGACTTGGTTACTAAAGTTTGATGAATTGTAATGTTTTCTGTCAAATACACTTGTAAACTCTTCACCAATGACAGATATTGCCCTTAAGTATAGTTTGGGAGCATATCAGGCCAAGGGAAGGATGTTTTGGGTGGTTTTGCAATATCTTCATTCTGTAAAGTTAGATGTGCCCAACTGCATTACATATGCCTACAAATGCAATTTTACCTATATTCTTGTTGTTTCAGCTCAGAAATGACTTGGTTACTAGAGTTTGATGAATTGTAATGTTTTCTGTCAAATACACTTGTAAACTCTTCACCAATGACAGATATTGCCCTTAAGTATAGTTTGGGAGCATATCAGGCCAAGGGAAGGATGTTCTGGGTGGTTTTGCAATATCTTCATTCTGTAAAGTTAGATGTGCCCAACTGCATTACATATGCTTACAAATGCAATTTTACCTATATTCTTGTTGTTTCAGATCAGAAATGACTTGGTTACTAAAGTTTGATGAATTGTAATGTTTTCTGTCAAATAGACTTGTAAACTCTTCACCAATGACAGATATTGCCCTTAAGTATAGTTTGGGAGCATATCAGGCCAAGGGAAGGATGTTTTGGGTGGTTTTGCAATATCTTCATTCTGTAAAGTTAGATGTGCCCAACTGCAATACATATGCTTACAAATGCAATTTTACTTATATTCTTGTTGTTTCAGCTCAGAAATGACTTGGTTACTAGAGTTTGAAGAATTGTAATGTTTTCTGTCAAATACACTTGTAAACTCTTCACCAATGACAGATATTGCCCTTAAGTATAGTTTGGGAGCATATCAGGCCAAGGGAAGGATGTTTTGGGTGGTTTTGCAATATCTTCATTCTGTAAAGTTAGATGTGCCCAACTGCATTACATATGCTTACAAATGCAATTTTACCTATATTCTTGTTGTTTCAGCTCAGAAATGACTTGGTTACTAGAGTTTGATGAATTGTAATGTTTTCTGTCAAATACACATGAAAACTCTTTACCAATGACACTGAATAGCATTATGCATATTGTGGGTGCATATCAGGCTAAGAGAAGCTTGTTTAGGATGGTTTTGCAATATCTTCATTCTGTAAAGTTAGATGTGCCCAACTGCATTACATATGCTTACAAATGCAATTTTACCTATATTCTTGTTGTTTCAGCTCAGAAATGACTTGGTTACTATAGTTTGATGAATTGTAATGTTTTCTGTCAAAAACACTTGTAAACTCTTCACCAATGACAGATATTGCCCTTAAGTATAGTTTGGGAGCATATCAGGCCAAGGGAAGGATGTTTTGGGTGGTTTTGCAATATCTTCATTCTGTAAAGTTAGATGTGCCCAACTGCATTACATATGCTTACAAATGCAATTTTACCTATATTCTTGTTGTTTCAGCTCAGAAATGACTTGGTTACTAAAGTTTGATGAATTGTAATGTTTTCTGTCAAATACACTTGAAAACTCTTCACCAATGACAGATATTGCCCTTAAGTATAGTTTGGGAGCATATCAGGCCAAGGGAAGGATGTTTTTGGTGGTTTTGCAATATCTTCATTCTGCAAAGTTAGATGTGCCCAACTGCATTACATATGCTTACAAATGCAATTTTACCAATATTCTTGTTGTTTCAGCTCAGAAATGACTTGGTTACTAAAGTTTGATGAATTGTAATGTTTTCTGTCAAATACACTTGTAAACTCTTCACCAATGACAGATATTGCCCTTAAGTATAGTTTGGGAGCATATCAGGCCAAGGGAAGGATGTTTTGGGTGGTTTTGCAATATCTTCATTCTGTAAAGTTAGATGTGCCCAACTGCATTACATATGCTTACAAATGCAATTTTACCTATATTCTTGTTGTTTCAGCTCAGAAATGACTTGGTTACTAAAGTTTGATGAATTGTAATGTTTTCTGTCAAATACACTTGTAAACTCTTCACCAATGACAGATATTGCCCTTAAGTATAGTTTGGGAGCATATCAGGCCAAGGGAAGGATGTTCTGGGTGGTTTTGCAATATCTTCATTCTGTAAAGTTAGATTTGCCCAACTGCATTACATATGCTTACAAATGCAATTTTACCTATATTCTTGTTGTTTCAGATCAGAAAAGACTTGGTTACTAAAGTTTGATGAATTGTAATGTTTTCTGTCAAATAGACTTGTAAACTCTTCACCAATGACAGATATTGCCCTTAAGTATAGTTTGGGAGCATATCAGGCCAAGGGAAGGATGTTTTGGGTGGTTTTGCAATATCTTCATTCTGTAAAGTTAGATGTGCCCAACTGCAATACATATGCTTACAAATGCAATTTTACTTATATTCTTGTTGTTTCAGCTCAGAAATGACTTGGTTACTAGAGTTTGAAGAATTGTAATGTTTTCTGTCAAATACACTTGTAAACTCTTCACCAATGACAGATATTGCCCTTAAGTATAGTTTGGGAGCATATCAGGCCAAGGGAAGGATGTTTTGGGTGGTTTTGCAATATCTTCATTCAGTAAAGTTAGATGTGCCCAACTGCATTACATATGCTTACAAATGCAATTTTACCTATATTCTTGTTGTTTCAGCTCAGAAATGACTTGGTTACTAGAGTTTGATGAATTGTAATGTTTTCTGTCAAATACACATGAAAACTCTTTACCAATGACACTGAATAGCATTATGTATATTGTGGGTGCATATCAGGCTAAGAGAAGCTTGTTTAGGATGGTTATGCAATATCTTCATTCTGTAAAGTTAGATGTGCCCAACTGCAATACATATGCTTACAAATGCAATTTTACCTATATTCTTGTTGTTTCAGCTCAGAAATGACTTGGTTACTATAGTTTGATGAATTGTAATGTTTTCTGTCAAATACACTTGTAAACTCTTCACCAATGACAGATATTGCCCTTAAGTATAGTTTGGGAGCATATCAGGCCAAGGGAAGGATGTTTTGGGTGGTTTTGCAATATCTTCATTCTGTAAAGTTAGATGTGCCCAACTGCATTACATATGCTTACAAATGCAATTTTACCTATATTCTTGTTGTTTCAGCTCAGAAATGACTTGGTTACTAAAGTTTGATGAATTGTAATGTTTTCTGTCAAATACACTTGAAAACTCTTCACCAATGACAGATATTGCCCTTAAGTATAGTTTGGGAGCATATCAGGCCAAGGGAAGGATGTTTTTGGTGGTTTTGCAATATCTTCATTCTGCAAAGTTAGATGTGCCCAACTGCATTACATATGCTTACAAATGCAATTTTACCAATATTCTTGTTGTTTCAGCTCAGAAATGACTTGGTTACTAAAGTTTGATGAATTGTAATGTTTTCTGTCAAATACACTTGTAAACTCTTCACCAATGACAGATATTGCCCTTAAGTATAGTTTGGGAGCATATCAGGCCAAGGGAAGGATGTTTTGGGTGGTTTTGCAATATCTTCATTCTGTAAAATTAGATGTGCCCAACTGCATTACATATGCTTACAAATGCAATTTTACCTATATTCTTGTTGTTTCAGCTCAGAAATGACTTGGTTACTAAAGTTTGATGAATTGTAATGTTTTCTGTCAAATACACTTGTAAACTCTTCACCAATGACAGATATTGCCCTTAAGTATAGTTTGGGAGCATATCAGGCCAAGGGAAGGATGTTTTTGGTGGTTTTGCAATATCTTCATTCTGCAAAGTTAGATGTGCCCAACTGCATTACATATGCTTACAAATGCAATTTTACCTATATTCTTGTTGTTTCAGCTCAGAAATGACTTGGTTACTAGAGTTTGATGAATTGTAATGTTTTCTTGCAAATACTCTTGTAAACTCTTCACCAATGACAGAGATTGCCCTTAAGTATAGTTTGGGAGCATATCAGGCCAAGGGAAGTATGTTTTGGGTGGTTTTGCAATATCTTCATTCTGTAAAGTTAGATGTGCCCAACTGCAATACATAAGCTTACAAATGCAATTTTACCTATATTCTTGTTGTTTCAGCTCAGAAATGACTTGGTTACTAGAGTTTGATGAATTGTAATGTTTTCTGTCAAATACACATGAAAACTCTTTACCAATGACACTGAATAGCATTATGTATATTGTGGGTGCATATCAGGCTAAGAGAAGCTTGTTTAGTATGGTTTTGCAATATCTTCATTCTGTAAAGTTAGATGTGCCCAACTGCAATACATATGCTTACAAATGAAATTTTACCAATATTCTTGTTGTTTCAGCTCAGAAATGACTTGGTTACTAAAGTTTGATGAATTGTAATGTTTTCTGTCAAATACACTTGTAAACTCTTCACCAATGACAGATATTGCCCTTAAGTATAGTTTGGGAGCATATCAGGCCAAGGGAAGGATGTTTTGGGTGGTTTTGCAATATCTTCATTCTGTAAAGTTAGATGTGCCCAACTGCATTACATATGCCTACAAATGCAATTTTACCTATATTCTTGTTGTTTCAGCTCAGAAATGACTTGGTTACTAGAGTTTGATGAATTGTAATGTTTTCTGTCAAATACACTTGTAAACTCTTCACCAATGACAGATATTGCCCTTAAGTATAGTTTGGGAGCATATCAGGCCAAGGGAAGGATGTTTTGGGTGGTTTTGCAATATCTTCATTCTGTAAAGTTAGATGTGCCCAACTGCATTACATATGCCTACAAATGCAATTTTACCTATATTCTTGTTGTTTCAGCTCAGAAATGACTTGGTTACTAGAGTTTGATGAATTGTAATGTTTTCTGTCAAATACACTTGTAAACTCTTCACCAATGACAGATATTGCCCTTAAGTATAGTTTGGGAGCATATCAGGCCAAGGGAAGGATGTTCTGGGTGGTTTTGCAATATCTTCATTCTGTAAAGTTAGATGTGCCCAACTGCATTACATATGCTTACAAATGCAATTTTACCTATATTCTTGTTGTTTCAGATCAGAAATGACTTGGTTACTAAAGTTTGATGAATTGTAATGTTTTCTGTCAAATAGACTTGTAAACTCTTCACCAATGACAGATATTGCCCTTAAGTATAGTTTGGGAGCATATCAGGCCAAGGGAAGGATGTTTTGGGTGGTTTTGCAATATCTTCATTCTGTAAAGTTAGATGTGCCCAACTGCAATACATATGCTTACAAATGCAATTTTACTTATATTCTTGTTGTTTCAGCTCAGAAATGACTTGGTTACTAGAGTTTGAAGAATTGTAATGTTTTCTGTCAAATACACTTGTAAACTCTTCACCAATGACAGATATTGCCCTTAAGTATAGTTTGGGAGCATATCAGGCCAAGGGAAGGATGTTTTGGGTGGTTTTGCAATATCTTCATTCTGTAAAGTTAGATGTGCCCAACTGCATTACATATGCTTACAAATGCAATTTTACCTATATTCTTGTTGTTTCAGCTCAGAAATGACTTGGTTACTAGAGTTTGATGAATTGTAATGTTTTCTGTCAAATACACATGAAAACTCTTTACCAATGACACTGAATAGCATTATGCATATTGTGGGTGCATATCAGGCTAAGAGAAGCTTGTTTAGGATGGTTTTGCAATATCTTCATTCTGTAAAGTTAGATGTGCCCAACTGCAATACATATGCTTACAAATGCAATTTTACCTATATTCTTGTTGTTTCAGCTCAGAAATGACTTGGTTACTATAGTTTGATGAATTGTAATGTTTTCTGTCAAAAACAATTGTAAACTCTTCACCAATGACAGATATTGCCCTTAAGTATAGTTTGGGAGCATATCAGGCCAAGGGAAGGATGTTTTGGGTGGTTTTGCAATATCTTCATTCTGTAAAGTTAGATGTGCCCAACTGCATTACATATGCTTACAAATGCAATTTTACCTATATTCTTGTTGTTTCAGCTCAGAAATGACTTGGTTACTAAAGTTTGATGAATTGTAATGTTTTCTGTCAAATACACTTGAAAACTCTTCACCAATGACAGATATTGCCCTTAAGTATAGTTTGGGAGCATATCAGGCCAAGGGAAGGATGTTTTTGGTGGTTTTGCAATATCTTCATTCTGCAAAGTTAGATGTGTCCAACTGCATTACATATGCTTTCAAATGCAATTTTACCAATATTCTTGTTGTTTCAGCTCAGAAATGACTTGGTTACTAAAGTTTGATGAATTGTAATGTTTTCTGTCAAATACACTTGTAAACTCTTCACCAATGACAGATATTGCCCTTAAGTATAGTTTGGGAGCATATCAGGTCAAGGGAAGGATGTTTTGGGTGGTTTTGCAATATCTTCATTCTGTAAAGTTAGATGTGCCCAACTGCAATACATATGCTTACAAATGCAATTTTACCAATATTCTTGTTGTTTCAGCTCAGAAATGACTTGGTTACTAAGTTTGATGAATTGTAATGTTTTCTGTCAAATACACTTGTAAACTCTTCACCAATGACAGATATTGCCCTTAAGTATAGTTTGGGAGCATATCAGGCCAAGGGAAGGATGTTTTGGGTGGTTTTGCAATATCTTCATTCTGTAAAGTTAGATGTGCCCAACTGCATTACATATGCTTACAAATGCAATTTTACCTATATTCTTGTTGTTTCAGCTCAGAAATGACTTGGTTACTAGAGTTTGATGAATTGTAATGTTTTCTTGCAAATACTCTTGTAAACTCTTCACCAATGACAGAGATTGCCCTTAAGTATAGTTTGGGAGCATATCAGGCCAAGGGAAGGATGTTTTGGGTGGTTTTGCAATATCTTCATTCTGTAAAGTTAGATGTGCCCAACTGCAATACATATGCTTACAAATGCAATTTTACTTATATTCTTGTTGTTTCAGCTCAGAAATGACTTGGTTACTAGAGTTTGAAGAATTGTAATGTTTTCTGTCAAATACACTTGTAAACTCTTCACCAATGACAGATATTGCCCTTAAGTATAGTTTGGGAGCATATCAGGCCAAGGGAAGGATGTTTTGGGTGGTTTTGCAATATCTTCATTCTGTAAAGTTAGATGTGCCCAACTGCATTACATATGCTTACAAATGCAATTTTACCTATATTCTTGTTGTTTCAGCTCAGAAATGACTTGGTTACTAGAGTTTGATGAATTGTAATGTTTTCTGTCAAATACACATGAAAACTCTTTACCAATGACACTGAATAGCATTATGTATATTGTGGGTGCATATCAGGCTAAGAGAAGCTTGTTTAGGATGGTTTTGCAATATCTTCATTCTGTAAAGTTAGATGTGCCCAACTGCAATACATATGCTTACAAATGCAATTTTACCTATATTCTTGTTGTTTCAGCTCAGAAATGACTTGGTTACTAAAGTTTGATTAATTGTAATGTTTTCTGTCAAATACACTTGTAAACTCTTCACCAATGACAGATATTGCCCTTAAGTATAGTTTGGGAGCATATCAGGCCAAGGGAAGGATGTTTTGGGTGGTTTTGCAATATCTTCATTCTGTAAAGTTAGATGTGCCCAACTGCATTACATATGCTTACAAATGCAATTTTACCTATATTCTTGTTGTTTCAGCTCAGAAATGACTTGGTTACTAAAGTTTGATGAATTGTAATGTTTTCTGTCAAATACACTTGTAAACTCTTCACCAATGACAGATATTGCCCTTAAGTATAGTTTGGGAGCATATCAGGCCAAGGGAAGGATGTTTTGGGTGGTTTTGCAATATCTTCATTCTGTAAAGTTAGATGTGCCCAACTGCATTACATATGCTTACAAATGCAATTTTACCTATATTCTTGTTGTTTCAGCTCAGAAATCACTTGGTTACTAGAGTTTGATGAATTGTAATGTTTTCTGTCAAATACACATGAAAACTCTTTACCAATGACACTGAATAGCATTATGTATATTGTGGGTGCATATCAGGCTAAGAGAAGCTTGTTTAGGATGGTTTTGCAATATCTTCATTCTGTAAAGTTAGATGTGCCCAACTGCAATACATATGCTTACAAATGCAATTTTACCTATATTCTTGTTGTTTCAGCTCAGAAATGACTTGGTTACTAGAGTTTGATGAATTGTAATGTTTTCTGTCAAATACACTTGTAAACTCTTCACCAATGACAGATATTGCCCTTAAGTATAGTTTGGGAGCATATCAGGCCAAGGGAAGGATGTTTTGGGTGGTTTTGCAATATCTTCATTCTGTAAAGTTAGATGTGCCCAACTGCAATACATATGCTTACAAATGCAATTTTACCAATATTCTTGTTGTTTCAGCTCAGAAATGACTTGGTTACTAAAGTTTGATGAATTGTAATGTTTTCTGTCAAATACACATGTAAACTCTTCACCAATGACAGATATTGCCCTTAAGTATAGTTTGGGAGCATATCAGGCCAAGGGAAGGATGTTTTGGGTGGTTTTGCAATATCTTCATTCTGTAAAGTTAGATGTGCCCAACTGCTATACATATGCTTACAAATGCAATTTTACCAATATTCTTGTTGTTTCAGCTCAGAAATGACTTGGTTACTAAAGTTTGATGAATTGTAATGTTTTCTGTCAAATACACTTGTAAACTCTTCACCAATGACAGATATTGCCCTTAAGTATAGTTTGGGAGCATATCAGGGCAAGGGAAGGATGTTTTGGGTGGTTTTGCAATATCTTCATTCTGTAAAGTTAGATGTGCCCAACTGCATTACATATGCCTACAAATGCAATTTTACCTATATTCTTGTTGTTTCAGCTCAGAAATGACTTGGTTACTAGAGTTTGATGAATTGTAATGTTTTCTGTCAAATACACTTGTAAACTCTTCACCAATGACAGATATTGCCCTTAAGTATAGTTTGGGAGCATATCAGGCCAAGGGAAGGATGTTTTGGGTGGTTTTGCAATATCTTCATTCTGTAAAGTTAGATGTGCCCAACTGCATTACATATGCTTACAAATGCAATTTTACCTATATTCTTGTTGTTTCAGATCAGAAATGACTTGGTTACTAGAGTTTGATGAATTGTAATGTTTTCTGTCAAATACACTTGTAAACTCTTCACCAATGACAGATATTGCCCTTAAGTATAGTTTGGGAGCATATCAGGCCAAGGGAAGGATGTTTTGGGTGGTTTTGCAATATCTTCATTCTGTAAAGTTAGATGTGCCCAACTGCATTACATATGCTTACAAATGCAATTTTACCTATATTCTTGTTGTTTCAGCTCAGAAATGACTTGGTTACTAAAGTTTGATGAATTGTAATGTTTTCTGTCAAATACACTTGAAAACTCTTCACCAATGACAGATATTGCCCTTAAGTATAGTTTGGGAGCATATCAGGCCAAGGGAAGGATGTTTTTGGTGGTTTTGCAATATCTTCATTCTGCAAAGTTAGATGTGTCCAACTGCATTACATATGCTTTCAAATGCAATTTTACCAATATTCTTGTTGTTTCAGCTCAGAAATGACTTGGTTACTAAAGTTTGATGAATTGTAATGTTTTCTGTCAAATACACTTGTAAACTCTTCACCAATGACAGATATTGCCCTTAAGTATAGTTTGGGAGCATATCAGGTCAAGGGAAGGATGTTTTGGGTGGTTTTGCAATATCTTCATTCTGTAAAGTTAGATGTGCCCAACTGCAATACATATGCTTACAAATGCAATTTTACCAATATTCTTGTTGTTTCAGCTCAGAAATGACTTGGTTACTAAGTTTGATGAATTGTAATGTTTTCTGTCAAATACACTTGTAAACTCTTCACCAATGACAGATATTGCCCTTAAGTATAGTTTGGGAGCATATCAGGCCAAGGGAAGGATGTTTTGGGTGGTTTTGCAATATCTTCATTCTGTAAAGTTAGATGTGCCCAACTGCATTACATATGCTTACAAATGCAATTTTACCTATATTCTTGTTGTTTCAGCTCAGAAATGACTTGGTTACTAGAGTTTGATGAATTGTAATGTTTTCTTGCAAATACTCTTGTAAACTCTTCACCAATGACAGAGATTGCCCTTAAGTATAGTTTGGGAGCATATCAGGCCAAGGGAAGGATGTTTTGGGTGGTTTTGCAATATCTTCATTCTGTAAAGTTAGATGTGCCCAACTGCAATACATATGCTTACAAATGCAATTTTACTTATATTCTTGTTGTTTCAGCTCAGAAATGACTTGGTTACTAGAGTTTGAAGAATTGTAATGTTTTCTGTCAAATACACTTGTAAACTCTTCACCAATGACAGATATTGCCCTTAAGTATAGTTTGGGAGCATATCAGGCCAAGGGAAGGATGTTTTGGGTGGTTTTGCAATATCTTCATTCTGTAAAGTTAGATGTGCCCAACTGCATTACATATGCTTACAAATGCAATTTTACCTATATTCTTGTTGTTTCAGCTCAGAAATGACTTGGTTACTAGAGTTTGATGAATTGTAATGTTTTCTGTCAAATACACATGAAAACTCTTTACCAATGACACTGAATAGCATTATGTATATTGTGGGTGCATATCAGGCTAAGAGAAGCTTGTTTAGGATGGTTTTGCAATATCTTCATTCTGTAAAGTTAGATGTGCCCAACTGCAATACATATGCTTACAAATGCAATTTTACCTATATTCTTGTTGTTTCAGCTCAGAAATGACTTGGTTACTAAAGTTTGATGAATTGTAATGTTTTCTGTCAAATACACTTGTAAACTCTTCACCAATGACAGATATTGCCCTTAAGTATAGTTTGGGAGCATATCAGGCCAAGGGAAGGATGTTTTGGGTGGTTTTGCAATATCTTCATTCTGTAAAGTTAGATGTGCCCAACTGCATTACATATGCTTACAAATGCAATTTTACCTATATTCTTGTTGTTTCAGCTCAGAAATGACTTGGTTACTAAAGTTTGATGAATTGTAATGTTTTCTGTCAAATACACTTGTAAACTCTTCACCAATGACAGATATTGCCCTTAAGTATAGTTTGGGAGCATATCAGGCCAAGGGAAGGATGTTTTGGGTGGTTTTGCAATATCTTCATTCTGTAAAGTTAGATGTGCCCAACTGCATTACATATGCTTACAAATGCAATTTTACCTATATTCTTGTTGTTTCAGCTCAGAAATCACTTGGTTACTAGAGTTTGATGAATTGTAATGTTTTCTGTCAAATACACATGAAAACTCTTTACCAATGACACTGAATAGCATTATGTATATTGTGGGTGCATATCAGGCTAAGAGAAGCTTGTTTAGGATGGTTTTGCAATATCTTCATTCTGTAAAGTTAGATGTGCCCAACTGCAATACATATGCTTACAAATGCAATTTTACCTATATTCTTGTTGTTTCAGCTCAGAAATGACTTGGTTACTAGAGTTTGAAGAATTGTAATGTTTTCTGTCAAATACACTTGTAAACTCTTCACCAATGACAGATATTGCCCTTAAGTATAGTTTGGGAGCATATCAGGCCAAGGGAAGGATGTTTTGGGTGGTTTTGCAATATCTTCATTCTGTAAAGTTAGATGTGCCCAACTGCAATACATATGCTTACAAATGCAATTTTACCAATATTCTTGTTGTTTCAGCTCAGAAATGACTTGGTTACTAAAGTTTGATGAATTGTAATGTTTTCTGTCAAATACACTTGTAAACTCTTCACCAATGACAGATATTGCCCTTAAGTATAGTTTGGGAGCATATCAGGCCAAGGGAAGGATGTTTTGGGTGGTTTTGCAATATCTTCATTCTGTAAAGTTAGATGTGCCCAACTGCTATACATATGCTTACAAATGCAATTTTACCAATATTCTTGTTGTTTCAGCTCAGAAATGACTTGGTTACTAAAGTTTGATGAATTGTAATGTTTTCTGTCAAATACACTTGTAAACTCTTCACCAATGACAGATATTGCCCTTAAGTATAGTTTGGGAGCATATCAGGGCAAGGGAAGGATGTTTTGGGTGGTTTTGCAATATCTTCATTCTGTAAAGTTAGATGTGCCCAACTGCATTACATATGCCTACAAATGCAATTTTACCTATATTCTTGTTGTTTCAGCTCAGAAATGACTTGGTTACTAGAGTTTGATGAATTGTAATGTTTTCTGTCAAATACACTTGTAAACTCTTCACCAATGACAGATATTGCCCTTAAGTATAGTTTGGGAGCATATCAGGCCAAGGGAAGGATGTTTTGGGTGGTTTTGCAATATCTTCATTCTGTAAAGTTAGATGTGCCCAACTGCATTACATATGCTTACAAATGCAATTTTACCTATATTCTTGTTGTTTCAGATCAGAAATGACTTGGTTACTAGAGTTTGATGAATTGTAATGTTTTCTGTCAAATACACTTGTAAACTCTTCACCAATGACAGATATTGCCCTTAAGTATAGTTTGGGAGCATATCAGGCCAAGGGAAGGATGTTTTGGGTGGTTTTGCAATATCTTCATTCTGTAAAGTTAGATGTGCCCAACTGCATTACATATGCTTACAAATGCAATTTTACCTATATTCTTGTTGTTTCAGCTCAGAAATGACTTGGTTACTAGAGTTTGATGAATTGTAATGTTTTCTGTCAAATACACATGAAAACTCTTTACCAATGACACTGAATAGCATTATGTATATTGTGGGTGCATATCAGGCTAAGAGAAGCTTGTTTAGGATGGTTTTGCAATATCTTCATTCTGTAAAGTTAGATGTGCCCAACTGCAATACATATGCTTACAAATGCAATTTTACCTATATTCTTGTTGTTTCAGCTCAGAAATGACTTGGTTACTAGAGTTTGATGAATTGTAATGTTTTCTGTCAAATACACTTGTAAACTCTTCACCAATGACAGATATTGCCCTTAAGTATAGTTTGGGAGCATATCAGGCCAAGGGAAGGATGTTTTGGGTGGTTTTGCAATATCTTCATTCTGTAAAGTTAGATGTGCCCAACTGCAATACATATGCTTACAAATGCAATTTTACCAATATTCTTGTTGTTTCAGCTCAGAAATGACTTGGTTACTAAAGTTTGATGAATTGTAATGTTTTCTGTCAAATACACTTGTAAACTCTTCACCAATGACAGATATTGCCCTTAAGTATAGTTTGGGAGCATATCAGGCCAAGGGAAGGATGTTTTGGGTGGTTTTGCAATATCTTCATTCTGTAAAGTTAGATGTGCCCAACTGCTATACATATGCTTACAAATGCAATTTTACCAATATTCTTGTTGTTTCAGCTCAGAAATGACTTGGTTACTAAAGTTTGATGAATTGTAATGTTTTCTGTCAAATACACTTGTAAACTCTTCACCAATGACAGATATTGCCCTTAAGTATAGTTTGGGAGCATATCAGGGCAAGGGAAGGATGTTTCGGGTGGTTTTGCAATATCTTCATTCTGTAAAGTTAGATGTGCCCAACTGCATTACATATGCCTACAAATGCAATTTTACCTATATTCTTGTTGTTTCAGCTCAGAAATGACTTGGTTACTAGAGTTTGATGAATTGTAATGTTTTCTGTCAAATACACTTGTAAACTCTTCACCAATGACAGATATTGCCCTTAAGTATAGTTTGGGAGCATATCAGGCCAAGGGAAGGATGTTTTGGGTGGTTTTGCAATATCTTCATTCTGTAAAGTTAGATGTGCCCAACTGCATTACATATGCTTACAAATGCAATTTTACCTATATTCTTGTTGTTTCAGATCAGAAATGACTTGGTTACTAGAGTTTGATGAATTGTAATGTTTTCTGTCAAATACACTTGTAAACTCTTCACCAATGACAGATATTGCCCTTAAGTATAGTTTGGGAGCAGATCAGGCCAAGGGAAGGATGTTTTGGGTGGTTTTGCAATATCTTCATTCTGTAAAGTTAGATGTGCCCAACTGCATTACATATGCTTACAAATGCAATTTTACCTATATTCTTGTTGTTTCAGCTCAGAAATGACTTGGTTACTAGAGTTTGATGAATTGTAATGTTTTCTGTCAAATACACATGAAAACTCTTTACCAATGACACTGAATAGCATTATGTATATTGTGGGTGCATATCAGGCTAAGAGAAGCTTGTTTAGGATGGTTTTGCAATATCTTCATTCTGTAAAGTTAGATGTGCCCAACTGCAATACATATGCTTACAAATGCAATTTTACCTATATTCTTGTTGTTTCAGCTCAGAAATGACTTGGTTACTAAAGTTTGATGAATTGTAATGTTTTCTGTCAAATACACTTGTAAACTCTTCACCAATGACAGATATTGCCCTTAAGTATAGTTTGGGAGCATATCAGGCCAAGGGAAGGATGTTTTGGGTGGTTTTGCAATATCTTCATTCTGTAAAGTTAGATGTGCCCAACTGCATTACATATGCTTACAAATGCAATTTTACCTATATTCTTGTTGTTTCAGCTCAGAAATGACTTGGTTACTAGAGTTTGATTAATTGTAATGTTTTCTGTCAAATACACATGAAAACTCTTTACCAATGACACTGAATAGCATTATGTATATTGTGGGTGCATATCAGGCCAAGGGAAGGATGTTTTGGGTGGTTTTGCAATATCTTCATTCTGTAAAGTTAGATGTGCCCAAGTGCATTACATATGCTTACAAATGCAATTTTACCTATATTCTTGTTGTTTCAGCTCAGAAATGACTTGGTTACTAAAGTTTGATGAATTGTAATGTTTTCTGTCAAATACACTTGTAAACTCTTCACCAATGACAGATATTGCCCTTAAGTATAGTTTGGGAGCATATCAGGGCAAGGGAAGGATGTTTTGGGTGGTTTTGCAATATCTTCATTCTGTAAAGTTAGATGTGCCCAACTGCATTACATATGCCTACAAATGCAATTTTACCTATATTCTTGTTGTTTCAGCTCAGAAATGACTTGGTTACTAGAGTTTGATGAATTGTAATGTTTTCTGTCAAATACACATGAAAACTCTTTACCAATGACACTGAATAGCATTATGTATATTGTGGGTGCATATCAGGCTAAGAGAAGCTTGTTTAGGATGGTTTTGCAATATCTTCATTCTGTAAAGTTAGATGTGCCCAACTGCAATACATATGCTTACAAATGCAATTTTACCTATATTCTTGTTGTTTCAGCTCAGAAATGACTTGGTTACTAAAGTTTGATGAATTGTAATGTTTTCTGTCAAATACACTTGTAAACTCTTCACCAATGACAGATATTGCCCTTAAGTATAGTTTGGGAGCATATCAGGCCAAGGGAAGGATGTTTTGGGTGGTTTTGCAATATCTTCATTCTGTAAAGTTAGATGTGCCCAACTGCATTACATATGCTTACAAATGCAATTTTACCTATATTCTTGTTGTTTCAGCTCAGAAATGACTTGGTTACTAGAGTTTGATGAATTGTAATGTTTTCTGTCAAATACACATGAAAACTCTTTACCAATGACACTGAATAGCATTATGTATATTGTGGGTGCATATCAGGCTAAGAGAAGCTTGTTTAGGATGGTTTTGCAATATCTTCATTCTGTAAAGTTAGATGTGCCCAACTGCATTACATATGCCTACAAATGCAATTTTACCTATATTCTTGTTGTTTCAGCTCAGAAATGACTTGGTTACTAGAGTTTGATGAATTGTAATGTTTTCTGTCAAATACACTTGTAAACTCTTCACCAATGACAGATATTGCCCTTAAGTATAGTTTGGGAGCATATCAGGCCAAGGGAAGGATGTTTTGGGTGGTTTTGCAATATCTTCATTCTGTAAAGTTAGATGTGCCCAACTGCATTACATATGCTTACAAATGCAATTTTACCTATATTCTTGTTGTTTCAGATCAGAAATGACTTGGTTACTAAAGTTTGATGAATTGTAATGTTTTCTGTCAAATAGACTTGTAAACTCTTCACCAATGACAGATATTGCCCTTAAGTATAGTTTGGGAGCATATCAGGCCAAGGGAAGGATGTTTTTGGTGGTTTTGCAATATCTTCATTCTGCAAAGTTAGATGTGCCCAACTGCATTACATATGGTTACAAATGCAATTTTACCTATATTCTTGTTGTTTCAGCTCAGAAATGACTTGGTTACTAAAGTTTGATGAATTGTAATGTTTTCTGTCAAATACACTTGTAAACTCTTCACCAATGACAGATATTGCCCTTAAGTATAGTTTGGGAGCATATCAGGCCAAGGGAAGGATGTTTTGGGTGGTTTTGCAATATCTTCATTCTGTAAAGTTAGATGTGCCCAACTGCATTACATATGCTTACAAATGCAATTTTACCTATATTCTTGTTGTTTCAGATCAGAAATGACTTGGTTACTAAAGTTTGATGAATTGTAATGTTTTCTGTCAAATAGACTTGTGAACTCTTCACCAATGACAGATATTGCCCTTAAGTATAGTTTGGGAGCATATCAGGCCAAGGGAAGGATGTTTTGGGTGGTTTTGCAATATCTTCATTCTGTAAAGTTAGATGTGCCCAACTGCAATACATATGCTTACAAATGCAATTTTACTTATATTCTTGTTGTTTCAGCTCAGAAATGACTTGGTTACTAGAGTTTGAAGAATTGTAATGTTTTCTGTCAAATACACTTGTAAACTCTTCACCATTGACAGATATTGCCCTTAAGTATAGTTTGGGAGCATATCAGGCCAAGGGAAGGATGTTTTGGGTGGTTTTGCAATATCTTCATTCTGTAAAGTTAGATGTGCCCAACTGCATTACATATGCTTACAAATGCAATTTTACCTATATTCTTGTTGTTTCAGCTCAGAAATGACTTGGTTACTAGAGTTTGATGAATTGTAATGTTTTCTGTCAAATACACATGAAAACTCTTTACCAATGACACTGAATAGCATTATGTATATTGTGGGTGCATATCAGGCTAAGAGAAGCTTGTTTAGGATGGTTTTGCAATATCTTCATTCTGTAAAGTTAGATGTGCCCAACTGCAATACATATGCTTACAAATGCAATTTTACCTATATTCTTGTTGTTTCAGCTCAGAAATGACTTGGTTACTAAAGTTTGATGAATTGTAATGTTTTCTGTCAAATACACTTGTAAACTCTTCACCAATGACAGATATTGCCCTTAAGTATAGTTTGGGAGCATATCAGGCCAAGGGAAGGATGTTTTGGGTGGTTTTGCAATATCTTCATTCTGTAAAGTTAGATGTGCCCAACTGCATTACATATGCTTACAAATGCAATTTTACCTATATTCTTGTTGTTTCAGCTCAGAAATGACTTGGTTACTAGAGTTTGATGAATTGTAATGTTTTCTGTCAAATACACATGAAAACTCTTTACCAATGACACTGAATAGCATTATGTATATTGTGGGTGCATATCAGGCTAAGAGAAGCTTGTTTAGGATGGTTTTGCAATATCTTCATTCTGTAAAGTTAGATGTGCCCAACTGCATTACATATGCCTACAAATGCAATTTTACCTATATTCTTGTTGTTTCAGCTCAGAAATGACTTGGTTACTAGAGTTTGATGAATTGTAATGTTTTCTGTCAAATACACTTGTAAACTCTTCACCAATGACAGATATTGCCCTTAAGTATAGTTTGGGAGCATATCAGGCCAAGGGAAGGATGTTTTGGGTGGTTTTGCAATATCTTCATTCTGTAAAGTTAGATGTGCCCAACTGCATTACATATGCTTACAAATGCAATTTTACCTATATTCTTGTTGTTTCAGATCAGAAATGACTTGGTTACTAAAGTTTGATGAATTGTAATGTTTTCTGTCAAATAGACTTGTAAACTCTTCACCAATGACAGATATTGCCCTTAAGTATAGTTTGGGAGCATATCAGGCCAAGGGAAGGATGTTTTTGGTGGTTTTGCAATATCTTCATTCTGCAAAGTTAGATGTGCCCAACTGCATTACATATGGTTACAAATGCAATTTTACCTATATTCTTGTTGTTTCAGCTCAGAAATGACTTGGTTACTAGAGTTTGATGAATTGTAATGTTTTCTGTCAAATACACTTGTAAACTCTTCACCAATGACAGATATTGCCCTTAAGTATAGTTTGGGAGCATATCAGGCCAAGGGAAGGATGTTTTGGGTGGTTTTGCAATATCTTCATTCTGTAAAGTTAGATGTGCCCAACTGCATTACATATGCTTACAAATGCAATTTTACCTATATTCTTGTTGTTTCAGATCAGAAATGACTTGGTTACTAAAGTTTGATGAATTGTAATGTTTTCTGTCAAATAGACTTGTAAACTCTTCACCAATGACAGATATTGCCCTTAAGTATAGTTTGGGAGCATATCAGGCCAAGGGAAGGATGTTTTGGGTGGTTTTGCAATATCTTCATTCTGTAAAGTTAGATGTGCCCAACTGCAATACATATGCTTACAAATGCAATTTTACTTATATTCTTGTTGTTTCAGCTCAGAAATGACTTGGTTACTAGAGTTTGAAGAATTGTAATGTTTTCTGTCAAATACACTTGTAAACTCTTCACCATTGACAGATATTGCCCTTAAGTATAGTTTGGGAGCATATCAGGCCAAGGGAAGGATGTTTTGGGTGGTTTTGCAATATCTTCATTCTGTAAAGTTAGATGTGCCCAACTGCATTACATATGCTTACAAATGCAATTTTACCTATATTCTTGTTGTTTCAGCTCAGAAATGACTTGGTTACTAGAGTTTGATGAATTGTAATGTTTTCTGTCAAATACACATGAAAACTCTTTACCAATGACACTGAATAGCATTATGTATATTGTGGGTGCATATCAGGCTAAGAGAAGCTTGTTTAGGATGGTTTTGCAATATCTTCATTCTGTAAAGTTTGATGTGCCCAACTGCAATACATATGCTTACAAATGCAATTTTACCTATATTCTTGTTGTTTCAGCTCAGAAATGACTTGGTTACTAAAGTTTGATGAATTGTAATGTTTTCTGTCAAATACACTTGTAAACTCTTCACCAATGACAGATATTGCCCTTAAGTATAGTTTGGGAGCATATCAGGCCAAGGGAAGGATGTTTTGGGTGGTTTTGCAATATCTTCATTCTGTAAAGTTAGATGTGCCCAACTGCATTACATATGCTTACAAA
The DNA here is from genome assembly GCF_036373705.1 of Amia ocellicauda. NCBI lineage: Eukaryota > Metazoa > Chordata > Actinopteri > Amiiformes > Amiidae > Amia > Amia ocellicauda. The sequence continues at coordinate 53,240,748 of NC_089852.1, forward strand.
TGCAATTTTACCTATATTCTTGTTGTTTCAGCTCAGAAATGACTTGGTTACTAGAGTTTGATGAATTGTAATGTTTTCTGTCAAATACACATGAAAACTCTTTACCAATGACACTGAATAGCATTATGTATATTGTGGGTGCATATCAGGCTAAGAGAAGCTTGTTTAGGATGGTTTTGCAATATCTTCATTCTGTAAAGTTAGATGTGCCCAACTGCAATACATATGCTTACAAATGCAATTTTACCTATATTCTTGTTGTTTCAGCTCAGAAATGACTTGGTTACTAAAGTTTGATGAATTGTAATGTTTTCTGTCAAATACACTTGTAAACTCTTCACCAATGACAGATATTGCCCTTAAGTATAGTTTGGGAGCATATCAGGCCAAGGGAAGGATGTTTTGGGTGGTTTTGCAATATCTTCATTCTGTAAAGTTAGATGTGCCCAACTGCATTACATATGCTTACAAATGAAATTTTACCTATATTCTTGTTGTTTCAGCTCAGAAATGACTTGGTTACTAGAGTTTGATGAATTGTAATGTTTTCTGTCAAATACACATGAAAACTCTTTACCAATGACACTGAATAGCATTATGTATATTGTGGGTGCATATCAGGCTAAGAGAAGCTTGTTTAGGATGGTTTTGCAATATCTTCATTCTGTAAAGTTAGATGTGCCCAACTGCAATACATATGCTTACAAATGCAATTTTACCTATATTCTTGTTGTTTCAGCTCAGAAATGACTTGGTTACTAGAGTTTGATGAATTGTAATGTTTTCTGTCAAATACACTTGTAAACTCTTCACCAATGACAGATATTGCCCTTAAGTATAGTTTGGGAGCATATCAGGCCAAGGGAAGGATGTTTTGGGTGGTTTTGCAATATCTTCATTCTGTAAAGTTAGATGTGCCCAACTGCATTACATATGCTTACAAATGCAATTTTACCTATATTCTTGTTGTTTCATATCAGAAATGACTTGGTTACTAAAGTTTGATGAATTGTAATGTTTTCTGTCAAATAGACTTGTAAACTCTTCACCAATGACAGATATTGCCCTTAAGTATAGTTTGGGAGCATATCAGGCCAAGGGAAGGATGTTTTGGGTGGTTTTGCAATATCTTCATTCTGTAAAGTTAGATGTGCCCAACTGCAATACATATGCTTACAAATGCAATTTTACTTATATTCTTGTTGTTTCAGCTCAGAAATGACTTGGTTACTAGAGTTTGAAGAATTGTAATGTTTTCTGTCAAATACACTTGTAAACTCTTCACCAATGACAGATATTGCCCTTAAGTATAGTTTGGGAGCATATCAGGCCAAGGGAAGGATGTTTTGGGTGGTTTTGCAATATCTTCATTCTGTAAAGTTAGATGTGCCCAACTGCATTACATATGCTTACAAATGCAATTTTACCTATATTCTTGTTGTTTCAGCTCAGAAATGACTTGGTTACTAGAGTTTGATGAATTGTAATGTTTTCTGTCAAATACACTTGTAAACTCTTCACCAATGACAGATATTGCCCTTAAGTATAGTTTGGGAGCATATCAGGCCAAGGGAAGGATGTTTTTGGTGGTTTTGCAATATCTTCATTCTGTAAAGTTAGATGTGCCCAACTGCATTACATATGCTTACAAATGCAATTTTACCTATATTCTTGTTGTTTCAGCTCAGAAATGACTTGGTTACTAGAGTTTGATGAATTGTAATGTTTTCTGTCAAATACACATGAAAACTCTTTACCAATGACACTGAATAGCATTATGTATATTGTGGGTGCATATCAGGCTAAGAGAAGCTTGTTTAGGATGGTTTTGCAATATCTTCATTCTGTAAAGTTAGATGTGCCCAACTGCAATACATATGCTTACAAATGCAATTTTACCTATATTCTTGTTGTTTCAGCTCAGAAATGACTTGGTTACTAAAGTTTGATGAATTGTAATGTTTTCTGTCAAATACACTTGTAAACTCTTCACCAATGACAGATATTGCCCTTAAGTATAGTTTGGGAGCATATCAGGCCAAGGGAAGGATGTTTTGGGTGGTTTTGCAATATCTTCATTCTGTAAAGTTAGATGTGCCCAACTGCATTACATATGCTTACAAATGAAATTTTACCTATATTCTTGTTGTTTCAGCTCAGAAATGACTTGGTTACTAGAGTTTGATGAATTGTAATGTTTTCTGTCAAATACACATGAAAACTCTTTACCAATGACACTGAATAGCATTATGTATATTGTGGGTGCATATCAGGCTAAGAGAAGCTTGTTTAGGATGGTTTTGCAATATCTTCATTCTGTAAAGTTAGATGTGCCCAACTGCAATACATATGCTTACAAATGCAATTTTACCTATATTCTTGTTGTTTCAGCTCAGAAATGACTTGGTTACTAGAGTTTGATGAATTGTAATGTTTTCTGTCAAATACACTTGTAAACTCTTCACCAATGACAGATATTGCCCTTAAGTATAGTTTGGGAGCATATCAGGCCAAGGGAAGGATGTTTTGGGTGGTTTTGCAATATCTTCATTCTGTAAAGTTAGATGTGCCCAACTGCAATACATATGCTTACAAATGCAATTTTACCAATATTCTTGTTGTTTCAGCTCAGAAATGACTTGGTTACTAAAGTTTGATGAATTGTAATGTTTTCTGTCAAATACACTTGTAAACTCTTCACCAATGACAGATATTGCCCTTAAGTATAGTTTGGGAGCATATCAGGCCAAGGGAAGGATGTTTTGGGTGGTTTTGCAATATCTTCATTCTGTAAAGTTAGATGTGCCCAACTGCTATACATATGCTTACAAATGCAATTTTACCAATATTCTTGTTGTTTCAGCTCAGAAATGACTTGGTTACTAAAGTTTGATGAATTGTAATGTTTTCTGTCAAATACACTTGTAAACTCTTCACCAATGACAGATATTGCCCTTAAGTATAGTTTGGGAGCATATCAGGGCAAGGGAAGGATGTTTTGGGTGGTTTTGCAATATCTTCATTCTGTAAAGTTAGATGTGCCCAACTGCATTACATATGCCTACAAATGCAATTTTACCTATATTCTTGTTGTTTCAGCTCAGAAATGACTTGGTTACTAGAGTTTGATGAATTGTAATGTTTTCTGTCAAATACACTTGTAAACTCTTCACCAATGACAGATATTGCCCTTAAGTATAGTTTGGGAGCATATCAGGCCAAGGGAAGGATGTTTTGGGTGGTTTTGCAATATCTTCATTCTGTAAAGTTAGATGTGCCCAACTGCATTACATATGCTTACAAATGCAATTTTACCTATATTCTTGTTGTTTCATATCAGAAATGACTTGGTTACTAAAGTTTGATGAATTGTAATGTTTTCTGTCAAATAGACTTGTAAACTCTTCACCAATGACAGATATTGCCCTTAAGTATAGTTTGGGAGCATATCAGGCCAAGGGAAGGATGTTTTGGGTGGTTTTGCAATATCTTCATTCTGTAAAGTTAGATGTGCCCAACTGCAATACATATGCTTACAAATGCAATTTTACTTATATTCTTGTTGTTTCAGCTCAGAAATGACTTGGTTACTAGAGTTTGAAGAATTGTAATGTTTTCTGTCAAATACACTTGTAAACTCTTCACCAATGACAGATATTGCCCTTAAGTATAGTTTGGGAGCATATCAGGCCAAGGGAAGGATGTTTTGGGTGGTTTTGCAATATCTTCATTCTGTAAAGTTAGATGTGCCCAACTGCATTACATATGCTTACAAATGCAATTTTACCTATATTCTTGTTGTTTCAGCTCAGAAATGACTTGGTTACTAGAGTTTGATGAATTGTAATGTTTTCTGTCAAATAGACTTGTAAACTCTTCACCAATGACAGATATTGCCCTTAAGTATAGTTTGGGAGCATATCAGGCCAAGGGAAGGATGTTTTGGGTGGTTTTGCAATATCTTCATTCTGTAAAGTTAGATGTGCCCAACTGCAATACATATGCTTACAAATGCAATTTTACTTATATTCTTGTTGTTTCAGCTCAGAAATGACTTGGTTACTAGAGTTTGAAGAATTGTAATGTTTTCTGTCAAATACACTTGTAAACTCTTCACCAATGACAGATATTGCCCTTAAGTATAGTTTGGGAGCATATCAGGCCAAGGGAAGGATGTTTTGGGTGGTTTTGCAATATCTTCATTCTGTAAAGTTAGATGTGCCCAACTGCATTACATATGCTTACAAATGCAATTTTACCTATATTCTTGTTGTTTCAGCTCAGAAATGACTTGGTTACTAGAGTTTGATGAATTGTAATGTTTTCTGTCAAATACACTTGTAAACTCTTCACCAATGACAGATATTGCCCTTAAGTATAGTTTGGGAGCATATCAGGCCAAGGGAAGGATGTTTTGGGTGGTTTTGCAATATCTTCATTCTGTAAAGTTAGATGTGCCCAACTGCATTACATATGCTTACAAATGCAATTTTACCTATATTCTTGTTGTTTCAGCTCAGAAATGACTTGGTTACTAGAGTTTGATGAATTGTAATGTTTTCTGTCAAATACACATGAAAACTCTTTACCAATGACACTGAATAGCATTATGTATATTGTGGGTGCATATCAGGCTAAGAGAAGCTTGTTTAGGATGGTTTTGCAATATCTTCATTCTGTAAAGTTAGATGTGCCCAACTGCAATACATATGCTTACAAATGCAATTTTACCTATATTCTTGTTGTTTCAGCTCAGAAATGACTTGGTTACTAAAGTTTGATGAATTGTAATGTTTTCTGTCAAATACACTTGTAAACTCTTCACCAATGACAGATATTGCCCTTAAGTATAGTTTGGGAGCATATCAGGCCAAGGGAAGGATGTTTTGGGTGGTTTTGCAATATCTTCATTCTGTAAAGTTAGATGTGCCCAACTGCATTACATATGCTTACAAATGCAATTTTACCTATATTCTTGTTGTTTCAGCTCAGAAATGACTTGGTTACTAGAGTTTGATGAATTGTAATGTTTTCTGTCAAATACACATGAAAACTCTTTACCAATGACACTGAATAGCATTATGTATATTGTGGGTGCATATCAGGCTAAGAGAAGCTTGTTTAGGATGGTTTTGCAATATCTTCATTCTGTAAAGTTAGATGTGCCCAACTGCAATACATATGCTTACAAATGCAATTTTACCTATATTCTTGTTGTTTCAGCTCAGAAATGACTTGGTTACTATAGTTTGATGAATTGTAATGTTTTCTGTCAAATACACTTGTAAACTCTTCACCAATGACAGATATTGCCCTTAAGTATAGTTTGGGAGCATATCAGGCCAAGGGAAGGATGTTTTGGGTGGTTTTGCAATATCTTCATTCTGTAAAGTTAGATGTGCCCAACTGCATTACATATGCTTACAAATGCAATTTTACTTATATTCTTGTTGTTTCAGCTCAGAAATGACTTGGTTACTAGAGTTTGAAGAATTGTAATGTTTTCTGTCAAATACACTTGTAAACTCTTCACCATTGACAGATATTGCCCTTAAGTATAGTTTGGGAGCATATCAGGCCAAGGGAAGGATGTTTAGGGTGGTTTTGCAATATCTTCATTCTGTAAAGTTAGATGTGCCCAACTGCATTACATATGCTTACAAATGCAATTTTACCTATATTCTTGTTGTTTCAGCTCAGAAATGACTTGGTTACTAGAGTTTGATGAATTGTAATGTTTTCTGTCAAATACACATGAAAACTCTTTACCAATGACACTGAATAGCATTATGTATATTGTGGGTGCATATCAGGCTAAGAGAAGCTTGTTTAGGATGGTTTTGCAATATCTTCATTCTGTAAAGTTAGATGTGCCCAACTGCAATACATATGCTTACAAATGCAATTTTACCTATATTCTTGATGTTTCAGCTCAGAAATGACTTGGTTACTAGAGATTGATGAATTGTAATGTTTTCTGTCAAATACACTTGTAAACTCTTCACCAATGACAGATATTGCCCTTAAGTATAGTTTGGGAGCATATCAGGCCAAGGGAAGGATGTTTTGGGTGGTTTTGCAATATCTTCATTCTGTAAAGTTAGATGTGCCCAACTGCATTACATATGCTTACAAATGCAATTTTACCTATATTCTTGTTGTTTCAGCTCAGAAATGACTTGGTTACTAGAGTTTGATGAATTGTAATGTTTTCTGTCAAATACACATGAAAACTCTTTACCAATGACACTGAATAGCATTATGTATATTGTGGGTGCATATCAGGCTAAGAGAAGCTTGTTTAGGATGGTTTTGCAATATCTTCATTCTGTAAAGTTAGATGTGCCCAACTGCAATACATATGCTTACAAATGCAATTTTACCTATATTCTTGTTGTTTCAGCTCAGAAATGACTTGGTTACTATAGTTTGATGAATTGTAATGTTTTCTGTCAAATACACTTGTAAACTCTTCACCAATGACAGATATTGCCCTTAAGTATAGTTTGGGAGCATATCAGGCCAAGGGAAGGATGTTTTGGGTGGTTTTGCAATATCTTCATTCTGTAAAATTAGATGTGCCCAACTGCATTACATTTGCTTACAAATGCAATTTTACCTATATTCTTGTTGTTTCAGCTCAGAAATGACTTGGTTACTAAAGTTTGATGAATTGTAATGTTTTCTGTCAAATACACTTGAAAACTCTTCACCAATGACAGATATTGCCCTTAAGTATAGTTTGGGAGCATATCAGGCCAAGGGAAGGATGTTTTGGGTGGTTTTGCAATATCTTCATTCTGTAAAGTTAGATGTGCCCAACTGCAATACATATGCTTACAAATGCAATTTTACTTATATTCTTGTTGTTTCAGCTCAGAAATGACTTGGTTACTAGAGTTTGAAGAATTGTAATGTTTTCTGTCAAATACACTTGTAAACTCTTCACCATTGACAGATATTGCCCTTAAGTATAGTTTGGGAGCATATCAGGCCAAGGGAAGGATGTTTTGGGTGGTTTTGCAATATCTTCATTCTGTAAAGTTAGATGTGCCCAACTGCATTACATATGCTTACAAATGCAATTTTACCTATATTCTTGTTGTTTCAGCTCAGAAATGACTTGGTTACTAGAGTTTGATGAATTGTAATGTTTTCTGTCAAATACACATGAAAACTCTTTACCAATGACACTGAATAGCATTATGTATATTGTGGGTGCATATCAGGCTAAGAGAAGCTTGTTTAGGATGGTTTTGCAATATCTTCATTCTGTAAAGTTAGATGTGCCCAACTGCAATACATATGCTTACAAATGCAATTTTACCTATATTCTTGTTGTTTCAGCTCAGAAATGACTTGGTTACTAGAGTTTGATGAATTGTAATGTTTTCTGTCAAATACACTTGTAAGCTCTTCACCAATGACAGATATTGCCCTTAAGTATAGTTTGGGAGCATATCAGGCCAAGGGAAGGATGTTTTGGGTGGTTTTGCAATATCTTCATTCTGTAAAGTTAGATGTGCCCAACTGCATTACATATGCTTACAAATGCAATTTTACCTATATTCTTGTTGTTTCAGCTCAGAAATGACTTGGTTACTAGAGTTTGATGAATTGTAATGTTTTCTGTCAAATACACATGAAAACTCTTTACCAATGACACTGAATAGCATTATGTATATTGTGGGTGCATATCAGGCTAAGAGAAGCTTGTTTAGGATGGTTTTGCAATATCTTCATTCTGTAAAGTTAGATGTGCCCAACTGCAATACATATGCTTACAAATGCAATTTTACCTATATTCTTGTTGTTTCAGCTCAGATATGACTTGGTTACTAAAGTTTGATGAATTGTAATGTTTTCTGTCAAATACACTTGTAAACTCTTCACCAATGACAGATATTGCCCTTAAGTATAGTTTGGGAGCATATCAGGCCAAGGGAAGGATGTTTTGGGTGGTTTTGCAATATCTTCATTCTGTAAAGTTAGATGTGCCCAACTGCATTACATATGCTTACAAATGCAATTTTACCTATATTCTTGTTGTTTCAGCTCAGAAATGACTTGGTTACTAGAGTTTGATGAATTGTAATGTTTTCTGTCAAATACACATGAAAACTCTTTACCAATGACACTGAATAGCATTATGTATATTGTGGGTGCATATCAGGCTAAGAGAAGCTTGTTTAGGATGGTTTTGCAATATCTTCATTCTGTAAAGTTAGATGTGCCCAACTGCAATACATATGCTTACAAATGCAATTTTACCTATATTCTTGTTGTTTCAGCTCAGAAATGACTTGGTTACTATAGTTTGATGAATTGTAATGTTTTCTGTCAAATACACTTGTAAACTCTTCACCAATGACAGATATTGCCCTTAAGTATAGTTTGGGAGCATATCAGGCCAAGGGAAGGATGTTTTGGGTGGTTTTGCAATATCTTCATTCTGTAAAGTTAGATGTGCCCAACTGCATTACATTTGCTTACAAATGCAATTTTACCTATATTCTTGTTGTTTCAGCTCAGAAATGACTTGGTTACTAAAGTTTGATGAATTGTAATGTTTTCTGTCAAATAGACTTGTAAACTCTTCACCAATGACAGATATTGCCCTTAAGTATAGTTTGGGAGCATATCAGGCCAAGGGAAGGATGTTTTGGGTGGTTTTGCAATATCTTCATTCTGTAAAGTTAGATGTGCCCAACTGCAATACATATGCTTACAAATGCAATTTTACTTATATTCTTGTTGTTTCAGCTCAGAAATGACTTGGTTACTAGAGTTTGAAGAATTGTAATGTTTTCTGTCAAATACACTTGTAAACTCTTCACCATTGACAGATATTGCCCTTAAGTATAGTTTGGGAGCATATCAGGCCAAGGGAAGGATGTTTTGGGTGGTTTTGCAATATCTTCATTCTGTAAAGTTAGATGTGCCCAACTGCATTACATATGCTTACAAATGCAATTTTACCTATATTCTTGTTGTTTCAGATCAGAAATGACTTGGTTACTAAAGTTTGATGAATTGTAATGTTTTCTGTCAAATAGACTTGTAAACTCTTCACCAATGACAGATATTGCCCTTAAGTATAGTTTGGGAGCATATCAGGCCAAGGGAAGGATGTTTTGGGTGGTTTTGCAATATCTTCATTCTGTAAAGTTAGATGTGCCCAACTGCAATACATATGCTTACAAATGCAATTTTACTTATATTCTTGTTGTTTCAGCTCAGAAATGACTTGGTTACTAGAGTTTGAAGAATTGTAATGTTTTCTGTCAAATACACTTGTAAACTCTTCACCAATGACAGATATTGCCCTTAAGTATAGTTTGGGAGCATATCAGGCCAAGGGAAGGATGTTTTGGGTGGTTTTGCAATATCTTCATTCTGTAAAGTTAGATGTGCCCAACTGCATTACATATGCTTACAAATGCAATTTTACCTATATTCTTGTTGTTTCAGCTCAGAAATGACTTGGTTACTAAAGTTTGATGAATTGTAATGTTTTCTGTCAAATAGACTTGTAAACTCTTCACCAATGATAGAGATTGCCCTTAAGTATAGTTTGGGAGCATATCAGGCCAAGGGAAGGATGTTTTGGGTGGTTTTGCAATATCTTCATTCTGTAAAGTTAGATGTGCCCAACTGCATTACATATGCTTACAAATGCAATTTTACCTATATTCTTGTTGTTTCAGCTCAGAAATGACTTGGTTACTAGAGTTTGATGAATTGTAATGTTTTCTGTCTAATACACATGAAAACTCTTTACCAATGACACTGAATAGCATTATGTATATTGTGGGTGCATATCAGGCTAAGAGAAGCTTGTTTAGGATGGTTTTGCAATATCTTCATTCTGTAAAGTTAGATGTGCCCAACTGCAATACATATGCTTACAAATGCAATTTTACCTATATTCTTGTTGTTTCAGCTCAGAAATGACTTGGTTACTAAAGTTTGATGAATTGTAATGTTTTCTGTCAAATACACTTGTAAACTCTTCACCATAGACAGATATTGCCCTTAAGTATAGTTTGGGAGCATATCAGGCCAAGGGAAGGATGTTTTGGGTGGTTTTGCAATATCTTCATTCTGTAAAGTTAGATGTGCCCAACTGCATTACATATGCTTACAAATGCAATTTTACCTATATTCTTGTTGTTTCAGCTCAGAAATGACTTGGTTACTTGAGTTTGATGAATTGTAATGTTTTCATGCAAATACTCTTGTAAACTCTTCACCAATGACAGAGATTGCCCTTAAGTATAGTTTGGGAGCATATCAGGCCGAGGGAAGGATGTTTTGGGTGGTTTTGCAATATCTTCATTCTGTAAAGTTAGATGTGCCCAACTGCATTACATATGCTTACAAATGCAATTTTACCTATATTCTTGTTGTTTCAGCTCAGAAATGACTTGGTTACTAAAGTTTGATGAATTGTAATGTTTTCTGTCAAATACACTTGTAAACTCTTCACCAATGACAGATATTGCCCTTAAGTATAGTTTGGGAGCATATCAGGCCAAGGGAAGGATGTTTTGGGTGGTTTTGCAATATCTTCATTCTGTAAAGTTAGATGTGCCCAACTGCATTACATATGCCTACAAATGCAATTTTACCTATATTCTTGTTGTTTCAGCTCAGAAATGACTTGGTTACTAGAGTTTGATGAATTGTAATGTTTTCTGTCAAATACACTTGTAAACTCTTCACCAATGACAGATATTGCCCTTAAGTATAGTTTGGGAGCATATCAGGCCAAGGGAAGGATGTTTTGGGTGGTTTTGCAATATCTTCATTCTGTAAAGTTAGATGTGCCCAACTGCAATACATATGCTTACAAATGCAATTTTACCAATATTCTTGTTGTTTCAGCTCAGAAATGACTTGGTTACTAAAGTTTGATGAATTGTAATGTTTTCTGTCAAATACACTTGTAAACTCTTCACCAATGACAGATATTGCCCTTAAGTATAGTTTGGGAGCATATCAGGCCAAGGGAAGGATGTTTTGGGTGGTTTTGCAATATCTTCATTCTGTAAAGTTAGATGTGCCCAACTGCATTACATATGCTTACAAATGCAATTTTACCTATATTCTTGTTGTTTCATATCAGAAATGACTTGGTTACTAAAGTTTGATGAATTGTAATGTTTTTTGTCAAATAGACTTGTAAACTCTTCACCAATGACAGATATTGCCCTTAAGTATAGTTTGGGAGCATATCAGGCCAAGGGAAGGATGTTTTGGGTGGTTTTGCAATATCTTCATTCTGTAAAGTTAGATGTGCCCAACTGCAATACATATGCTTACAAATGCAATTTTACTTATATTCTTGTTGTTTCAGCTCAGAAATGACTTGGTTACTAGAGTTTGAAGAATTGTAATGTTTTCTGTCAAATACACTTGTAAACTCTTCACCAATGACAGATATTGCCCTTAAGTATAGTTTGGGAGCATATCAGGCCAAGGGAAGGATGTTTTGGGTGGTTTTGCAATATCTTCATTCTGTAAAGTTAGATGTGCCCAACTGCATTACATATGCTTACAAATGCAATTTTACCTATATTCTTGTTGTTTCAGCTCAGAAATGACTTGGTTACTAGAGTTTGATGAATTGTAATGTTTTCTGTCAAATACACTTGTAAACTCTTCACCAATGACAGATATTGCCCTTAAGTATAGTTTGGGAGCATATCAGGCCAAGGGAAGGATGTTTTGGGTGGTTTTGCAATATCTTCATTCTGTAAAGTTAGATGTGCCCAACTGCATTACATATGCTTACAAATGCAATTTTACCTATATTCTTGTTGTTTCAGCTCAGAAATGACTTGGTTACTAGAGTTTGATGAATTGTAATGTTTTCTGTCAAATACACATGAAAACTCTTTACCAATGACACTGAATAGCATTATGTATATTGTGGGTGCATATCAGGCTAAGAGAAGCTTGTTTAGGATGGTTTTGCAATATCTTCATTCTGTAAAGTTAGATGTGCCCAACTGCAATACATATGCTTACAAATGCAATTTTACCTATATTCTTGTTGTTTCAGCTCAGAAATGACTTGGTTACTAAAGTTTGATGAATTGTAATGTTTTCTGTCAAATACACTTGTAAACTCTTCACCAATGACAGATATTGCCCTTAAGTATAGTTTGGGAGCATATCAGGCCAAGGGAAGGATGTTTTGGGTGGTTTTGCAATATCTTCATTCTGTAAAGTTAGATGTGCCCAACTGCATTACATATGCTTACAAATGAAATTTTACCTATATTCTTGTTGTTTCAGCTCAGAAATGACTTGGTTACTAGAGTTTGATGAATTGTAATGTTTTCTGTCAAATACACATGAAAACTCTTTACCAATGACACTGAATAGCATTATGTATATTGTGGGTGCATATCAGGCTAAGAGAAGCTTGTTTAGGATGGTTTTGCAATATCTTCATTCTGTAAAGTTAGATGTGCCCAACTGCAATACATATGCTTACAAATGCAATTTTACCTATATTCTTGTTGTTTCAGCTCAGAAATGACTTGGTTACTAGAGTTTGATGAATTGTAATGTTTTCTGTCAAATACACTTGTAAACTCTTCACCAATGACAGATATTGCCCTTAAGTATAGTTTGGGAGCATATCAGGCCAAGGGAAGGATGTTTTGGGTGGTTTTGCAATATCTTCATTCTGTAAAGTTAGATGTGCCCAACTGCAATACATATGCTTACAAATGCAATTTTACCAATATTCTTGTTGTTTCAGCTCAGAAATGACTTGGTTACTAAAGTTTGATGAATTGTAATGTTTTCTGTCAAATACACTTGTAAACTCTTCACCAATGACAGATATTGCCCTTAAGTATAGTTTGGGAGCATATCAGGCCAAGGGAAGGATGTTTTGGGTGGTTTTGCAATATCTTCATTCTGTAAAGTTAGATGTGCCCAACTGCTATACATATGCTTACAAATGCAATTTTACCAATATTCTTGTTGTTTCAGCTCAGAAATGACTTGGTTACTAAAGTTTGATGAATTGTAATGTTTTCTGTCAAATACACTTGTAAACTCTTCACCAATGACAGATATTGCCCTTAAGTATAGTTTGGGAGCATATCAGGGCAAGGGAAGGATGTTTTGGGTGGTTTTGCAATATCTTCATTCTGTAAAGTTAGATGTGCCCAACTGCATTACATATGCCTACAAATGCAATTTTACCTATATTCTTGTTGTTTCAGCTCAGAAATGACTTGGTTACTAGAGTTTGATGAATTGTAATGTTTTCTGTCAAATACACTTGTAAACTCTTCACCAATGACAGATATTGCCCTTAAGTATAGTTTGGGAGCATATCAGGCCAAGGGAAGGATGTTTTGGGTGGTTTTGCAATATCTTCATTCTGTAAAGTTAGATGTGCCCAACTGCATTACATATGCTTACAAATGCAATTTTACCTATATTCTTGTTGTTTCATATCAGAAATGACTTGGTTACTAAAGTTTGATGAATTGTAATGTTTTCTGTCAAATAGACTTGTAAACTCTTCACCAATGACAGATATTGCCCTTAAGTATAGTTTGGGAGCATATCAGGCCAAGGGAAGGATGTTTTGGGTGGTTTTGCAATATCTTCATTCTGTAAAGTTAGATGTGCCCAACTGCAATACATATGCTTACAAATGCAATTTTACTTATATTCTTGTTGTTTCAGCTCAGAAATGACTTGGTTACTAGAGTTTGAAGAATTGTAATGTTTTCTGTCAAATACACTTGTAAACTCTTCACCAATGACAGATATTGCCCTTAAGTATAGTTTGGGAGCATATCAGGCCAAGGGAAGGATGTTTTGGGTGGTTTTGCAATATCTTCATTCTGTAAAGTTAGATGTGCCCAACTGCATTACATATGCTTACAAATGCAATTTTACCTATATTCTTGTTGTTTCAGCTCAGAAATGACTTGGTTACTAGAGTTTGATGAATTGTAATGTTTTCTGTCAAATACACTTGTAAACTCTTCACCAATGACAGATATTGCCCTTAAGTATAGTTTGGGAGCATATCAGGCCAAGGGAAGGATGTTTTGGGTGGTTTTGCAATATCTTCATTCTGTAAAGTTAGATGTGCCCAACTGCATTACATATGCTTACAAATGCAATTTTACCTATATTCTTGTTGTTTCAGCTCAGAAATGACTTGGTTACTAGAGTTTGATGAATTGTAATGTTTTCTGTCAAATAGACTTGTAAACTCTTCACCAATGACAGATATTGCCCTTAAGTATAGTTTGGGAGCATATCAGGCCAAGGGAAGGATGTTTTGGGTGGTTTTGCAATATCTTCATTCTGTAAAGTTAGATGTGCCCAACTGCAATACATATGCTTACAAATGCAATTTTACTTATATTCTTGTTGTTTCAGCTCAGAAATGACTTGGTTACTAGAGTTTGAAGAATTGTAATGTTTTCTGTCAAATACACTTGTAAACTCTTCACCAATGACAGATATTGCCCTTAAGTATAGTTTGGGAGCATATCAGGCCAAGGGAAGGATGTTTTGGGTGGTTTTGCAATATCTTCATTCTGTAAAGTTAGATGTGCCCAACTGCATTACATATGCTTACAAATGCAATTTTACCTATATTCTTGTTGTTTCAGCTCAGAAATGACTTGGTTACTAGAGTTTGATGAATTGTAATGTTTTCTGTCAAATACACTTGTAAACTCTTCACCAATGACAGATATTGCCCTTAAGTATAGTTTGGGAGCATATCAGGCCAAGGGAAGGATGTTTTGGGTGGTTTTGCAATATCTTCATTCTGTAAAGTTAGATGTGCCCAACTGCATTACATATGCTTACAAATGCAATTTTACCTATATTCTTGTTGTTTCAGCTCAGAAATGACTTGGTTACTAGAGTTTGATGAATTGTAATGTTTTCTGTCAAATACACATGAAAACTCTTTACCAATGACACTGAATAGCATTATGTATATTGTGGGTGCATATCAGGCTAAGAGAAGCTTGTTTAGGATGGTTTTGCAATATCTTCATTCTGTAAAGTTAGATGTGCCCAACTGCAATACATATGCTTACAAATGCAATTTTACCTATATTCTTGTTGTTTCAGCTCAGAAATGACTTGGTTACTAAAGTTTGATGAATTGTAATGTTTTCTGTCAAATACACTTGTAAACTCTTCACCAATGACAGATATTGCCCTTAAGTATAGTTTGGGAGCATATCAGGCCAAGGGAAGGATGTTTTGGGTGGTTTTGCAATATCTTCATTCTGTAAAGTTAGATGTGCCCAACTGCATTACATATGCTTACAAATGCAATTTTACCTATATTCTTGTTGTTTCAGCTCAGAAATGACTTGGTTACTAGAGTTTGATGAATTGTAATGTTTTCTGTCAAATACACATGAAAACTCTTTACCAATGACACTGAATAGCATTATGTATATTGTGGGTGCATATCAGGCTAAGAGAAGCTTGTTTAGGATGGTTTTGCAATATCTTCATTCTGTAAAGTTAGATGTGCCCAACTGCAATACATATGCTTACAAATGCAATTTTACCTATATTCTTGTTGTTTCAGCTCAGAAATGACTTGGTTACTATAGTTTGATGAATTGTAATGTTTTCTGTCAAATACACTTGTAAACTCTTCACCAATGACAGATATTGCCCTTAAGTATAGTTTGGGAGCATATCAGGCCAAGGGAAGGATGTTTTGGGTGGTTTTGCAATATCTTCATTCTGTAAAGTTAGATGTGCCCAACTGCATTACATATGCTTACAAATGCAATTTTACTTATATTCTTGTTGTTTCAGCTCAGAAATGACTTGGTTACTAGAGTTTGAAGAATTGTAATGTTTTCTGTCAAATACACTTGTAAACTCTTCACCATTGACAGATATTGCCCTTAAGTATAGTTTGGGAGCATATCAGGCCAAGGGAAGGATGTTTAGGGTGGTTTTGCAATATCTTCATTCTGTAAAGTTAGATGTGCCCAACTGCATTACATATGCTTACAAATGCAATTTTACCTATATTCTTGTTGTTTCAGCTCAGAAATGACTTGGTTACTAGAGTTTGATGAATTGTAATGTTTTCTGTCAAATACACATGAAAACTCTTTACCAATGACACTGAATAGCATTATGTATATTGTGGGTGCATATCAGGCTAAGAGAAGCTTGTTTAGGATGGTTTTGCAATATCTTCATTCTGTAAAGTTAGATGTGCCCAACTGCAATACATATGCTTACAAATGCAATTTTACCTATATTCTTGATGTTTCAGCTCAGAAATGACTTGGTTACTAGAGATTGATGAATTGTAATGTTTTCTGTCAAATACACTTGTAAACTCTTCACCAATGACAGATATTGCCCTTAAGTATAGTTTGGGAGCATATCAGGCCAAGGGAAGGATGTTTTGGGTGGTTTTGCAATATCTTCATTCTGTAAAGTTAGATGTGCCCAACTGCATTACATATGCTTACAAATGCAATTTTACCTATATTCTTGTTGTTTCAGCTCAGAAATGACTTGGTTACTAGAGTTTGATGAATTGTAATGTTTTCTGTCAAATACACATGAAAACTCTTTACCAATGACACTGAATAGCATTATGTATATTGTGGGTGCATATCAGGCTAAGAGAAGCTTGTTTAGGATGGTTTTGCAATATCTTCATTCTGTAAAGTTAGATGTGCCCAACTGCAATACATATGCTTACAAATGCAATTTTACCTATATTCTTGTTGTTTCAGCTCAGAAATGACTTGGTTACTATAGTTTGATGAATTGTAATGTTTTCTGTCAAATACACTTGTAAACTCTTCACCAATGACAGATATTGCCCTTAAGTATAGTTTGGGAGCATATCAGGCCAAGGGAAGGATGTTTTGGGTGGTTTTGCAATATCTTCATTCTGTAAAATTAGATGTGCCCAACTGCATTACATTTGCTTACAAATGCAATTTTACCTATATTCTTGTTGTTTCAGCTCAGAAATGACTTGGTTACTAAAGTTTGATGAATTGTAATGTTTTCTGTCAAATACACTTGAAAACTCTTCACCAATGACACTGAATAGCATTATGTATATTGTGGGTGCATATCAGGCTAAGAGAAGCTTGTTTAGGATGGTTTTGCAATATCTTCATTCTGTAAAGTTAGATGTGCCCAACTGCAATACATATGCTTACAAATGCAATTTTACCTATATTCTTGTTGTTTCAGCTCAGATATGACTTGGTTACTAAAGTTTGATGAATTGTAATGTTTTCTGTCAAATACACTTGTAAACTCTTCACCAATGACAGATATTGCCCTTAAGTATAGTTTGGGAGCATATCAGGCCAAGGGAAGGATGTTTTGGGTGGTTTTGCTATATCTTCATTCTGTAAAGTTAGATGTGCCCAACTGCATTACATATGCTTACAAATGCAATTTTACCTATATTCTTGTTGTTTCAGCTCAGAAATGACTTGGTTACTAGAGTTTGATGAATTGTAATGTTTTCTGTCAAATACACATGAAAACTCTTTACCAATGACACTGAATAGCATTATGTATATTGTGGGTGCATATCAGGCTAAGAGAAGCTTGTTTAGGATGGTTTTGCAATATCTTCATTCTGTAAAGTTAGATGTGCCCAACTGCAATACATATGCTTACAAATGCAATTTTACCTATATTCTTGTTGTTTCAGCTCAGAAATGACTTGGTTACTATAGTTTGATGAATTGTAATGTTTTCTGTCAAATACACTTGTAAACTCTTCACCAATGACAGATATTGCCCTTAAGTATAGTTTGGGAGCATATCAGGCCAAGGGAAGGATGTTTTGGGTGGTTTTGCAATATCTTCATTCTGTAAAGTTAGATGTGCCCAACTGCATTACATTTGCTTACAAATGCAATTTTACCTATATTCTTGTTGTTTCAGCTCAGAAATGACTTGGTTACTAAAGTTTGATGAATTGTAATGTTTTCTGTCAAATAGACTTGTAAACTCTTCACCAATGACAGATATTGCCC
Source organism: Amia ocellicauda (assembly GCF_036373705.1). Taxonomy (NCBI): domain Eukaryota; kingdom Metazoa; phylum Chordata; class Actinopteri; order Amiiformes; family Amiidae; genus Amia; species Amia ocellicauda. The sequence goes on from NC_089852.1 coordinate 53,258,807, forward strand.
TTAAGTATAGTTTGGGAGCATATCAGGCCAAGGGAAGGATGTTTTGGGTGGTTTTGCAATATCTTCATTCTGTAAAGTTAGATGTGCCCAACTGCAATACATATGCTTACAAATGCAATTTTACTTATATTCTTGTTGTTTCAGCTCAGAAATGACTTGGTTACTAGAGTTTGAAGAATTGTAATGTTTTCTGTCAAATACACTTGTAAACTCTTCACCATTGACAGATATTGCCCTTAAGTATAGTTTGGGAGCATATCAGGCCAAGGGAAGGATGTTTTGGGTGGTTTTGCAATATCTTCATTCTGTAAAGTTAGATGTGCCCAACTGCATTACATATGCTTACAAATGCAATTTTACCTATATTCTTGTTGTTTCAGATCAGAAATGACTTGGTTACTAGAGTTTGATGAATTGTAATGTTTTCTGTCAAATACACATGAAAACTCTTTACCAATGACACTGAATAGCATTATGTATATTGTGGGTGCATATCAGGCTAAGAGAAGCTTGTTTAGGATGGTTTTGCAATATCTTCATTCTGTAAAGTTAGATGTGCCCAACTGCAATACATATGCTTACAAATGCAATTTTACCTATATTCTTGATGTTTCAGCTCAGAAATGACTTGGTTACTAGAGATTGATGAATTGTAATGTTTTCTGTCAAATACACTTGTAAACTCTTCACCAATGACAGATATTGCCCTTAAGTATAGTTTGGGAGCATATCAGGCCAAGGGAAGGATGTTTTGGGTGGTTTTGCAATATCTTCATTCTGTAAAGTTAGATGTGCCCAACTGCATTACATATGCTTACAAATGCAATTTTACCTATATTCTTGTTGTTTCAGCTCAGAAATGACTTGGTTACTAGAGTTTGATGAATTGTAATGTTTTCTGTCAAATACACATGAAAACTCTTTACCAATGACACTGAATAGCATTATGTATATTGTGGGTGCATATCAGGCTAAGAGAAGCTTGTTTAGGATGGTTTTGCAATATCTTCATTCTGTAAAGTTAGATGTGCCCAACTGCAATACATATGCTTACAAATGCAATTTTACCTATATTCTTGTTGTTTCAGCTCAGAAATGACTTGGTTACTATAGTTTGATGAATTGTAATGTTTTCTGTCAAATACACTTGTAAACTCTTCACCAATGACAGATATTGCCCTTAAGTATAGTTTGGGAGCATATCAGGCCAAGGGAAGGATGTTTTGGGTGGTTTTGCAATATCTTCATTCTGTAAAATTAGATGTGCCCAACTGCATTACATTTGCTTACAAATGCAATTTTACCTATATTCTTGTTGTTTCAGCTCAGAAATGACTTGGTTACTAAAGTTTGATGAATTGTAATGTTTTCTGTCAAATACACTTGAAAACTCTTCACCAATGACAGATATTGCCCTTAAGTATAGTTTGGGAGCATATCAGGCCAAGGGAAGGATGTTTTGGGTGGTTTTGCAATATCTTCATTCTGTAAAGTTAGATGTGCCCAACTGCAATACATATGCTTACAAATGCAATTTTACTTATATTCTTGTTGTTTCAGCTCAGAAATGACTTGGTTACTAGAGTTTGAAGAATTGTAATGTTTTCTGTCAAATACACTTGTAAACTCTTCACCATTGACAGATATTGCCCTTAAGTATAGTTTGGGAGCATATCAGGCCAAGGGAAGGATGTTTTGGGTGGTTTTGCAATATCTTCATTCTGTAAAGTTAGATGTGCCCAACTGCATTACATATGCTTACAAATGCAATTTTACCTATATTCTTGTTGTTTCAGCTCAGAAATGACTTGGTTACTAGAGTTTGATGAATTGTAATGTTTTCTGTCAAATACACATGAAAACTCTTTACCAATGACACTGAATAGCATTATGTATATTGTGGGTGCATATCAGGCTAAGAGAAGCTTGTTTAGGATGGTTTTGCAATATCTTCATTCTGTAAAGTTAGATGTGCCCAACTGCAATACATATGCTTACAAATGCAATTTTACCTATATTCTTGTTGTTTCAGCTCAGAAATGACTTGGTTACTAGAGTTTGATGAATTGTAATGTTTTCTGTCAAATACACTTGTAAGCTCTTCACCAATGACAGATATTGCCCTTAAGTATAGTTTGGGAGCATATCAGGCCAAGGGAAGGATGTTTTGGGTGGTTTTGCAATATCTTCATTCTGTAAAGTTAGATGTGCCCAACTGCATTACATATGCTTACAAATGCAATTTTACCTATATTCTTGTTGTTTCAGCTCAGAAATGACTTGGTTACTAGAGTTTGATGAATTGTAATGTTTTCTGTCAAATACACATGAAAACTCTTTACCAATGACACTGAATAGCATTATGTATATTGTGGGTGCATATCAGGCTAAGAGAAGCTTGTTTAGGATGGTTTTGCAATATCTTCATTCTGTAAAGTTAGATGTGCCCAACTGCAATACATATGCTTACAAATGCAATTTTACCTATATTCTTGTTGTTTCAGCTCAGATATGACTTGGTTACTAAAGTTTGATGAATTGTAATGTTTTCTGTCAAATACACTTGTAAACTCTTCACCAATGACAGATATTGCCCTTAAGTATAGTTTGGGAGCATATCAGGCCAAGGGAAGGATGTTTTGGGTGGTTTTGCAATATCTTCATTCTGTAAAGTTAGATGTGCCCAACTGCATTACATATGCTTACAAATGCAATTTTACCTATATTCTTGTTGTTTCAGCTCAGAAATGACTTGGTTACTAGAGTTTGATGAATTGTAATGTTTTCTGTCAAATACACATGAAAACTCTTTACCAATGACACTGAATAGCATTATGTATATTGTGGGTGCATATCAGGCTAAGAGAAGCTTGTTTAGGATGGTTTTGCAATATCTTCATTCTGTAAAGTTAGATGTGCCCAACTGCAATACATATGCTTACAAATGCAATTTTACCTATATTCTTGTTGTTTCAGCTCAGAAATGACTTGGTTACTATAGTTTGATGAATTGTAATGTTTTCTGTCAAATACACTTGTAAACTCTTCACCAATGACAGATATTGCCCTTAAGTATAGTTTGGGAGCATATCAGGCCAAGGGAAGGATGTTTTGGGTGGTTTTGCAATATCTTCATTCTGTAAAGTTAGATGTGCCCAACTGCATTACATTTGCTTACAAATGCAATTTTACCTATATTCTTGTTGTTTCAGCTCAGAAATGACTTGGTTACTAAAGTTTGATGAATTGTAATGTTTTCTGTCAAATAGACTTGTAAACTCTTCACCAATGACAGATATTGCCCTTAAGTATAGTTTGGGAGCATATCAGGCCAAGGGAAGGATGTTTTGGGTGGTTTTGCAATATCTTCATTCTGTAAAGTTAGATGTGCCCAACTGCAATACATATGCTTACAAATGCAATTTTACTTATATTCTTGTTGTTTCAGCTCAGAAATGACTTGGTTACTAGAGTTTGAAGAATTGTAATGTTTTCTGTCAAATACACTTGTAAACTCTTCACCATTGACAGATATTGCCCTTAAGTATAGTTTGGGAGCATATCAGGCCAAGGGAAGGATGTTTTGGGTGGTTTTGCAATATCTTCATTCTGTAAAGTTAGATGTGCCCAACTGCATTACATATGCTTACAAATGCAATTTTACCTATATTCTTGTTGTTTCAGATCAGAAATGACTTGGTTACTAAAGTTTGATGAATTGTAATGTTTTCTGTCAAATAGACTTGTAAACTCTTCACCAATGACAGATATTGCCCTTAAGTATAGTTTGGGAGCATATCAGGCCAAGGGAAGGATGTTTTGGGTGGTTTTGCAATATCTTCATTCTGTAAAGTTAGATGTGCCCAACTGCAATACATATGCTTACAAATGCAATTTTACTTATATTCTTGTTGTTTCAGCTCAGAAATGACTTGGTTACTAGAGTTTGAAGAATTGTAATGTTTTCTGTCAAATACACTTGTAAACTCTTCACCAATGACAGATATTGCCCTTAAGTATAGTTTGGGAGCATATCAGGCCAAGGGAAGGATGTTTTGGGTGGTTTTGCAATATCTTCATTCTGTAAAGTTAGATGTGCCCAACTGCATTACATATGCTTACAAATGCAATTTTACCTATATTCTTGTTGTTTCAGCTCAGAAATGACTTGGTTACTAAAGTTTGATGAATTGTAATGTTTTCTGTCAAATAGACTTGTAAACTCTTCACCAATGATAGAGATTGCCCTTAAGTATAGTTTGGGAGCATATCAGGCCAAGGGAAGGATGTTTTGGGTGGTTTTGCAATATCTTCATTCTGTAAAGTTAGATGTGCCCAACTGCATTACATATGCTTACAAATGCAATTTTACCTATATTCTTGTTGTTTCAGCTCAGAAATGACTTGGTTACTAAAGTTTGATGAATTGTAATGTTTTCTGTCAAATACACTTGTAAACTCTTCACCAATGACAGATATTGCCCTTAAGTATAGTTTGGGAGCATATCAGGCCAAGGGAAGGATGTTTTGGGTGGTTTTGCAATATCTTCATTCTGTAAAGTTAGATGTGCCCAACTGCATTACATATGCTTACAAATGCAATTTTACCTATATTCTTGTTGTTTCAGCTCAGAAATGACTTGGTTACTAGAGTTTGATGAATTGTAATGTTTTCTGTCAAATACACATGAAAACTCTTTACCAATGACACTGAATAGCATTATGTATATTGTGGGTGCATATCAGGCTAAGAGAAGCTTGTTTAGGATGGTTTTGCAATATCTTCATTCTGTAAAGTTAGATGTGCCCAACTGCAATACATATGCTTACAAATGCAATTTTACCTATATTCTTGTTGTTTCAGCTCAGAAATGACTTGGTTACTAAAGTTTGATGAATTGTAATGTTTTCTGTCAAATACACTTGTAAACTCTTCACCATAGACAGATATTGCCCTTAAGTATAGTTTGGGAGCATATCAGGCCAAGGGAAGGATGTTTTGGGTGGTTTTGCAATATCTTCATTCTGTAAAGTTAGATGTGCCCAACTGCATTACATATGCTTACAAATGCAATTTTACCTATATTCTTGTTGTTTCAGCTCAGAAATGACTTGGTTACTTGAGTTTGATGAATTGTAATGTTTTCATGCAAATACTCTTGTAAACTCTTCACCAATGACAGAGATTGCCCTTAAGTATAGTTTGGGAGCATATCAGGCCGAGGGAAGGATGTTTTGGGTGGTTTTGCAATATCTTCATTCTGTAAAGTTAGATGTGCCCAACTGCATTACATATGCTTACAAATGCAATTTTACCTATATTCTTGTTGTTTCAGCTCAGAAATGACTTGGTTACTAAAGTTTGATGAATTGTAATGTTTTCTGTCAAATACACTTGTAAACTCTTCACCAATGACAGATATTGCCCTTAAGTATAGTTTGGGAGCATATCAGGCCAAGGGAAGGATGTTTTGGGTGGTTTTGCAATATCTTCATTCTGTAAAGTTAGATGTGCCCAACTGCATTACATATGCCTACAAATGCAATTTTACCTATATTCTTGTTGTTTCAGCTCAGAAATGACTTGGTTACTAGAGTTTGATGAATTGTAATGTTTTCTGTCAAATACACTTGTAAACTCATCACCAATGACAGATATTGCCCTTAAGTATAGTTTGGGAGCATATCAGGCCAAGGGAAGGATGTTTTGGGTGGTTTTGCAATATCTTCATTCTGTAAAGTTAGATGTGCCCAACTGCAATACATATGCTTACAAATGCAATTTTACTTATATTCTTGTTGTTTCAGCTCAGAAATGACTTGGTTACTAGAGTTTGAAGAATTGTAATGTTTTCTGTCAAATACACTTGTAAACTCTTCACCAATGACAGATATTGCCCTTAAGTATAGTTTGGGAGCATATCAGGCCAAGGGAAGGATGTTTTGGGTGGTTTTGCAATATCTTCATTCTGTAAAGTTAGATGTGCCCAACTGCATTACATATGCTTACAAATGCAATTTTACCTATATTCTTGTTGTTTCAGCTCAGAAATGACTTGGTTACTAGAGTTTGATGAATTGTAATGTTTTCTGTCAAATACACATGAAAACTCTTTACCAATGACACTGAATAGCATTATGTATATTGTGGGTGCATATCAGGCTAAGAGAAGCTTGTTTAGGATGGTTTTGCAATATCTTCATTCTGTAAAGTTAGATGTGCCCAACTGCAATACATATGCTTACAAATGCAATTTTACCTATATTCTTGTTGTTTCAGCTCAGAAATGACTTGGTTACTAAAGTTTGATTAATTGTAATGTTTTCTGTCAAATACACTTGTAAACTCTTCACCAATGACAGATATTGCCCTTAAGTATAGTTTGGGAGCATATCAGGCCAAGGGAAGGATGTTTTTGGTGGTTTTGCAATATCTTCATTCTGCAAAGTTAGATGTGCCCAACTGCATTACATATGCTTACAAATGCAATTTTACCTATATCTTTGTTGTTTCAGCTCAGAAATGACTTGGTTACTAAAGTTTGATGAATTGTAATGTTTTCTGTCAAATACACTTGTAAACTCCTCACCAATGACAGATATTGCCCTTAAGTATAGTTTGGGAGCATATCAGGCCAAGGGAAGGATGTTTTTGGTGGTTTTGCAATATCTTCATTCTGCAAAGTTAGATGTGCCCAACTGCATTACATATGCTTACAAATGCAATTTTACCTATATTTTTGTTGTTTCAGCTCAGAAATGACTTGGTTACTAAAGTTTGATGAATTGTAATGTTTTCTGTCAAATACACTTGTAAACGCTTCACCAATGACAGATATTGCCCTTAAGTATAGTTTGGGAGCATATCAGGCCAAGGGAAGGATGTTTTGGGTGGTTTTGCAATATCTTCATTCTGTAAATTTAGATGTGCCCAACTGCATTACATATGCTTACAAATGCAATTTTACCTATATTCTTGTTGTTTCAGCTCAGAAATGACTTGGTTACTAGAGTTTGATGAATTGTAATGTTTTCTTGCAAATACTCTTGTAAACTCTTCACCAATGACAGAGATTGCCCTTAAGTATAGTTTGGGAGCATATCAGGCCAAGGGAAGTATGTTTTGGGTGGTTTTGCAATATCTTCATTCTGTAAAGTTAGATGTGCCCAACTGCAATACTTATGCTTACAAATGCAATTTTACCTATATTCTTGTTGTTTCAGCTCAGAAATGACTTGGTTACTAGAGTTTGATGAATTGTAATGTTTTCTGTCAAATACACATGAAAACTCTTTACCAATGACACTGAATAGCATTATGTATATTGTGGGTGCATATCAGGCTAAGAGAAGCTTGTTTAGTATGGTTTTGCAATATCTTCATTCTGTAAAGTTAGATGTGCCCAACTGCAATACATATGCTTACAAATGCAATTTTACCAATATTCTTGTTGTTTCAGCTCAGAAATGACTTGGTTACTAAAGTTTGATGAATTGTAATGTTTTCTGTCAAATACACTTGTAAACTCTTCACCAAAGACAGATATTGCCCTTAAGTATAGTTTGGGAGCATATCAGGCCAAGGGAAGGATGTTTTTGGTGGTTTTGCAATATCTTCATTCTGCAAAGTTAGATGTGCCCAACTGCATTACATATGCTTACAAATGCAATTTTACCTATATTTTTGTTGTTTCAGCTCAGAAATGACTTGGTTACTAAAGTTTGATGAATTGTAATGTTTTCTGTCAAATACACTTGTAAACGCTTCACCAATGACAGATATTGCCCTTAAGTATAGTTTGGGAGCATATCAGGCCAAGGGAAGGATGTTTTGGGTGGTTTTGCAATATCTTCATTCTGTAAATTTAGATGTGCCCAACTGCATTACATATGCTTACAAATGCAATTTTACCTATATTCTTGTTGTTTCAGCTCAGAAATGACTTGGTTACTAGAGTTTGATGAATTGTAATGTTTTCTTGCAAATACTCTTGTAAACTCTTCACCAATGACAGAGATTGCCCTTAAGTATAGTTTGGGAGCATATCAGGCCAAGGGAAGTATGTTTTGGGTGGTTTTGCAATATCTTCATTCTGTAAAGTTAGATGTGCCCAACTGCAATACTTATGCTTACAAATGCAATTTTACCTATATTCTTGTTGTTTCAGCTCAGAAATGACTTGGTTACTAGAGTTTGATGAATTGTAATGTTTTCTGTCAAATACACATGAAAACTCTTTACCAATGACACTGAATAGCATTATGTATATTGTGGGTGCATATCAGGCTAAGAGAAGCTTGTTTAGTATGGTTTTGCAATATCTTCATTCTGTAAAGTTAGATGTGCCCAACTGCAATACATATGCTTACAAATGCAATTTTACCAATATTCTTGTTGTTTCAGCTCAGAAATGACTTGGTTACTAAAGTTTGATGAATTGTAATGTTTTCTGTCAAATACACTTGTAAACTCTTCACCAAAGACAGATATTGCCCTTAAGTATAGTTTGGGAGCATATCAGGCCAAGGGAAGGATGTTTTTGGTGGTTTTGCAATATCTTCATTCTGCAAAGTTAGATGTGCCCAACTGCATTACATATGCTTACAAATGCAATTTTACCTATATTTTTGTTGTTTCAGCTCAGAAATGACTTGGTTACTAAAGTTTGATGAATTGTAATGTTTTCTGTCAAATACACTTGTAAACGCTTCACCAATGACAGATATTGCCCTTAAGTATAGTTTGGGAGCATATCAGGCCAAGGGAAGGATGTTTTGGGTGGTTTTGCAATATCTTCATTCTGTAAATTTAGATGTGCCCAACTGCAATACATATGCTTACAAATGCAATTTTACTTATATTCTTGTTGTTTCAGCTCAGAAATGACTTGGTTACTAGAGTTTGAAGAATTGTAATGTTTTCTGTCAAATACACTTGTAAACTCTTCACCAATGACAGATATTGCCCTTAAGTATAGTTTGGGAGCATATCAGGCCAAGGGAAGGATGTTTTGGGTGGTTTTGCAATATCTTCATTCTGTAAAGTTAGATGTGCCCAACTGCATTACATATGCTTACAAATGCAATTTTACCTATATTCTTGTTGTTTCAGCTCAGAAATGACTTGGTTACTAGAGTTTGATGAATTGTAATGTTTTCTGTCAAATACACATGAAAACTCTTTACCAATGACACTGAATAGCATTATGTATATTGTGGGTGCATATCAGGCTAAGAGAAGCTTGTTTAGGATGGTTTTGCAGTATATTCATTCTGTAAAGTTAGATGTGCCCAACTGCAATACATATGCTTACAAATGCAATTTTACCTATATTCTTGTTGTTTCAGCTCAGAAATGACTTGGTTACTATAGTTTGATTAATTGTAATGTTTTCTGTCAAATACACTTGTAAACTCTTCACCAATGACAGATATTGCCCTTAAGTATAGTTTGGGAGCAAATCAGGCCAAGGGAAGGATGTTTTGGGTGGTTTTGCAATATCTTCATTCTGTAAAGTTAGATGTGCCCAACTGCATTACATATGCTTACAAATGCAATTTTACCTATATTCTTGTTGTTTCAGCTCAGAAATGACTTGGTTACTAAAGTTTGATGAATTGTAATGTTTTCTGTCAAATACACTTGTAAACTCTTCACCAATGACAGATATTGCCCTTAAGTATAGTTTGGGAGCATATCAGGCCAAGGGAAGGATGTTTTTGGTGGTTTTGCAATATCTTCATTTTGCAAAGTTAGATGTGCCCAACTGCATTACATATGCTTACAAATGCAATTTTACCTATATTCTTGTTGTTTCAGCTCAGAAATGACTTGGTTACTAGAGTTTGATGAATTGTAATGTTTTCTTGCAAATACTCTTGTAAACTCTTCACCAATGACAGAGATTGCCCTTAAGTATAGTTTGGGAGCATATCAGGCCAAGGGAAGTATGTTTTGGGTGGTTTTGCAATATCTTCATTCTGTAAAGTTAGATGTGCCCAACTGCAATACATAAGCTTACAAATGCAATTTTACCTATATTCTTGTTGTTTCAGCTCAGAAATGACTTGGTTACTAGAGTTTGATGAATTGTAATGTTTTCTGTCAAATACACATGAAAACTCTTTACCAATGACACTGAATAGCATTATGTATATTGTGGGTGCATATCAGGCTAAGAGAAGCTTGTTTAGTATGGTTTTGCAATATCTTCATTCTGTAAAGTTAGATGTGCCCAACTGCAATACATATGCTTACAAATGCAATTTTACCAATATTCTTGTTGTTTCAGCTCAGAAATGACTTGGTAACTAAAGTTTGATGAATTGTAATGTTTTCTGTCAAATACACTTGTAAACTCTTCACCAAAGACAGATATTGCCCTTAAGTATAGTTTGGGAGCATATCAGGCCAAGGGAAGGATGTTTTGGGTGGTTTTGCAATATCTTCATTCTGTAAAGTTAGATGTGCCCAACTGCATTACATATGCTTACAAATGCAATTTTACCTATATTCTTGTTGTTTCAGCTCAGAAATGACTTGGTTACTAGAGTTTGATGAATTGTAATGTTTTCTGTCAAATACACATGAAAACTCTTTACCAATGACACTGAATAGCATTATGTATATTGTGGGTGCATATCAGGCTAAGAGAAGCTTGTTTAGGATGGTTTTGCAATATCTTCATTCTGTAAAGTTAGATGTGCCCAACTGCAATACATATGCTTACAAATGCAATTTTACCTATATTCTTGTTGTTTCAGCTCAGAAATGACTTGGTTACTAAAGTTTGATGAATTGTAATGTTTTCTGTCAAATACACTTGTAAACTCTTCACCAAAGACAGATATTGCCCTTAAGTATAGTTTGGGAGCATATCAGGCCAAGGGAAGGATGTTTTTGGTGGTTTTGCAATATCTTCATTCTGCAAAGTTAGATGTGCCCAACTGCATTACATATGCTTACAAATGCAATTTTACCTATATTTTTGTTGTTTCAGCTCAGAAATGACTTGGTTACTAAAGTTTGATGAATTGTAATGTTTTCTGTCAAATACACTTGTAAACGCTTCACCAATGACAGATATTGCCCTTAAGTATAGTTTGGGAGCATATCAGGCCAAGGGAAGGATGTTTTGGGTGGTTTTGCAATATCTTCATTCTGTAAATTTAGATGTGCCCAACTGCAATACATATGCTTACAAATGCAATTTTACTTATATTCTTGTTGTTTCAGCTCAGAAATGACTTGGTTACTAAAGTTTGATGAATTGTAATGTTTTCTGTCAAATACACTTGTAAACGCTTCACCAATGACAGATATTGCCCTTAAGTATAGTTTGGGAGCATATCAGGCCAAGGGAAGGATGTTTTGGGTGGTTTTGCAATATCTTCATTCTGTAAATTTAGATGTGCCCAACTGCATTACATATGCTTACAAATGCAATTTTACCTATATTCTTGTTGTTTCAGCTCAGAAATGACTTGGTTACTAGAGTTTGATGAATTGTAATGTTTTCTTGCAAATACTCTTGTAAACTCTTCACCAATGACAGAGATTGCCCTTAAGTATAGTTTGGGAGCATATCAGGCCAAGGGAAGTATGTTTTGGGTGGTTTTGCAATATCTTCATTCTGTAAAGTTAGATGTGCCCAACTGCAATACTTATGCTTACAAATGCAATTTTACCTATATTCTTGTTGTTTCAGCTCAGAAATGACTTGGTTACTAGAGTTTGATGAATTGTAATGTTTTCTGTCAAATACACATGAAAACTCTTTACCAATGACACTGAATAGCATTATGTATATTGTGGGTGCATATCAGGCTAAGAGAAGCTTGTTTAGTATGGTTTTGCAATATCTTCATTCTGTAAAGTTAGATGTGCCCAACTGCAATACATATGCTTACAAATGCAATTTTACCAATATTCTTGTTGTTTCAGCTCAGAAATGACTTGGTTACTAAAGTTTGATGAATTGTAATGTTTTCTGTCAAATACACTTGTAAACTCTTCACCAAAGACAGATATTGCCCTTAAGTATAGTTTGGGAGCATATCAGGCCAAGGGAAGGATGTTTTTGGTGGTTTTGCAATATCTTCATTCTGCAAAGTTAGATGTGCCCAACTGCATTACATATGCTTACAAATGCAATTTTACCTATATTTTTGTTGTTTCAGCTCAGAAATGACTTGGTTACTAAAGTTTGATGAATTGTAATGTTTTCTGTCAAATACACTTGTAAACGCTTCACCAATGACAGATATTGCCCTTAAGTATAGTTTGGGAGCATATCAGGCCAAGGGAAGGATGTTTTGGGTGGTTTTGCAATATCTTCATTCTGTAAATTTAGATGTGCCCAACTGCAATACATATGCTTACAAATGCAATTTTACTTATATTCTTGTTGTTTCAGCTCAGAAATGACTTGGTTACTAGAGTTTGAAGAATTGTAATGTTTTCTGTCAAATACACTTGTAAACTCTTCACCAATGACAGATATTGCCCTTAAGTATAGTTTGGGAGCATATCAGGCCAAGGGAAGGATGTTTTGGGTGGTTTTGCAATATCTTCATTCTGTAAAGTTAGATGTGCCCAACTGCATTACATATGCTTACAAATGCAATTTTACCTATATTCTTGTTGTTTCAGCTCAGAAATGACTTGGTTACTAGAGTTTGATGAATTGTAATGTTTTCTGTCAAATACACATGAAAACTCTTTACCAATGACACTGAATAGCATTATGTATATTGTGGGTGCATATCAGGCTAAGAGAAGCTTGTTTAGGATGGTTTTGCAGTATATTCATTCTGTAAAGTTAGATGTGCCCAACTGCAATACATATGCTTACAAATGCAATTTTACCTATATTCTTGTTGTTTCAGCTCAGAAATGACTTGGTTACTATAGTTTGATTAATTGTAATGTTTTCTGTCAAATACACTTGTAAACTCTTCACCAATGACAGATATTGCCCTTAAGTATAGTTTGGGAGCAAATCAGGCCAAGGGAAGGATGTTTTGGGTGGTTTTGCAATATCTTCATTCTGTAAAGTTAGATGTGCCCAACTGCATTACATATGCTTACAAATGCAATTTTACCTATATTCTTGTTGTTTCAGCTCAGAAATGACTTGGTTACTAAAGTTTGATGAATTGTAATGTTTTCTGTCAAATACACTTGTAAACTCTTCACCAATGACAGATATTGCCCTTAAGTATAGTTTGGGAGCATATCAGGCCAAGGGAAGGATGTTTTTGGTGGTTTTGCAATATCTTCATTTTGCAAAGTTAGATGTGCCCAACTGCATTACATATGCTTACAAATGCAATTTTACCTATATTCTTGTTGTTTCAGCTCAGAAATGACTTGGTTACTAGAGTTTGATGAATTGTAATGTTTTCTTGCAAATACTCTTGTAAACTCTTCACCAATGACAGAGATTGCCCTTAAGTATAGTTTGGGAGCATATCAGGCCAAGGGAAGTATGTTTTGGGTGGTTTTGCAATATCTTCATTCTGTAAAGTTAGATGTGCCCAACTGCAATACATAAGCTTACAAATGCAATTTTACCTATATTCTTGTTGTTTCAGCTCAGAAATGACTTGGTTACTAGAGTTTGATGAATTGTAATGTTTTCTGTCAAATACACATGAAAACTCTTTACCAATGACACTGAATAGCATTATGTATATTGTGGGTGCATATCAGGCTAAGAGAAGCTTGTTTAGTATGGTTTTGCAATATCTTCATTCTGTAAAGTTAGATGTGCCCAACTGCAATACATATGCTTACAAATGCAATTTTACCAATATTCTTGTTGTTTCAGCTCAGAAATGACTTGGTAACTAAAGTTTGATGAATTGTAATGTTTTCTGTCAAATACACTTGTAAACTCTTCACCAAAGACAGATATTGCCCTTAAGTATAGTTTGGGAGCATATCAGGCCAAGGGAAGGATGTTTTGGGTGGTTTTGCAATATCTTCATTCTGTAAAGTTAGATGTGCCCAACTGCATTACATATGCTTACAAATGCAATTTTACCTATATTCTTGTTGTTTCAGCTCAGAAATGACTTGGTTACTAGAGTTTGATGAATTGTAATGTTTTCTGTCAAATACACATGAAAACTCTTTACCAATGACACTGAATAGCATTATGTATATTGTGGGTGCATATCAGGCTAAGAGAAGCTTGTTTAGGATGGTTTTGCAATATCTTCATTCTGTAAAGTTAGATGTGCCCAACTGCAATACATATGCTTACAAATGCAATTTTACCTATATTCTTGTTGTTTCAGCTCAGAAATGACTTGGTTACTATAGTTTGATGAATTGTAATGTTTTCTGTCAAATACACTTGTAAACTCTTCACCAATGACAGATATTGCCCTTAAGTATAGTTTGGGAGCATATCAGGCCAAGGGAAGGATGTTTTGGGTGGTTTTGCAATATCTTCATTCTGTAAAGTTAGATGTGCCCAACTGCATTACATTTGCTTACAAATGCAATTTTACCTATATTCTTGTTGTTTCAGCTCAGAAATGACTTGGTTACTAAAGTTTGATGAATTGTAATGTTTTCTGTCAAATACACTTGTAAACTCTTCACCAATGACAGATATTGCCCTTAAGTATAGTTTGGGAGCATATCAGGCCAAGGGAAGGATGTTTTTGGTGGTTTTGCAATATCTTCATTCTGCAAAGTTAGATGTGCCCAACTGCATTACATATGCTTACAAATGCAATTTTACCAATATTCTTGTTGTTTCAGCTCAGAAATGACTTGGTTACTAAAGTTTGATGAATTGTAATGTTTTCTGTCAAATACACTTGTAAACTCTTCACCAATGACAGATATTGCCCTTAAGTATAGTTTGGGAGCATATCAGGCCAAGGGAAGGATGTTTTGGGTGGTTTTGCAATATCTTCATTCTGTAAAGTTAGATGTGCCCAACTGCAATACATATGCTTACAAATGCAATTTTACCAATATTCTTGTTGTTTCAGCTCAGAAATGACTTGGTTACTAAGTTTGATGAATTGTAATGTTTTCTGTCAAATACACTTGTAAACTCTTCACCAATGACAGATATTGCCCTTAAGTATAGTTTGGGAGCATATCAGGCCAAGGGAAGGATGTTTTGGGTGGTTTTGCAATATCTTCATTCTGTAAAGTTAGATGTGCCCAACTGCATTACATATGCTTACAAATGCAATTTTACCTATATTCTTGTTGTTTCAGCTCAGAAATGACTTGGTTACTAGAGTTTGATGAATTGTAATGTTTTCTGTCAAATACACATGAAAACTCTTTACCAATGACACTGAATAGCATTATGTATATTGTGGGTGCATATCAGGCTAAGAGAAGCTTGTTTAGGATGGTTTTGCAATATCTTCATTCTGTAAAGTTAGATGTGCCCAACTGCAATACATATGCTTACAAATGCAATTTTACCTATATTCTTGTTGTTTCAGCTCAGAAATGACTTGGTTACTAAAGTTTGGTTAATTGTAATGTTTTCTGTCAAATACACTTGTAAACTCTTCACCAATTACAGATATTGCCCTTAAGTATAGTTTGGGAGCAAATCAGGCCAAGGGAAGGATGTTTTGGGTGGTTTTGCAATATCTTCATTCTGTAAAGTTAGATGTGCCCAACTGCATTACATATGCTTACAAATGCAATTTTACCTATATTCTTGTTGTTTCAGCTCAGAAATGACTTGGTTACTAAAGTTTGATGAATTGTAATGTTTTCTGTCAAATACACTTGTAAACTCTTCACCAATGACAGATATTGCCCTTAAGTATAGTTTGGGAGCATATCAGGCCAAGGGAAGGATGTTTTGGGTGGTTTTGCAATATCTTCATTCTGTAAAGTTAGATGTGCCCAACTGCATTACATATGCTTACAAATGCAATTTTACCTATATTCTTGTTGTTTCAGCTCAGAAATGACTTGGTTACTAAAGTTTGATGAATTGTAATGTTTTCTGTCAAATACACTTGTAAACTCTTCACCAATGACAGATATTGCCCTTAAGTATAGTTTGGGAGCATATCAGGCCAAGGGAAGGATGTTTTGGGTGGTTTTGCAATATCTTCATTCTGTAAAGTTAGATGTGCCCAACTGCATTACATATGCTTACAAATGCAATTTTACCTATATTCTTGTTGTTTCAGCTCAGAAATGACTTGGTTACTAGAGTTTGATGAATTGTAATGTTTTCTGTCAAATACACATGAAAACTCTTTACCAATGACACTGAATAGCATTATGTATATTGTGGGTGCATATCAGGCTAAGAGAAGCTTGTTTAGGATGGTTTTGCAATATCTTCATTCTGTAAAGTTAGATGTGCCCAACTGCAATACATATGCTTACAAACGCAATTTTACCTATATTCTTGTTGTTTCAGCTCAGAAATGACTTGGTTACTAGAGTTTGATGAATTGTAATGTTTTCTGTCAAATACACTTGTAAACTCTTCACCAATGACAGATATTGCCCTTAAGTATAGTTTGGGAGCATATCAGGCCAAGGGAAGGATGTTTTGGGTGGTTTTGCAATATCTTCATTCTGTAAAGTTAGATGTGCCCAACTGCATTACATATGCTTACAAATGCAATTTTACCTATATTCTTGTTGTTTCAGCTCAGAAATGACTTGGTTACTAGAGTTTGATGAATTGTAATGTTTTCTGTCAAATACACATGAAAACTCTTTACCAATGACACTGAATAGCATTATGTATATTGTGGGTGCATATCAGGCTAAGAGAAGCTTGTTTAGGATGGTTTTGCAATATCTTCATTCTGTAAAGTTAGATGTGCCCAACTGCAATACATATGCTTACAAATGCAATTTTACCTATATTCTTGTTGTTTCAGCTCAGAAATGACTTGGTTACTAGAGTTTGATGAATTGTAATGTTTTCTGTCAAATACACTTGTAAACTCTTCACCAATGACAGATATTGCCCTTAAGTATAGTTTGGGAGCATATCAGGCCAAGGGAAGGATGTTTTGGGTGGTTTTGCAATATCTTCATTCTGTAAAGTTAGATGTGCCCAACTGCAATACATATGCTTACAAATGCAATTTTACCAATATTCTTTTTGTTTCAGCTCAGAAATGACTTGGTTACTAAAGTTTGATGAATTGTAATGTTTTCTGTCAAATACACTTGTAAACTCTTCACCAATGACAGATATTGCCCTTAAGTATAGTTTGGGAGCATATCAGGCCAAGGGAAGGATGTTTTGGGTGGTTTTGCAATATCTTCATTCTGTAAAGTTAGATGTGCCCAACTGCTATACATATGCTTACAAATGCAATTTTACCAATATTCTTGTTGTTTCAGCTCAGAAATGACTTGGTTACTAAAGTTTGATGAATTGTAATGTTTTCTGTCAAATACACTTGTAAACTCTTCACCAATGACAGATATTGCCCTTAAGTATAGTTTGGGAGCATATCAGGGCAAGGGAAGGATGTTTTGGGTGGTTTTGCAATATCTTCATTCTGTAAAGTTAGATGTGCCCAACTGCATTACATATGCCTACAAATGCAATTTTAGCTATATTCTTGTTGTTTCAGCTCAGAAATGACTTGGTTACTAGAGTTTGATGAATTGTAATGTTTTCTGTCAAATACACTTGTAAACTCTTCACCAATGACAGATATTGCCCTTAAGTATAGTTTGGGAGCATATCAGGCCAAGGGAAGGATGTTTTGGGTGGTTTTGCAATATCTTCATTCTGTAAAGTTAGATGTGCCCAACTGCATTACATATGCTTACAAATGCAATTTTACCTATATTCTTGTTGTTTCAGATCAGAAATGACTTGGTTACTAGAGTTTGATGAATTGTAATGTTTTCTGTCAAATAGACTTGTAAACTCTTCACCAATGACAGATATTGCCCTTAAGTATAGTTTGGGAGCATATCAGGCCAAGGGAAGGATGTTTTGGGTGGTTTTGCAATATCTTCATTCTGTAAAGTTAGATGTGCCCAACTGCAATACATATGCTTACAAATGCAATTTTACTTATATTCTTGTTGTTTCAGCTCAGAAATGACTTGGTTACTAGAGTTTGAAGAATTGTATTGTTTTCTGTCAAATACACTTGTAAACTCTTCACCAATGACAGATATTGCCCTTAAGTATAGTTTGGGAGCATATCAGGCCAAGGGAAGGATGTTTTGGGTGGTTTTGCAATATCTTCATTCTGTAAAGTTAGATGTGCCCAACTGCATTACATATGCTTACAAATGCAATTTTACCTATATTCTTGTTGTTTCAGCTCAGAAATGACTTGGTTACTAGAGTTTGATGAATTGTAATGTTTTCTGTCAAATACACATTAAAAAACTCTTTATCAATGACACTGAATAGCATTATGTATATTGTGGGTGCATATCAGGCTAAGAGAAGCTTGTTTAGGATGGTTTTGCAATATCTTCATTCTGTAAAGTTAGATGTGCCCAACTGCAATACATATGCTTACAAATGCAATTTTACCTATATTCTTGTTGTTTCAGCTCAGAAATGACTTGGTTACTAAAGTTTGATGAATTGTAATGTTTTCTGTCAAATACACTTGTAAACTCTTCACCAATGACAGATATTGCCCTTAAGTATAGTTTGGGAGCATATCAGGCCAAGGGAAGGATGTTTTGGGTGGTTTTGCAATATCTTCATTCTGTAAAGTTAGATGTGCCCAACTGCATTACATATGCTTACAAATGCAATTTTACCTATATTCTTGTTGTTTCAGCTCAGAAATGACTTGGTTACTAGAGTTTGATGAATTGTAATGTTTTCTGTCAAATACACATGAAAACTCTTTACCAATGACACTGAATAGCATTATGTATATTGTGGGTGCATATCAGGCTAAGAGAAGCTTGTTTAGGATGGTTTTGCAATATCTTCATTCTGTAAAGTTAGATGTGCCCAACTGCAATACATATGCTTACAAATGCAATTTTACCTATATTCTTGTTGTTTCAGCTCAGAAATGACTTGGTTACTAAAGTTTGATTAATTGTAATGTTTTCTGTCAAATACACTTGTAAACTCTTCACCAATGACAGATATTGCCCTTAAGTATAGTTTGGGAGCATATCAGGCCAAGGGAAGGATGTTTTGGGTGGTTTTGCAATATCTTCATTCTGTAAAGTTAGATGTGCCCAACTGCATTACATATGCTTACAAATGCAATTTTACCTATATTCTTGTTGTTTCAGCTCAGAAATGACTTGGTTACTAAAGTTTGATGAATTGTAATGTTTTCTGTCAAATACACTTGTAAACTCTTCACCAATGACAGATATTGCCCTTAAGTATAGTTTGGGAGCATATCAGGGCAAGGGAAGGATGTTTTGGGTGGTTTTGCAATATCTTCATTCTGTAAAGTTAGATGTGCCCAACTGCATTACATATGCCTACAAATGCAATTTTACCTATATTCTTGTTGTTTCAGCTCAGAAATGACTTGGTTACTAGAGTTTGATGAATTGTAATGTTTTCTGTCAAATACACATGAAAACTCTTTACCAATGACACTGAATAGCATTATGTATATTGTGGGTGCATATCAGGCTAAGAGAAGCTTGTTTAGGATGGTTTTGCAATATCTTCATTCTGTAAAGTTAGATGTGCCCAACTGCAATACATATGCTTACAAATGCAATTTTACCTATATTCTTGTTGTTTCAGCTCAGAAATGACTTGGTTACTAAAGTTTGATGAATTGTAATGTTTTCTGTCAAATACACTTGTAAACTCTTCACCAATGACAGATATTGCCCTTAAGTATAGTTTGGGAGCATATCAGGCCAAGGGAAGGATGTTTTGGGTGGTTTTGCAATATCTTCATTCTGTAAAGTTAGATGTGCCCAACTGCATTACATATGCTTACAAATGCAATTTTACCTATATTCTTGTTGTTTCAGCTCAGAAATGACTTGGTTACTAGAGTTTGATGAATTGTAATGTTTTCTGTCAAATACACATGAAAACTCTTTACCAATGACACTGAATAGCATTATGTATATTGTGGGTGCATATCAGGCTAAGAGAAGCTTGTTTAGGATGGTTTTGCAATATCTTCATTCTGTAAAGTTAGATGTGCCCAACTGCATTACATATGCCTACAAATGCAATTTTACCTATATTCTTGTTGTTTCAGCTCAGAAATGACTTGGTTACTAGAGTTTGATGAATTGTAATGTTTTCTGTCAAATACACTTGTAAACTCTTCACCAATGACAGATATTGCCCTTAAGTATAGTTTGGGAGCATATCAGGCCAAGGGAAGGATGTTTTGGGTGGTTTTGCAATATCTTCATTCTGTAAAGTTAGATGTGCCCAACTGCATTACATATGCTTACAAATGCAATTTTACCTATATTCTTGTTGTTTCAGCTCAGAAATGACTTGGTTACTAGAGTTTGATGAATTGTAATGTTTTCTGTCAAATACACATGAAAACTCTTTACCAATGACACTGAATAGCATTATGTATATTGTGGGTGCATATCAGGCTAAGAGAAGTTTGTTTAGGATGGTTTTGCAATATCTTCATTCTGTAAAGTTAGATGTACCCAACTGCAATACATATGCTTACAAATGCAATTTTACCTATATTCTTGTTGTTTCAGCTCAGAAATGACTTGGTTACTAAAGTTTGATTAATTGTAATGTTTTCTGTCAAATACACTTGTAAACTCTTCACCAATGACAGATATTGCCCTTAAGTATAGTTTGGGAGCATATCAGGCCAAGGGAAGGATGTTTTGTGTGGTTTTGCAATATCTTCATTCTGTAAAGTTAGATGTGCCCAACTGCAATACATATTCTTACAAATGCAATTTTACTTATATTCTTGTTGTTTCAGCTCAGAAATGACTTGGTTACTAGAGTTTGAAGAATTGTAATGTTTTCTGTCAAATACACTTGTAAACTCTTCACCAATGACAGATATTGCCCTTAAGTATAGTTTGGGAGCATATCAGGCCAAGGGAAGGATGTTTTGGGTGGTTTTGCAATATCTTCATTCTGTAAAGTTAGATGTGCCCAACTGCATTACATATGCTTACAAATGCAATTTTACCTATATTCTTGTTGTTTCAGCTCAGAAATGACTTGGTTACTAGAGTTTGATGAATTGTAATGTTTTCTGTCAAATACACATGAAAACTCTTTACCAATGACACTGAATAGCATTATGTATATTGTGGGTGCATATCAGGCTAAGAGAAGCTTGTTTAGGATGGTTTTGCAATATCTTCATTCTGTAAAGTTAGATTTGCCCAACTGCTATACATATGCTTACAAATGCAATTTTACCTATATTCTTGTTGTTTCAGCTCAGAAATGACTTGGTTACTAAAGTTTGATGAATTGTAATGTTTTCTGTCAAATACACTTGTAAACTCTTCACCAATGACAGATATTGCCCTTAAGTATAGTTTGGGAGCATATCAGGGCAAGGGAAGGATGTTTTGGGTGGTTTTGCAATATCTTCATTCTGTAAAGTTAGATGTGCCCAACTGCATTACATATGCCTACAAATGCAATTTTACCTATATTCTTGTTGTTTCAGCTCAGAAATGACTTGGTTACTAGAGTTTGATGAAATGTAATGTTTTCTGTCAAATACACTTGTAAACTCTTCACCAATGACAGATATTGCCCTTAAGTATAGTTTGGGAGCATATCAGGCCAAGGGAAGGATGTTTTGGGTGGTTTTGCAATATCTTCATTCTGTAAAGTTAGATGTGCCCAACTGCATTACATATGCTTACAAATGCAATTTTACCTATATTCTTGTTGTTTCAGCTCAGAAATGACTTGGTTACTAGAGTTTGAAGAATTGTAATGTTTTCTGTCAAATACACTTGTAAACTCTTCACCAATGACAGATATTGCCCTTAAGTATAGTTTGGGAGCATATCAGGCCAAGGGAAGGATGTTTTGGGTGGTTTTGCAATATCTTCATTCTGTAAAGTTAGATGTGCCCAACTGCATTACATATGCTAACAAATGCAATTTTACCTATATTCTTGTTGTTTCAGCTCAGAAATGACTTGGTTACTAGAGTTTGATGAATTGTAATGTTTTCTGTCAAATACACATGAAAACTCTTTACCAATGACACTGAATAGCATTATGTATATTGTGGGTGCATATCAGGCTAAGAGAAGCTTGTTTAGGATGGTTTTGCAATATCTTCATTCTGTAAAGTTAGATGTGCCCAACTGCATTACATATGCTTACAAATGCAATTTTACCTATATTCTTGTTGTTTCAGCTCAGAAATGACTTGGTTACTAGAGTTTGATGAATTGTAATGTTTTCTGTCAAATACACATGAAAACTCTTTACCAATGACACTGAATAGCATTATGTATATTGTGGGTGCATATCAGGCTAAGAGAAGCTTGTTTAGGATGGTTTTGCAATATCTTCATTCTGTAAAGTTAGATGTACCCAACTGCAATGCATATGCTTACAAATGCAATTTTACCTATATTCTTGTTGTTTCAGCTCAGAAATGACTTGGTTACTAAAGTTTGATTAATTATAATGTTTTCTGTCAAATACACTTGTAAACTCTTCACCAATGACAGATATTGCCCTTAAGTATAGTTTGGGAGCATATCAGGCCAAGGGAAGGATGTTTTGGGTGGTTTTGCAATATCTTCATTCTGTAAAGTTAGATGTGCCCAACTGCAATACATATGCTTACAAATGCAATTTTACTTATATTCTTGTTGTTTCAGCTCAGAAATGACTTGGTTACTAGAGTTTGAAGAATTGTAATGTTTTCTGTCAAATACACTTGTAAACTCTTCACCAATGACAGATATTGCCCTTAAGTATAGTTTGGGAGCATATCAGGCCAAGGGAAGGATGTTTTGGGTGGTTTTGCAATATCTTCATTCTGTAAAGTTAGATGTGCCCAACTGCATTACATATGCTTACAAATGCAATTTTACCTATATTCTTGTTGTTTCAGCTCAGAAATGACTTGGTTACTAGAGTTTGATGAATTGTAATGTTTTCTGTCAAATACACATGAAAACTCTTTACCAATGACACTGAATAGCATTATGTATATTGTGGGTGCATATCAGGCTAAGAGAAGCTTGTTTAGGATGGTTTTGCAATATCTTCATTCTGTAAAGTTAGATGTGCCCAACTGCAATACATATGCTTACAAATGCAATTTTACCTATATTCTTGTTGTTTCAGCTCAGAAATGACTTGGTTACTAAAGTTTGATGAATTGTAATGTTTTCTGTCAAATACACTTGTAAACTCTTCACCAATGACAGATATTGCCCTTAAGTATAGTTTGGGAGCATATCAGGCCAAGGGAAGGATGTTTTGGGTGGTTTTGCAATATCTTCATTCTGTAAAGTTAGATGTGCCCAACTGCATTACATATGCTTACAAATGCAATTTTACCTATATTCTTGTTGTTTCAGCTCAGAAATGACTTGGTTACTAGAGTTTGATGAATTGTAATGTTTTCTGTCAAATACACATGAAAACTCTTTACCAATGACACTGAATAGCATTATGTATATTGTGGGTGCATATCAGGCTAAGAGAAGCTTGTTTAGGATGGTTTTGCAATATCTTCATTCTGTAAAGTTAGATGTGCCCAACTGCAATACATATGCTTACAAATGCAATTTTACCTATATTCTTGTTGTTTCAGCTCAGAAATGACTTGGTTACTAAAGTTTGATGAATTGTAATGTTTTCTGTCAAATACACTTGTAAACTCTTCACCAATGACAGATATTGCCCTTAAGTATAGTTTGGGAGCATATCAGGCCAAGGGAAGGATGTTTTGGGTGGTTTTGCAATATCTTCATTCTGTAAAGTTAGATGTGCCCAACTGCATTACATATGCTTACAAATGCAATTTTACCTATATTCTTGTTGTTTCAGCTCAGAAATGACTTGGTTACTAGAGTTTGATGAATTGTAATGTTTTCTGTCAAATACACATGAAAACTCTTTACCAATGACACTGAATAGCATTATGTATATTGTGGGTGTATATCAGGCTAAGAGAAGCTTGTTTAGGATGGTTTTGCAATATCTTCATTCTGTAAAGTTAGATGTGCCCAACTGCAATACATATGCTTACAAATGCAATTTTACCTATATTCTTGTTGTTTCAGCTCAGAAATGACTTGGTTACTAGAGTTTGATGAATTGTAATGTTTTCTGTCAAATACACTTGTAAACTCTTCACCAATGACAGATATTGCCCTTAAGTATAGTTTGGGAGCATATCAGGCCAAGGGAAGGATGTTTTGGGTGGTTTTGCAACATCTTCATTCTGTAAAGTTAGATGTGCCCAACTGCAATACATATGCTTACAAATGCAATTTTACCAATATTCTTGTTGTTTCAGCTCAGAAATGACTTGGTTACTAAAGTTTGATGAATTGTAATGTTTTCTGTCAAATAGACTTGTAAACTCTTCACCAATGACAGATATTGCCCTTAAGTATAGTTTGGGAGCATATCAGGGCAAGGGAAGGATGTTTTGGGTGGTTTTGCAATATCTTCATTCTGTAAAGTTAGATGTGCCCAACTGCATTACATATGCCTACAAATGCAATTTTACCTATATTCTTGTTGTTTCAGCTCAGAAATGACTTGGTTACTAGAGTTTGATGAAATGTAATGTTTTCTGTCAAATACACTTGTAAACTCTTCACCAATGACAGATATTGCCCTTAAGTATATTGTGGGTGTATATCAGGCTAAGAGAAGCTTGTTTAGGATGGTTTTGCAATATCTTCATTCTGTAAAGTTAGATGTGCCCAACTGCAATACATATGCTTACAAATGCAATTTTACCTATATTCTTGTTGTTTCAGCTCAGAAATGACTTGGTTACTAGAGTTTGATGAATTGTAATGTTTTCTGTCAAATACACTTGTAAACTCTTCACCAATGACAGATATTGCCCTTAAGTATAGTTTGGGAGCATATCAGGCCAAGGGAAGGATGTTTTGGGTGGTTTTGCAACATCTTCATTCTGTAAAGTTAGATGTGCCCAACTGCAATACATATGCTTACAAATGCAATTTTACCAATATTCTTGTTGTTTCAGCTCAGAAATGACTTGGTTACTAAAGTTTGATGAATTGTAATGTTTTCTGTCAAATAGACTTGTAAACTCTTCACCAATGACAGATATTGCCCTTAAGTATAGTTTGGGAGCATATCAGGGCAAGGGAAGGATGTTTTGGGTGGTTTTGCAATATCTTCATTCTGTAAAGTTAGATGTGCCCAACTGCATTACATATGCCTACAAATGCAATTTTACCTATATTCTTGTTGTTTCAGCTCAGAAATGACTTGGTTACTAGAGTTTGATGAAATGTAATGTTTTCTGTCAAATACACTTGTAAACTCTTCACCAATGACAGATATTGCCCTTAAGTATAGTTTGGGAGCATATCAGGCCAAGGGAAGGATGTTTTGGGTGGTTTTGCAATATCTTCATTCTGTAAAGTTAGATGTGCCCAACTGCATTACATATGCTTACAAATGCAATTTTACCTATATTCTTGTTGTTTCATATCAGAAATGACTTGGTTACTAAAGTTTGATGAATTGTAATGTTTTCTGTCAAATAGACTTGTAAACTCTTCACCAATGACAGATATTGCCCTTAAGTATAGTTTGGGAGCATATCAGGGCAAGGGAAGGATGTTTTGGGTGGTTTTGCAATATCTTCATTCTGTAAAGTTAGATGTGCCCAACTGCATTACATATGCCTACAAATGCAATTTTACCTATATTCTTGTTGTTTCAGCTCAGAAATGACTTGGTTACTAGAGTTTGATGAAATGTAATGTTTTCTGTCAAATACACTTGTAAACTCTTCACCAATGACAGATATTGCCCTTAAGTATATTGTGGGTGTATATCAGGCTAAGAGAAGCTTGTTTAGGATGGTTTTGCAATATCTTCATTCTGTAAAGTTAGATGTGCCCAACTGCAATACATATGCTTACAAATGCAATTTTACCTATATTCTTGTTGTTTCAGCTCAGAAATGACTTGGTTACTAGAGTTTGATGAATTGTAATGTTTTCTGTCAAATACACTTGTAAACTCTTCACCAATGACAGATATTGCCCTTAAGTATAGTTTGGGAGCATATCAGGCCAAGGGAAGGATGTTTTGGGTGGTTTTGCAACATCTTCATTCTGTAAAGTTAGATGTGCCCAACTGCAATACATATGCTTACAAATGCAATTTTACCAATATTCTTGTTGTTTCAGCTCAGAAATGACTTGGTTACTAAAGTTTGATGAATTGTAATGTTTTCTGTCAAATAGACTTGTAAACTCTTCACCAATGACAGATATTGCCCTTAAGTATAGTTTGGGAGCATATCAGGGCAAGGGAAGGATGTTTTGGGTGGTTTTGCAATATCTTCATTCTGTAAAGTTAGATGTGCCCAACTGCATTACATATGCCTACAAATGCAATTTTACCTATATTCTTGTTGTTTCAGCTCAGAAATGACTTGGTTACTAGAGTTTGATGAAATGTAATGTTTTCTGTCAAATACACTTGTAAACTCTTCACCAATGACAGATATTGCCCTTAAGTATAGTTTGGGAGCATATCAGGCCAAGGGAAGGATGTTTTGGGTGGTTTTGCAATATCTTCATTCTGTAAAGTTAGATGTGCCCAACTGCATTACATATGCTTACAAATGCAATTTTACCTATATTCTTGTTGTTTCATATCAGAAATGACTTGGTTACTAAAGTTTGATGAATTGTAATGTTTTCTGTCAAATAGACTTGTAAACTCTTCACCAATGACAGATATTGCCCTTAAGTATAGTTTGGGAGCATATCAGGCCAAGGGAAGGATGTTTTGGGTGGTTTTGCAATATCTTCATTCTGTAAAGTTAGATGTGCCCAACTGCAATACATATGCTTACAAATGCAATTTTACTTATATTCTTGTTGTTTCAGCTCAGAAATGACTTGGTTACTAGAGTTTGAAGAATTGTAATGTTTTCTGTACAATACACTTGTAAACTCTTCACCAATGACAGATATTGCCCTTAAGTATAGTTTGGGAGCATATCAGGCCAAGGGAAGGATGTTTTGGGTGGTTTTGCAATATCTTCATTCTGTAAAGTTAGATGTGCCCAACTGCATTACATATGCTAACAAATGCAATTTTACCTATATTCTTGTTGTTTCAGCTCAGAAATGACTTGGTTACTAGAGTTTGATGAATTGTAATGTTTTCTGTCAAATACACATGAAAACTCTTTACCAATGACACTGAATAGCATTATGTATATTGTGGGTGCATATCAGGCTAAGAGAAGCTTGTTTAGGATGGTTTTGCAATATCTTCATTCTGTAAAGTTAGATGTGCCCAACTGCATTACATATGCTTACAAATGCAATTTTACCTATATTCTTGTTGTTTCAGCTCAGAAATGACTTGGTTACTAGAGTTTGATGAATTGTAATGTTTTCTGTCAAATACACATGAAAACTCTTTACCAATGACACTGAATAGCATTATGTATATTGTGGGTGCATATCAGGCTAAGAGAAGCTTGTTTAGGATGGTTTTGCAATATCTTCATTCTGTAAAGTTAGATGTACCCAACTGCAATACATATGCTTACAAATGCAATTTTACCTATATTCTTGTTGTTTCAGCTCAGAAATGACTTGGTTACTAAAGTTTGATTAATTATAATGTTTTCTGTCAAATACACTTGTAAACTCTTCACCAATGACAGATATTGCCCTTAAGTATAGTTTGGGAGCATATCAGGCCAAGGGAAGGATGTTTTGGGTGGTTTTGCAACATCTTCATTCTGTAAAGTTAGATGTGCCCAACTGCAATACATATGCTTACAAATGCAATTTTACCAATATTCTTGTTGTTTCAGCTCAGAAATGACTTGGTTACTAAAGTTTGATGAATTGTAATGTTTTCTGTCAAATAGACTTGTAAACTCTTCACCAATGACAGATATTGCCCTTAAGTATAGTTTGGGAGCATATCAGGGCAAGGGAAGGATGTTTTGGGTGGTTTTGCAATATCTTCATTCTGTAAAGTTAGATGTGCCCAACTGCATTACATATGCCTACAAATGCAATTTTACCTATATTCTTGTTGTTTCAGCTCAGAAATGACTTGGTTACTAGAGTTTGATGAAATGTAATGTTTTCTGTCAAATACACTTGTAAACTCTTCACCAATGACAGATATTGCCCTTAAGTATATTGTGGGTGTATATCAGGCTAAGAGAAGCTTGTTTAGGATGGTTTTGCAATATCTTCATTCTGTAAAGTTAGATGTGCCCAACTGCAATACATATGCTTACAAATGCAATTTTACCTATATTCTTGTTGTTTCAGCTTAGAAATGACTTGGTTACTAGAGTTTGATGAATTGTAATGTTTTCTGTCAAATACACTTGTAAACTCTTCACCAATGACAGATATTGCCCTTAAGTATAGTTTGGGAGCATATCAGGCCAAGGGAAGGATGTTTTGGGTGGTTTTGCAACATCTTCATTCTGTAAAGTTAGATGTGCCCAACTGCAATACATATGCTTACAAATGCAATTTTACCAATATTCTTGTTGTTTCAGCTCAGAAATGACTTGGTTACTAAAGTTTGATGAATTGTAATGTTTTCTGTCAAATAGACTTGTAAACTCTTCACCAATGACAGATATTGCCCTTAAGTATAGTTTGGGAGCATATCAGGGCAAGGGAAGGATGTTTTGGGTGGTTTTGCAATATCTTCATTCTGTAAAGTTAGATGTGCCCAACTGCATTACATATGCCTACAAATGCAATTTTACCTATATTCTTGTTGTTTCAGCTCAGAAATGACTTGGTTACTAGAGTTTGATGAAATGTAATGTTTTCTGTCAAATACACTTGTAAACTCTTCACCAATGACAGATATTGCCCTTAAGTATAGTTTGGGAGCATATCAGGCCAAGGGAAGGATGTTTTGGGTGGTTTTGCAATATCTTCATTCTGTAAAGTTAGATGTGCCCAACTGCATTACATATGCTTACAAATGCAATTTTACCTATATTCTTGTTGTTTCAGATCAGAAATGACTTGGTTACTAAAGTTTGATGAATTGTAATGTTTTCTGTCAAATAGACTTGTAAACTCTTCACCAATGACAGATATTGCCCTTAAGTATAGTTTGGGAGCATATCAGGCCAAGGGAAGGATGTTTTGGGTGGTTTTGAAATATCTTCATTCTGTAAAGTTAGATGTGCCCAACTGCAATACATATGCTTACAAATGCAATTTTACTTATATTCTTGTTGTTTCAGCTCAGAAATGACTTGGTTACTAGAGTTTGAAGAATTGTAATGTTTTCTGTACAATACACTTGTAAACTCTTCACCAATGACAGATATTGCCCTTAAGTATAGTTTGGGAGCATATCAGGCCAAGGGAAGGATGTTTTGGGTGGTTTTGCAATATCTTCATTCTGTAAAGTTAGATGTGCCCAACTGCATTACATATGCTAACAAATGCAATTTTACCTATATTCTTGTTGTTTCAGCTCAGAAATGACTTGGTTACTAGAGTTTGATGAATTGTAATGTTTTCTGTCAAATACACATGAAAACTCTTTACCAATGACACTGAATAGCATTATGTATATTGTGGGTGCATATCAGGCTAAGAGAAGCTTGTTTAGGATGGTTTTGCAATATCTTCATTCTGTAAAGTTAGATGTGCCCAACTGCATTACATATGCTTACAAATGCAATTTTACCTATATTCTTGTTGTTTCAGCTCAGAAATGACTTGGTTACTAGAGTTTGATGAATTGTAATGTTTTCTGTCAAATACACATGAAAACTCTTTACCAATGACACTGAATAGCATTATGTATATTGTGGGTGCATATCAGGCTAAGAGAAGCTTGTTTAGGATGGTTTTGCAATATCTTCATTCTGTAAAGTTAGATGTACCCAACTGCAATACATATGCTTACAAATGCAATTTTACCTATATTCTTGTTGTTTCAGCTCAGAAATGACTTGGTTACTAAAGTTTGATTAATTATAATGTTTTCTGTCAAATACACTTGTAAACTCTTCACCAATGACAGATATTGCCCTTAAGTATAGTTTGGGAGCATATCAGGCCAAGGGAAGGATGTTTTGGGTGGTTTTGCAATATCTTCATTCTGTAAAGTTAGATGTGCCCAACTGCAATACATATGCTTACAAATGCAATTTTACTTATATTCTTGTTGTTTCAGCTCAGAAATGACTTGGTTACTAGAGTTTGAAGAATTGTAATGTTTTCTGTCAAATACACTTGTAAACTCTTCACCAATGACAGATATTGCCCTTAAGTATAGTTTGGGAGCATATCAGGCCAAGGGAAGGATGTTTTGGGTGGTTTTGCAATATCTTCATTCTGTAAAGTTAGATGTGCCCAACTGCATTACATATGCTTACAAATGCAATTTTACCTATATTCTTGTTGTTTCAGCTCAGAAATGACTTGGTTACTAGAGTTTGATGAATTGTAATGTTTTCTGTCAAATACACATGAAAACTCTTTACCAATGACACTGAATAGCATTATGTATATTGTGGGTGCATATCAGGCTAAGAGAAGCTTGTTTAGGATGGTTTTGCAATATCTTCATTCTGTAAAGTTAGATGTGCCCAACTGCAATACATATGCTTACAAATGCAATTTTACCTATATTCTTGTTGTTTCAGCTCAGAAATGACTTGGTTACTAAAGTTTGATGAATTGTAATGTTTTCTGTCAAATACACTTGTAAACTCTTCACCAATGACAGATATTGCCCTTAAGTATAGTTTGGGAGCATATCAGGCCAAGGGAAGGATGTTTTGGGTGGTTTTGCAATATCTTCATTCTGTAAAGTTAGATGTGCCCAACTGCATTACATATGCTTACAAATGCAATTTTACCTATATTCTTGTTGTTTCAGCTCAGAAATGACTTGGTTACTAGAGTTTGATGAATTGTAATGTTTTCTGTCAAATACACATGAAAACTCTTTACCTATGACACTGAATAGCATTATGTATATTGTGGGTGCATATCAGGCTAAGAGAAGCTTGTTTAGGATGGTTTTGCAATATCTTCATTCTGTAAAGTTAGATGTGCCCAACTGCTATAAATATGCTTACAAATGCAATTCTACCAATATTCTTGTTGTTTCAGCTCAGAAATGACTTGATTACTAAAGTTTGATGAATTGTAATGTTTTCTGTCAAATACACTTGTAAACTCTTCACCAATGACAGATATTGCCCTTAAGTATAGTTTGGGAGCATATCAGGGCAAGGGAAGGATGTTTTGGGTGGTTTTGCAATATCTTCATTCTGTAAAGTTAGATGTGCCCAACTGCATTACATATGCCTACAAATGCAATTTTACCTATATTCTTGTTGTTTCAGCTCAGAAATGACTTGGTTACTAGAGTTTGATGAAATGTAATGTTTTCTGTCAAATACACTTGTAAACTCTTCACCAATGACAGATATTGCCCTTAAGTATAGTTTGGGAGCATATCAGGCCAAGGGAAGGATGTTTTGGGTGGTTTTGCAATATCTTCATTCTGTAAAGTTAGATGTGCCCAACTGCAATACATATGCTTACAAATGCAATTTTACCTATATTCTTGTTGTTTCAGCTCAGAAATGACTTGGTTACTAGAGTTTGATGAATTGTAATGTTTTCTGTCAAATACACTTGTAAACTCTTCACCAATGACAGATATTGCCCTTAAGTATAGTTTGGGAGCATATCAGGCCAAGGGAAGGATGTTTTGGGTGGTTTTGCAACATCTTCATTCTGTAAAGTTAGATGTGCCCAACTGCAATACATATGCTTACAAATGCAATTTTACCAATATTCTTGTTGTTTCAGCTCAGAAATGACTTGGTTACTAAAGTTTGATGAATTGTAATGTTTTCTGTCAAATACACTTGTAAACTCTTCACCAATGACAGATATTGCCCTTAAGTATAGTTTGGGAGCATATCAGGCCAAGGGAAGGATGTTTTGGGTGGTTTTGCAATATCTTCATTCTGTAAAGTTAGATGTGCCCAACTGCTATACATATGCTTACAAATGCAATTTTACCAATATTCTTGTTGTTTCAGCTCAGAAATGACTTGGTTACTAAAGTTTGATGAATTGTAATGTTTTCTGTCAAATACACTTGTAAACTCTTCACCAATGACAGATATTGCCCTTAAGTATAGTTTGGGAGCATATCAGGGCAAGGGAAGGATGTTTTGGGTGGTTTTGCAATATCTTCATTCTGTAAAGTTAGATGTGCCCAACTGCATTACATATGCCTACAAATGCAATTTTACCTATATTCTTGTTGTTTCAGCTCAGAAATGACTTGGTTACTAGAGTTTGATGAATTGTAATGTTTTCTGTCAAATACACTTGTAAACTCTTCACCAATGACAGATATTGCCCTTAAGTATAGTTTGGGAGCATATCAGGCCAAGGGAAGGATGTTTTGGGTGGTTTTGCAATATCTTCATTCTGTAAAGTTAGATGTGCCCAACTGCATTACATATGCTTACAAATGCAATTTTACTTATATTCTTGTTGTTTCAGCTCAGAAATGACTTGGTTACTAGAGTTTGAAGAATTGTAATGTTTTCTGTACAATACACTTGTAAACTCTTCACCAATGACAGATATTGCCCTTAAGTATAGTTTGGGAGCATATCAGGCCAAGGGAAGGATGTTTTGGGTGGTTTTGCAATATCTTCATTCTGTAAAGTTAGATGTGCCCAACTGCATTACATATGCTAACAAATGCAATTTTACCTATATTCTTGTTGTTTCAGCTCAGAAATGACTTGGTTACTAGAGTTTGATGAATTGTAATGTTTTCTGTCAAATACACATGAAAACTCTTTACCAATGACACTGAATAGCATTATGTATATTGTGGGTGCATATCAGGCTAAGAGAAGCTTGTTTAGGATGGTTTTGCAATATCTTCATTCTGTAAAGTTAGATGTGCCCAACTGCATTACATATGCTTACAAATGCAATTTTACCTATATTCTTGTTGTTTCAGCTCAGAAATGACTTGGTTACTAGAGTTTGATGAATTGTAATGTTTTCTGTCAAATACACATGAAAACTCTTTACCAATGACACTGAATAGCATTATGTATATTGTGGGTGCATATCAGGCTAAGAGAAGCTTGTTTAGGATGGTTTTGCAATATCTTCATTCTGTAAAGTTAGATGTACCCAACTGCAATACATATGCTTACAAATGCAATTTTACCTATATTCTTGTTGTTTCAGCTCAGAAATGACTTGGTTACTAAAGTTTGATTAATTATAATGTTTTCTGTCAAATACACTTGTAAACTCTTCACCAATGACAGATATTGCCCTTAAGTATAGTTTGGGAGCATATCAGGCCAAGGGAAGGATGTTTTGGGTGGTTTTGCAATATCTTCATTCTGTAAAGTTAGATGTGCCCAACTGCAATACATATGCTTACAAATGCAATTTTACTTATATTCTTGTTGTTTCAGCTCAGAAATGACTTGGTTACTAGAGTTTGAAGAATTGTAATGTTTTCTGTCAAATACACTTGTAAACTCTTCACCAATGACAGATATTGCCCTTAAGTATAGTTTGGGAGCATATCAGGCCAAGGGAAGGATGTTTTGGGTGGTTTTGCAATATCTTCATTCTGTAAAGTTAGATGTGCCCAACTGCATTACATATGCTTACAAATGCAATTTTACCTATATTCTTGTTGTTTCAGCTCAGAAATGACTTGGTTACTAGAGTTTGATGAATTGTAATGTTTTCTGTCAAATACACATGAAAACTCTTTACCAATGACACTGAATAGCATTATGTATATTGTGGGTGCATATCAGGCTAAGAGAAGCTTGTTTAGGATGGTTTTGCAATATCTTCATTCTGTAAAGTTAGATGTGCCCAACTGCAATACATATGCTTACAAATGCAATTTTACCTATATTCTTGTTGTTTCAGCTCAGAAATGACTTGGTTACTAAAGTTTGATGAATTGTAATGTTTTCTGTCAAATACACTTGTAAACTCTTCACCAATGACAGATATTGCCCTTAAGTATAGTTTGGGAGCATATCAGGCCAAGGGAAGGATGTTTTGGGTGGTTTTGCAATATCTTCATTCTGTAAAGTTAGATGTGCCCAACTGCATTACATATGCTTACAAATGCAATTTTACCTATATTCTTGTTGTTTCAGCTCAGAAATGACTTGGTTACTAGAGTTTGATGAATTGTAATGTTTTCTGTCAAATACACATGAAAACTCTTTACCTATGACACTGAATAGCATTATGTATATTGTGGGTGCATATCAGGCTAAGAGAAGCTTGTTTAGGATGGTTTTGCAATATCTTCATTCTGTAAAGTTAGATGTGCCCAACTGCTATAAATATGCTTACAAATGCAATTTTACCAATATTCTTGTTGTTTCAGCTCAGAAATGACTTGATTACTAAAGTTTGATGAATTGTAATGTTTTCTGTCAAATACACTTGTAAACTCTTCACCAATGACAGATATTGCCCTTAAGTATAGTTTGGGAGCATATCAGGGCAAGGGAAGGATGTTTTGGGTGGTTTTGCAATATCTTCATTCTGTAAAGTTAGATGTGCCCAACTGCATTACATATGCCTACAAATGCAATTTTACCTATATTCTTGTTGTTTCAGCTCAGAAATGACTTGGTTACTAGAGTTTGATGAAATGTAATGTTTTCTGTCAAATACACTTGTAAACTCTTCACCAATGACAGATATTGCCCTTAAGTATAGTTTGGGAGCATATCAGGCCAAGGGAAGGATGTTTTGGGTGGTTTTGCAATATCTTCATTCTGTAAAGTTAGATGTGCCCAACTGCATTACATATGCTTACAAATGCAATTTTACCTATATTCTTGTTGTTTCAGATCAGAAATGACTTGGTTACTAAAGTTTGATGAATTGTAATGTTTTCTGTCAAATACACATGAAAACTCTTTACCAATGACACTGAATAGCATTATGTATATTGTGGGTGCATATCAGGCTAAGAGAAGCTTGTTTAGGATGGTTTTGCAATATCTTCATTCTGTAAAGTTAGATGTGCCCAACTGCAATACATATGCTTACAAATGCAATTTTACCTATATTCTTGTTGTTTCAGCTCAGAAATGACTTGGTTACTAAAGTTTGATGAATTGTAATGTTTTCTGTCAAATACACTTGTAAACTCTTCACCAATGACAGATATTGCCCTTAAGTATAGTTTGGGAGCATATCAGGCCAAGGGAAGGATGTTTTGGGTGGTTTTGCAATATCTTCATTCTGTAAAGTTAGATGTGCCCAACTGCATTACATATGCTTACAAATGCAATTTTACCTATATTCTTGTTGTTTCAGCTCAGAAATGACTTGGTTACTAGAGTTTGATGAATTGTAATGTTTTCTGTCAAATACACATGAAAACTCTTTACCAATGACACTGAATAGCATTATGTATATTGTGGGTGCATATCAGGCTAAGAGAAGCTTGTTTAGGATGGTTTTGCAATATCTTCATTCTGTAAAGTTAGATGTGCCCAACTGCAATACATATGCTTACAAATGCAATTTTACCTATATTCTTGTTGTTTCAGCTCAGAAATGACTTGGTTACTAGAGTTTGATGAATTGTAATGTTTTCTGTCAAATACACTTGTAAACTCTTCACCAATGACAGATATTGCCCTTAAGTATAGTTTGGGAGCATATCAGGCCAAGGGAAGGATGTTTTGGGTGGTTTTGCAACATCTTCATTCTGTAAAGTTAGATGTGCCCAACTGCAATACATATGCTTACAAATGCAATTTTACCAATATTCTTGTTGTTTCAGCTCAGAAATGACTTGGTTACTAAAGTTTGATGAATTGTAATGTTTTCTGTCAAATACACTTGTAAACTCTTCACCAATGACAGATATTGCCCTTAAGTATAGTTTGGGAGCATATCAGGCCAAGGGAAGGATGTTTTGGGTGGTTTTGCAATATCTTCATTCTGTAAAGTTAGATGTGCCCAACTGCATTACATATGCTTACAAATGCAATTTTACTTATATTCTTGTTGTTTCAGCTCAGAAATGACTTGGTTACTAGAGTTTGAAGAATTGTAATGTTTTCTGTACAATACACTTGTAAACTCTTCACCAATGACAGATATTGCCCTTAAGTATAGTTTGGGAGCATATCAGGCCAAGGGAAGGATGTTTTGGGTGGTTTTGCAATATCTTCATTCTGTAAAGTTAGATGTGCCCAACTGCATTACATATGCTAACAAATGCAATTTTACCTATATTCTTGTTGTTTCAGCTCAGAAATGACTTGGTTACTAGAG
Organism: Amia ocellicauda; assembly: GCF_036373705.1. Taxonomy (NCBI): domain Eukaryota; kingdom Metazoa; phylum Chordata; class Actinopteri; order Amiiformes; family Amiidae; genus Amia; species Amia ocellicauda. The sequence goes on from NC_089852.1 coordinate 53,295,321, forward strand.
TTTGATGAATTGTAATGTTTTCTGTCAAATACACATGAAAACTCTTTACCAATGACACTGAATAGCATTATGTATATTGTGGGTGCATATCAGGCTAAGAGAAGCTTGTTTAGGATGGTTTTGCAATATCTTCATTCTGTAAAGTTAGATGTGCCCAACTGCATTACATATGCTTACAAATGCAATTTTACCTATATTCTTGTTGTTTCAGCTCAGAAATGACTTGGTTACTAGAGTTTGATGAATTGTAATGTTTTCTGTCAAATACACATGAAAACTCTTTACCAATGACACTGAATAGCATTATGTATATTGTGGGTGCATATCAGGCTAAGAGAAGCTTGTTTAGGATGGTTTTGCAATATCTTCATTCTGTAAAGTTAGATGTACCCAACTGCAATACATATGCTTACAAATGCAATTTTACCTATATTCTTGTTGTTTCAGCTCAGAAATGACTTGGTTACTAAAGTTTGATTAATTATAATGTTTTCTGTCAAATACACTTGTAAACTCTTCACCAATGACAGATATTGCCCTTAAGTATAGTTTGGGAGCATATCAGGCCAAGGGAAGGATGTTTTGGGTGGTTTTGCAATATCTTCATTCTGTAAAGTTAGATGTGCCCAACTGCAATACATATGCTTACAAATGCAATTTTACTTATATTCTTGTTGTTTCAGCTCAGAAATGACTTGGTTACTAGAGTTTGAAGAATTGTAATGTTTTCTGTCAAATACACTTGTAAACTCTTCACCAATGACAGATATTGCCCTTAAGTATAGTTTGGGAGCATATCAGGCCAAGGGAAGGATGTTTTGGGTGGTTTTGCAATATCTTCATTCTGTAAAGTTAGATGTGCCCAACTGCATTACATATGCTTACAAATGCAATTTTACCTATATTCTTGTTGTTTCAGCTCAGAAATGACTTGGTTACTAGAGTTTGATGAATTGTAATGTTTTCTGTCAAATACACATGAAAACTCTTTACCAATGACACTGAATAGCATTATGTATATTGTGGGTGCATATCAGGCTAAGAGAAGCTTGTTTAGGATGGTTTTGCAATATCTTCATTCTGTAAAGTTAGATGTGCCCAACTGCAATACATATGCTTACAAATGCAATTTTACCTATATTCTTGTTGTTTCAGCTCAGAAATGACTTGGTTACTAAAGTTTGATGAATTGTAATGTTTTCTGTCAAATACACTTGTAAACTCTTCACCAATGACAGATATTGCCCTTAAGTATAGTTTGGGAGCATATCAGGCCAAGGGAAGGATGTTTTGGGTGGTTTTGCAATATCTTCATTCTGTAAAGTTAGATGTGCCCAACTGCATTACATATGCTTACAAATGCAATTTTACCTATATTCTTGTTGTTTCAGCTCAGAAATGACTTGGTTACTAGAGTTTGATGAATTGTAATGTTTTCTGTCAAATACACATGAAAACTCTTTACCAATGACACTGAATAGCATTATGTATATTGTGGGTGCATATCAGGCTAAGAGAAGCTTGTTTAGGATGGTTTTGCAATATCTTCATTCTGTAAAGTTAGATGTGCCCAACTGCATTACATATGCTTACAAATGCAATTTTACCTATATTCTTGTTGTTTCAGCTCAGAAATGACTTGGTTACTAGAGTTTGATGAATTGTAATGTTTTCTGTCAAATACACATGAAAACTCTTTACCAATGACACTGAATAGCATTATGTATATTGTGGGTGCATATCAGGCTAAGAGAAGCTTGTTTAGGATGGTTTTGCAATATCTTCATTCTGTAAAGTTAGATGTACCCAACTGCAATACATATGCTTACAAATGCAATTTTACCTATATTCTTGTTGTTTCAGCTCAGAAATGACTTGGTTACTAAAGTTTGATTAATTATAATGTTTTCTGTCAAATACACTTGTAAACTCTTCACCAATGACAGATATTGCCCTTAAGTATAGTTTGGGAGCATATCAGGCCAAGGGAAGGATGTTTTGGGTGGTTTTGCAATATCTTCATTCTGTAAAGTTAGATGTGCCCAACTGCAATACATATGCTTACAAATGCAATTTTACTTATATTCTTGTTGTTTCAGCTCAGAAATGACTTGGTTACTAGAGTTTGAAGAATTGTAATGTTTTCTGTCAAATACACTTGTAAACTCTTCACCAATGACAGATATTGCCCTTAAGTATAGTTTGGGAGCATATCAGGCCAAGGGAAGGATGTTTTGGGTGGTTTTGCAATATCTTCATTCTGTAAAGTTAGATGTGCCCAACTGCATTACATATGCTTACAAATGCAATTTTACCTATATTCTTGTTGTTTCAGCTCAGAAATGACTTGGTTACTAGAGTTTGATGAATTGTAATGTTTTCTGTCAAATACACATGAAAACTCTTTACCAATGACACTGAATAGCATTATGTATATTGTGGGTGCATATCAGGCTAAGAGAAGCTTGTTTAGGATGGTTTTGCAATATCTTCATTCTGTAAAGTTAGATGTGCCCAACTGCAATACATATGCTTACAAATGCAATTTTACCTATATTCTTGTTGTTTCAGCTCAGAAATGACTTGGTTACTAAAGTTTGATGAATTGTAATGTTTTCTGTCAAATACACTTGTAAACTCTTCACCAATGACAGATATTGCCCTTAAGTATAGTTTGGGAGCATATCAGGCCAAGGGAAGGATGTTTTGGGTGGTTTTGCAATATCTTCATTCTGTAAAGTTAGATGTGCCCAACTGCATTACATATGCTTACAAATGCAATTTTACCTATATTCTTGTTGTTTCAGCTCAGAAATGACTTGGTTACTAGAGTTTGATGAATTGTAATGTTTTCTGTCAAATACACATGAAAACTCTTTACCTATGACACTGAATAGCATTATGTATATTGTGGGTGCATATCAGGCTAAGAGAAGCTTGTTTAGGATGGTTTTGCAATATCTTCATTCTGTAAAGTTAGATGTGCCCAACTGCTATAAATATGCTTACAAATGCAATTTTACCAATATTCTTGTTGTTTCAGCTCAGAAATGACTTGATTACTAAAGTTTGATGAATTGTAATGTTTTCTGTCAAATACACTTGTAAACTCTTCACCAATGACAGATATTGCCCTTAAGTATAGTTTGGGAGCATATCAGGGCAAGGGAAGGATGTTTTGGGTGGTTTTGCAATATCTTCATTCTGTAAAGTTAGATGTGCCCAACTGCATTACATATGCCTACAAATGCAATTTTACCTATATTCTTGTTGTTTCAGCTCAGAAATGACTTGGTTACTAGAGTTTGATGAAATGTAATGTTTTCTGTCAAATACACTTGTAAACTCTTCACCAATGACAGATATTGCCCTTAAGTATAGTTTGGGAGCATATCAGGCCAAGGGAAGGATGTTTTGGGTGGTTTTGCAATATCTTCATTCTGTAAAGTTAGATGTGCCCAACTGCATTACATATGCTTACAAATGCAATTTTACCTATATTCTTGTTGTTTCAGATCAGAAATGACTTGGTTACTAAAGTTTGATGAATTGTAATGTTTTCTGTCAAATAGACTTGTAAACTCTTCACCAATGACAGATATTGCCCTTAAGTATAGTATGGGAGCATATCAGGCCAAGGGAAGGATGTTTTGGGTGGTTTTGCAATATCTTCATTCTGTAAAGTTAGATGTGCCCAACTGCAATACATATGCTTACAAATGCAATTTTACTTATATTCTTGTTGTTTCAGCTCAGAAATGACTTGGTTACTAGAGTTTGAAGAATTGTAATGTTTTCTGTCAAATACACTTGTAAACTCTTCACCATTGACAGATATTGCCCTTAAGTATAGTTTGGGAGCATATCAGGCCAAGGGAAGGATGTTTTGGGTGGTTTTGCAATATCTTCATTCTGTAAAGTTAGATGTGCCCAACTGCATTACATATGCTTACAAATGCAATTTTACCTATATTCTTGTTGTTTCAGCTCAGAAATGACTTGGTTACTAGAGTTTGATGAATTGTAATGTTTTCTGTCAAATACACATGAAAACTCTTTACCAATGACACTGAATAGCATTATGTATATTGTGGGTGCATATCAGGCTAAGAGAAGCTTGTTTAGGATGGTTTTGCAATATCTTCATTCTGTAAAGTTAGATGTGCCCAACTGCAATACATATGCTTACAAATGCAATTTTACCTATATTCTTGTTGTTTCAGCTCAGAAATGACTTGGTTACTAAAGTTTGATGAATTGTAATGTTTTCTGTCAAATACACTTGTAAACTCTTCACCAATGACAGATATTGCCCTTAAGTATAGTTTGGGAGCATATCAGGCCAAGGGAAGGATGTTTTGGGTGGTTTTGCAATATCTTCATTCTGTAAAGTTAGATGTGCCCAACTGCATTACATATGCTTACAAATGCAATTTTACCTATATTCTTGTTGTTTCAGCTCAGAAATGACTTGGTTACTAGAGTTTGATGAATTGTAATGTTTTCTGTCAAATACACATGAAAACTCTTTACCAATGACACTGAATAGCATTATGTATATTGTGGGTGCATATCAGGCTAAGAGAAGCTTGTTTAGGATGGTTTTGCAATATCTTCATTCTGTAAAGTTAGATGTGCCCAACTGCAATACATATGCTTACAAATGCAATTTTACCTATATTCTTGTTGTTTCAGCTCAGAAATGACTTGGTTAATAGAGTTTGATGAATTGTAATGTTTTCTGTCAAATACACTTGTAAACTCTTCACCAATGACAGATATTGCCCTTAAGTATAGTTTGGGAGCATATCAGGCCAAGGGAAGGATGTTTTGGGTGGTTTTGCAACATCTTCATTCTGTAAAGTTAGATGTGCCCAACTGCAATACATATGCTTACAAATGCAATTTTACCAATATTCTTGTTGTTTCAGCTCAGAAATGACTTGGTTACTAAAGTTTGATGAATTGTAATGTTTTCTGTCAAATACACTTGTAAACTCTTCACCAATGACAGATATTGCCCTTAAGTATAGTTTGGGAGCATATCAGGCCAAGGGAAGGATGTTTTGGGTGGTTTTGCAATATCTTCATTCTGTAAAGTTAGATGTGCCCAACTGCTATACATATGCTTACAAATGCAATTTTACCAATATTCTTGTTGTTTCAGCTCAGAAATGACTTGGTTACTAAAGTTTGATGAATTGTAATGTTTTCTGTCAAATACACTTGTAAACTCTTCACCAATGACAGATATTGCCCTTAAGTATAGTTTGGGAGCATATCAGGGCAAGGGAAGGATGTTTTGGGTGGTTTTGCAATATCTTCATTCTGTAAAGTTAGATGTGCCCAACTGCATTACATATGCCTACAAATGCAATTTTACCTATATTCTTGTTGTTTCAGCTCAGAAATGACTTGGTTACTAGAGTTTGATGAATTGTAATGTTTTCTGTCAAATACACTTGTAAACTCTTCACCAATGACAGATATTGCCCTTAAGTATAGTTTGGGAGCATATCAGGCCAAGGGAAGGATGTTTTGGGTGGTTTTGCAATATCTTCATTCTGTAAAGTTAGATGTGCCCAACTGCATTACATATGCTTACAAATGCAATTTTACCTATATTCTTGTTGTTTCAGATCAGAAATGACTTGGTTACTAAAGTTTGATGAATTGTAATGTTTTCTGTCAAATAGACTTGTAAACTCTTCACCAATGACAGATATTGCCCTTAAGTATAGTTTGGGAGCATATCAGGCCAAGGGAAGGATGTTTTGGGTGGTTTTGCAATATCTTCATTCTGTAAAGTTAGATGTGCCCAACTGCATTACATATGCTTACAAATGCAATTTTACCTATATTCTTGTTGTTTCAGCTCAGAAATGACTTGGTTACTAGAGTTTGATGAATTGTAATGTTTTCTGTCAAATACACATGAAAACTCTTTACCAATGACACTGAATAGCATTATGTATATTGTGGGTGCATATCAGGCTAAGAGAAGCTTGTTTAGGATGGTTTTGCAATATCTTCATTCTGTAAAGTTAGATGTGCCCAACTGCAATACATATGCTTACAAATGCAATTTTACCTATATTCTTGTTGTTTCAGCTCAGAAATGACTTGGTTACTAAAGTTTGATGAATTGTAATGTTTTCTGTCAAATACACTTGTAAACTCTTCACCAATGACAGATATTGCCCTTAAGTATAGTTTGGGAGCATATCAGGCCAAGGGAAGGATGTTTTGGGTGGTTTTGCAATATCTTCATTCTGTAAAGTTAGATGTGCCCAACTGCATTACATATGCTTACAAATGCAATTTTACCTATATTCTTGTTGTTTCAGCTCAGAAATGACTTGGTTACTAGAGTTTGATGAATTGTAATGTTTTCTGTCAAATACACTTGTAAACTCTTCACCAATGACAGATATTGCCCTTAAGTATAGTTTGGGAGCATATCAGGGCAAGGGAAGGATGTTTTGGGTGGTTTTGCAATATCTTCATTCTGTAAAGTTAGATGTGCCCAACTGCATTACATATGCCTACAAATGCAATTTTACCTATATTCTTGTTGTTTCAGCTCAGAAATGACTTGGTTACTAGAGTTTGATGAAATGTAATGTTTTCTGTCAAATACACTTGTAAACTCTTCACCAATGACAGATATTGCCCTTAAGTATAGTTTGGGAGCATATCAGGCCAAGGGAAGGATGTTTTGGGTGGTTTTGCAATATCTTCATTCTGTAAAGTTAGATGTGCCCAACTGCATTACATATGCTTACAAATGCAATTTTACCTATATTCTTGTTGTTTCAGATCAGAAATGACTTGGTTACTAAAGTTTGATGAATTGTAATGTTTTCTGTCAAATAGACTTGTAAACTCTTCACCAATGACAGATATTGCCCTTAAGTATAGTATGGGAGCATATCAGGCCAAGGGAAGGATGTTTTGGGTGGTTTTGCAATATCTTCATTCTGTAAAGTTAGATGTGCCCAACTGCAATACATATGCTTACAAATGCAATTTTACTTATATTCTTGTTGTTTCAGCTCAGAAATGACTTGGTTACTAGAGTTTGAAGAATTGTAATGTTTTCTGTCAAATACACTTGTAAACTCTTCACCATTGACAGATATTGCCCTTAAGTATAGTTTGGGAGCATATCAGGCCAAGGGAAGGATGTTTTGGGTGGTTTTGCAATATCTTCATTCTGTAAAGTTAGATGTGCCCAACTGCATTACATATGCTTACAAATGCAATTTTACCTATATTCTTGTTGTTTCAGCTCAGAAATGACTTGGTTACTAGAGTTTGATGAATTGTAATGTTTTCTGTCAAATACACATGAAAACTCTTTACCAATGACACTGAATAGCATTATGTATATTGTGGGTGCATATCAGGCTAAGAGAAGCTTGTTTAGGATGGTTTTGCAATATCTTCATTCTGTAAAGTTAGATGTGCCCAACTGCAATACATATGCTTACAAATGCAATTTTACCTATATTCTTGTTGTTTCAGCTCAGAAATGACTTGGTTACTAAAGTTTGATGAATTGTAATGTTTTCTGTCAAATACACTTGTAAACTCTTCACCAATGACAGATATTGCCCTTAAGTATAGTTTGGGAGCATATCAGGCCAAGGGAAGGATGTTTTGGGTGGTTTTGCAATATCTTCATTCTGTAAAGTTAGATGTGCCCAACTGCATTACATATGCTTACAAATGCAATTTTACCTATATTCTTGTTGTTTCAGCTCAGAAATGACTTGGTTACTAGAGTTTGATGAATTGTAATGTTTTCTGTCAAATACACATGAAAACTCTTTACCAATGACACTGAATAGCATTATGTATATTGTGGGTGCATATCAGGCTAAGAGAAGCTTGTTTAGGATGGTTTTGCAATATCTTCATTCTGTAAAGTTAGATGTGCCCAACTGCAATACATATGCTTACAAATGCAATTTTACCTATATTCTTGTTGTTTCAGCTCAGAAATGACTTGGTTACTAGAGTTTGATGAATTGTAATGTTTTCTGTCAAATACACTTGTAAACTCTTCACCAATGACAGATATTGCCCTTAAGTATAGTTTGGGAGCATATCAGGCCAAGGGAAGGATGTTTTGGGTGGTTTTGCAACATCTTCATTCTGTAAAGTTAGATGTGCCCAACTGCAATACATATGCTTACAAATGCAATTTTACCAATATTCTTGTTGTTTCAGCTCAGAAATGACTTGGTTACTAAAGTTTGATGAATTGTAATGTTTTCTGTCAAATACACTTGTAAACTCTTCACCAATGACAGATATTGCCCTTAAGTATAGTTTGGGAGCATATCAGGCCAAGGGAAGGATGTTTTGGGTGGTTTTGCAACATCTTCATTCTGTAAAGTTAGATGTGCCCAACTGCAATACATATGCTTACAAATGCAATTTTACCAATATTCTTGTTGTTTCAGCTCAGAAATGACTTGGTTACTAAAGTTTGATGAATTGTAATGTTTTCTGTCAAATACACTTGTAAACTCTTCACCAATGACAGATATTGCCCTTAAGTATAGTTTGGGAGCATATCAGGCCAAGGGAAGGATGTTTTGGGTGGTTTTGCAATATCTTCATTCTGTAAAGTTAGATGTGCCCAACTGCTATACATATGCTTACAAATGCAATTTTACCAATATTCTTGTTGTTTCAGCTCAGAAATGACTTGGTTACTAAAGTTTGATGAATTGTAATGTTTTCTGTCAAATACACTTGTAAACTCTTCACCAATGACAGATATTGCCCTTAAGTATAGTTTGGGAGCATATCAGGGCAAGGGAAGGATGTTTTGGGTGGTTTTGCAATATCTTCATTCTGTAAAGTTAGATGTGCCCAACTGCATTACATATGCCTACAAATGCAATTTTACCTATATTCTTGTTGTTTCAGCTCAGAAATGACTTGGTTACTAGAGTTTGATGAATTGTAATGTTTTCTGTCAAATACACTTGTAAACTCTTCACCAATGACAGATATTGCCCTTAAGTATAGTTTGGGAGCATATCAGGCCAAGGGAAGGATGTTTTGGGTGGTTTTGCAATATCTTCATTCTGTAAAGTTAGATGTGCCCAACTGCATTACATATGCTTACAAATGCAATTTTACCTATATTCTTGTTGTTTCAGATCAGAAATGACTTGGTTACTAAAGTTTGATGAATTGTAATGTTTTCTGTCAAATAGACTTGTAAACTCTTCACCAATGACAGATATTGCCCTTAAGTATAGTTTGGGAGCATATCAGGCCAAGGGAAGGATGTTTTGGGTGGTTTTGCAATATCTTCATTCTGTAAAGTTAGATGTGCCCAACTGCATTACATATGCTTACAAATGCAATTTTACCTATATTCTTGTTGTTTCAGCTCAGAAATGACTTGGTTACTAGAGTTTGATGAATTGTAATGTTTTCTGTCAAATACACATGAAAACTCTTTACCAATGACACTGAATAGCATTATGTATATTGTGGGTGCATATCAGGCTAAGAGAAGCTTGTTTAGGATGGTTTTGCAATATCTTCATTCTGTAAAGTTAGATGTGCCCAACTGCAATACATATGCTTACAAATGCAATTTTACCTATATTCTTGTTGTTTCAGCTCAGAAATGACTTGGTTACTAAAGTTTGATGAATTGTAATGTTTTCTGTCAAATACACTTGTAAACTCTTCACCAATGACAGATATTGCCCTTAAGTATAGTTTGGGAGCATATCAGGCCAAGGGAAGGATGTTTTGGGTGGTTTTGCAATATCTTCATTCTGTAAAGTTAGATGTGCCCAACTGCATTACATATGCTTACAAATGCAATTTTACCTATATTCTTGTTGTTTCAGCTCAGAAATGACTTGGTTACTAGAGTTTGATGAATTGTAATGTTTTCTGTCAAATACACTTGTAAACTCTTCACCAATGACAGATATTGCCCTTAAGTATAGTTTGGGAGCATATCAGGCCAAGGGAAGGATGTTTTGGGTGGTTTTGCAACATCTTCATTCTGTAAAGTTAGATGTGCCCAACTGCAATACATATGCTTACAAATGCAATTTTACCAATATTCTTGTTGTTTCAGCTCAGAAATGACTTGGTTACTAAAGTTTGATGAATTGTAATGTTTTCTGTCAAATACACTTGTAAACTCTTCACCAATGACAGATATTGCCCTTAAGTATAGTTTGGGAGCATATCAGGCCAAGGGAAGGATGTTTTGGGTGGTTTTGCAATATCTTCATTCTGTAAAGTTAGATGTGCCCAACTGCTATACATATGCTTACAAATGCAATTTTACCAATATTCTTGTTGTTTCAGCTCAGAAATGACTTGGTTACTAAAGTTTGATGAATTGTAATGTTTTCTGTCAAATACACTTGTAAACTCTTCACCAATGACAGATATTGCCCTTAAGTATAGTTTGGGAGCATATCAGGCCAAGGGAAGGATGTTTTGGGTGGTTTTGCAATATCTTCATTCTGTAAAGTTAGATGTGCCCAACTGCATTACATATGCCTACAAATGCAATTTTACCTATATTCTTGTTGTTTCAGCTCAGAAATGACTTGGTTACTAGAGTTTGATGAATTGTAATGTTTTCTGTCAAATACACTTGTAAACTCTTCACCAATGACAGATATTGCCCTTAAGTATAGTTTGGGAGCATATCAGGCCAAGGGAAGGATGTTTTGGGTGGTTTTGCAATATCTTCATTCTGTAAAGTTAGATGTGCCCAACTGCATTACATATGCTTACAAATGCAATTTTACCTATATTCTTGTTGTTTCAGATCAGAAATGACTTGGTTACTAAAGTTTGATGAATTGTAATGTTTTCTGTCAAATAGACTTGTAAACTCTTCACCAATGACAGATATTGCCCTTAAGTATAGTTTGGGAGCATATCAGGCCAAGGGAAGGATGTTTTGGGTGGTTTTGCAATATCTTCATTCTGTAAAGTTAGATGTGCCCAACTGCATTACATATGCTTACAAATGCAATTTTACCTATATTCTTGTTGTTTCAGCTCAGAAATGACTTGGTTACTAGAGTTTGATGAATTGTAATGTTTTCTGTCAAATACACATGAAAACTCTTTACCAATGACACTGAATAGCATTATGTATATTGTGGGTGCATATCAGGCTAAGAGAAGCTTGTTTAGGATGGTTTTGCAATATCTTCATTCTGTAAAGTTAGATGTGCCCAACTGCAATACATATGCTTACAAATGCAATTTTACCTATATTCTTGTTGTTTCAGCTCAGAAATGACTTGGTTACTAAAGTTTGATGAATTGTAATGTTTTCTGTCAAATACACTTGTAAACTCTTCACCAATGACAGATATTGCCCTTAAGTATAGTTTGGGAGCATATCAGGCCAAGGGAAGGATGTTTTGGGTGGTTTTGCAATATCTTCATTCTGTAAAGTTAGATGTGCCCAACTGCATTACATATGCTTACAAATGCAATTTTACCTATATTCTTGTTGTTTCAGCTCAGAAATGACTTGGTTACTAGAGTTTGATGAATTGTAATGTTTTCTGTCAAATACACTTGTAAACTCTTCACCAATGACAGATATTGCCCTTAAGTATAGTTTGGGAGCATATCAGGCCAAGGGAAGGATGTTTTGGGTGGTTTTGCAATATCTTCATTCTGTAAAGTTAGATGTGCCCAACTGCATTACATATGCTTACAAATGCAATTTTACCTATATTCTTGTTGTTTCAGCTCAGAAATGACTTGGTTACTAAAGTTTGATGAATTGTAATGTTTTCTGTCAAATAGACTTGTAAACTCTTCACCAATGACAGATATTGCCCTTAAGTATAGTTTGGGAGCATATCAGGCCAAGGGAAGGATGTTTTGGGTGGTTTTGCAATATCTTCATTCTGTAAAGTTAGATGTGCCCAACTGCAATACATATGCTTACAAATGCAATTTTACTTATATTCTTGTTGTTTCAGCTCAGAAATGACTTGGTTACTAGAGTTTGAAGAATTGTAATGTTTTCTGTCAAATACACTTGTAAACTCTTCACCAATGACAGATATTGCCCTTAAGTATAGTTTGGGAGCATATCAGGCCAAGGGAAGGATGTTTTGGGTGGTTTTGCAATATCTTCATTCTGTAAAGTTAGATGTGCCCAACTGCATTACATATGCTTACAAATGCAATTTTACCTATATTCTTGTTGTTTCAGCTCAGAAATGACTTGGTTACTAGAGTTTGATGAATTGTAATGTTTTCTGTCAAATACACATGAAAACTCTTTACCAATGACACTGAATAGCATTATGTATATTGTGGGTGCATATCAGGCTAAGAGAAGCTTGTTTAGGATAGTTTTGCAATATCTTCATTCTGTAAAGTTAGATGTGCCCAACTGCAATACATATGCTTACAAATGCAATTTTACCTATATTCTTGTTGTTTCAGCTCAGAAATGACTTGGTTACTAAAGTTTGATGAATTGTAATGTTTTCTGTCAAATACACTTGTAAACTCTTCACCAATGACAGATATTGCCCTTAAGTATAGTTTGGGAGCATATCAGGCCAAGGGAAGGATGTTTTGGGTGGTTTTGCAATATCTTCATTCTGTAAAGTTAGATGTGCCCAACTGCTATACATATGCTTACAAATGCAATTTTACTTATATTCTTGTTGTTTCAGCTCAGAAATGACTTGGTTACTAGAGTTTGAAGAATTGTAATGTTTTCTGTCAAATACACCTGTAAACTCTTCACCAATGACAGATATTGCCCTTAAGTATAGTTTGGGAGCATATCAGGCCAAGGGAAGGATGTTTTGGGTGGTTTTGCAATATCTTCATTCTGTAAAGTTAGATGTGCCCAACTGCATTACATATGCTTACAAATGCAATTTTACCTATATTCTTGTTGTTTCAGCTCAGAAATGACTTGGTTACTAGAGTTTGATGAATTGTAATGTTTTCTGTCAAATACACATGAAAACTCTTTACCAATGACACTGAATAGCATTATGTATATTGTGGGTGCATATCAGGCTAAGAGAAGCTTGTTTAGGATGGTTTTGCAATATCTTCATTCTGTAAAGTTAGATGTGCCCAACTGCAATACATATGCTTACAAATGCAATTTTACCTATATTCTTGTTGTTTCAGCTCAGAAATGACTTGGTTACTAAAGTTTGATGAATTGTAATGTTTTCTGTCAAATACACTTGTAAACTCTTCACCAATGACAGATATTGCCCTTAAGTATAGTTTGGGAGCATATCAGGCCAAGGGAAGGATGTTTTGGGTGGTTTTGCAATATCTTCATTCTGTAAAGTTAGATGTGCCCAACTGCATTACATATGCTTACAAATGCAATTTTACCTATATTCTTGTTGTTTCAGCTCAGAAATGACTTGGTTACTAGAGTTTGATGAATTGTAATGTTTTCTGTCAAATACACTTGTAAACTCTTCACCAATGACAGATATTGCCCTTAAGTATAGTTTGGGAGCATATCAGGCCAAGGGAAGGATGTTTTGGGTGGTTTTGCAATATCTTCATTCTGTAAAGTTAGATGTGCCCAACTGCATTACATATGCTTACAAATGCAATTTTACCTATATTCTTGTTGTTTCAGATCAGAAATGACTTGGTTACTAAAGTTTGATGAATTGTAATGTTTTCTGTCAAATAGACTTGTAAACTCTTCACCAATGACAGATATTGCCCTTAAGTATAGTTTGGGAGCATATCAGGCCAAGGGAAGGATGTTTTGGGTGGTTTTGCAATATCTTCATTCTGTAAAGTTAGATGTGCCCAACTGCAATACATATGCTTACAAATGCAATTTTACTTATATTCTTGTTGTTTCAGCTCAGAAATGACTTGGTTACTAGAGTTTGAAGAATTGTAATGTTTTCTGTCAAATACACTTGTAAACTCTTCACCAATGACAGATATTGCCCTTAAGTATAGTTTGGGAGCATATCAGGCCAAGGGAAGGATGTTTTGGGTGGTTTTGCAATATCTTCATTCTGTAAAGTTAGATGTGCCCAACTGCATTACATATGCTTACAAATGCAATTTTACCTATATTCTTGTTGTTTCAGCTCAGAAATGACTTGGTTACTAGAGTTTGATGAATTGTAATGTTTTCTGTCAAATACACATGAAAACTCTTTACCAATGACACTGAATAGCATTATGTATATTGTGGGTGCATATCAGGCTAAGAGAAGCTTGTTTAGGATGGTTTTGCAATATCTTCATTCTGTAAAGTTAGATGTGCCCAACTGCAATACATATGCTTACAAATGCAATTTTACCTATATTCTTGTTGTTTCAGCTCAGAAATGACTTGGTTACTAAAGTTTGATGAATTGTAATGTTTTCTGTCAAATACACTTGTAAACTCTTCACCAATGACAGATATTGCCCTTAAGTATAGTTTGGGAGCATATCAGGCCAAGGGAAGGATGTTTTGGGTGGTTTTGCAATATCTTCATTCTGTAAAGTTAGATGTGCCCAACTGCATTACATATGCTTACAAATGCAATTTTACCTATATTCTTGTTGTTTCAGCTCAGAAATGACTTGGTTACTAGAGTTTGATGAATTGTAATGTTTTCTGTCAAATACACATGAAAACTCTTTACCAATGACACTGAATAGCATTATGTATATTGTGGGTGCAAATCAGGCTAAGAGAAGCTTGTTTAGGATGGTTTTGCAATATCTTCATTCTGTAAAGTTAGATGTACCCAACTGCAATACATATGCTTACAAATGCAATTTTACCTATATTCTTGTTGTTTCAGCTCAGAAATGACTTGGTTACTAAAGTTTGATTAATTGTAATGTATTCTGTCAAATACACTTGTAAACTCTTCACCAATGACAGATATTGCCCTTAAGTATAGTTTGGGAGCATATCAGGCCAAGGGAAGGATGTTTTGGGTGGTTTTGCAATATCTTCATTCTGTAAAGTTAGATGTGCCCAACTGCAATACATATGCTTACAAATGCAATTTTACTTATATTCTTGTTGTTTCAGCTCAGAAATGACTTGGTTACTAGAGTTTGAAGAATTGTAATGTTTTCTGTCAAATACACTTGTAAACTCTTCACCAATGACAGATATTGCCCTTAAGTATAGTTTGGGAGCATATCAGGCCAAGGGAAGGATGTTTTGGGTGGTTTTGCAATATCTTCATTCTGTAAAGTTAGATGTGCCCAACTGCATTACATATGCTTACAAATGCAATTTTACCTATATTCTTGTTGTTTCAGCTCAGAAATGACTTGGTTACTAAAGTTTGATGAATTGTAATGTTTTCTGTCAAATACACTTGTAAACTCTTCACCAATGACAGATATTGCCCTTAAGTATAGTTTGGGAGCATATCAGGCCAAGGGAAGGATGTTTTGGGTGGTTTTGCAATATCTTCATTCTGTAAAGTTAGATGTGCCCAACTGCATTACATATGCTTACAAATGCAATTTTACCTATATTCTTGTTGTTTCAGCTCAGAAATGACTTGGTTACTAGAGTTTGATGAATTGTAATGTTTTCTGTCAAATACACATGAAAACTCTTTACCAATGACACTGAATAGCATTATGTATATTGTGGGTGCAAATCAGGCTAAGATAAGCTTGTTTAGGATGGTTTTGCAATATCTTCATTCTGTAAAGTTAGATGTACCCAACTGCAATACATATGCTTACAAATGCAATTTTACCTATATTCTTGTTGTTTCAGCTCAGAAATGACTTGGTTACTAAAGTTTGATTAATTGTAATGTATTCTGTCAAATACACTTGTAAACTCTTCACCAATGACAGATATTGCCCTTAAGTATAGTTTGGGAGCATATCAGGCCAAGGGAAGGATGTTTTGGGTGGTTTTGCAATATCTTCATTCTGTAAAGTTAGATGTGCCCAACTGCAATACATATGCTTACAAATGCAATTTTACTTATATTCTTGTTGTTTCAGCTCAGAAATGACTTGGTTACTAGAGTTTGAAGAATTGTAATGTTTTCTGTCAAATACACTTGTAAACTCTTCACCAATGACAGATATTGCCCTTAAGTATAGTTTGGGAGCATATCAGGCCAAGGGAAGGATGTTTTGGGTGGTTTTGCAATATCTTCATTCTGTAAAGTTAGATGTGCCCAACTGCATTACATATGCCTACAAATGCAATTTTACCTATATTCTTGTTGTTTCAGCTCAGAAATGACTTGGTTACTAGAGTTTGATGAATTGTAATGTTTTCTGTCAAATACACTTGTAAACTCTTCACCAATGACAGATATTGCCCTGAAGTATAGTTTGGGAGCATATCAGGGCAAGGGAAGGATGTTTTGGGTGGTTTTGCAATATCTTCATTCTGTAAAGTTAGATGTGCCCAACTGCATTACATATGCCTACAAATGCAATTTTACTTATATTCTTGTTGTTTCAGCTCAGAAATGACTTGGTTACTAGAGTTTGAAGAATTGTAATGTTTTCTGTCAAATACACTTGTAAACTCTTCACCAATGACAGATATTGCCCTTAAGTATAGTTTGGGAGCATATCAGGCCAAGGGAAGGATGTTTTGGGTGGTTTTGCAATATCTTCATTCTGTAAAGTTAGATGTGCCCAACTGCATTACATATGCTTACAAATGCAATTTTACCTATATTCTTGTTGTTTCAGCTCAGAAATGACTTGGTTACTAGAGTTTGATGAATTGTAATGTTTTCTGTCAAATACACATGAAAACTCTTTACCAATGACACTGAATAGCATTATGTATATTGTGGGTGTATATCAGGCTAAGAGAAGCTTGTTTAGGATGGTTTTGCAATATCTTCATTCTGTAAAGTTAGATGTGCCCAACTGCAATACATATGCTTACAAATGCAATTTTACCTATATTCTTGTTGTTTCAGCTCAGAAATGACTTGGTTACTAAAGTTTGATGAATTGTAATGTTTTCTGTCAAATACACTTGTAAACTCTTCACCAATGACAGATATTGCCCTTAAGTATAGTTTGGGAGCATATCAGGCCAAGGGAAGGATGTTTTGGGTGGTTTTGCAATATCTTCATTCTGTAAAGTTAGATGTGCCCAACTGCATTACATATGCCTACAAATGCAATTTTACCTATATTCTTGTTGTTTCAGCTCAGAAATGACTTGGTTACTAGAGTTTGATGAATTGTAATGTTTTCTGTCAAATACACTTGTAAACTCTTTACCAATGACACTGAATAGCATTATGTATATTGTGGGTGCATATCAGGCTAAGAGAAGCTTGTTTAGGATGGTTTTGCAATATCTTCATTCTGTAAAGTTAGATGTGCCCAACTGCTATACATATGCTTACAAATGCAATTTTACCAATATTCTTGTTGTTTCAGCTCAGAAATGACTTGGTTACTAAAGTTTGATGAATTGTAATGTTTTCTGTCAAATACACTTGTAAACTCTTCACCAATGACAGATATTGCCCTTAAGTATAGTTTGGGAGCATATCAGGGCAAGGGAAGGATGTTTTGGGTGGTTTTGCAATATCTTCATTCTGTAAAGTTAGATGTGCCCAACTGCATTACATATGCCTACAAATGCAATTTTACCTATATTCTTGTTGTTTCAGCTCAGAAATGACTTGGTTACTAGAGTTTGAAGAATTGTAATGTTTTCTGTCAAATACACTTGTAAACTCTTCACCAATGACAGATATTGCCCTTAAGTATAGTTTGGGAGCATATCAGGCCAAGGGAAGGATGTTTTGGGTGGTTTTGCAATATCTTCATTCTGTAAAGTTAGATGTGCCCAACTGCATTACATATGCTTACAAATGCAATTTTACCTATATTCTTGTTGTTTCAGCTCAGAAATGACTTGGTTACTAGAGTTTGATGAATTGTAATGTTTTCTGTCAAATACACATGAAAACTCTTTACCAATGACACTGAATAGCATTATGTATATTGTGGGTGTATATCAGGCTAAGAGAAGCTTGTTTAGGATGGTTTTGCAATATCTTCATTCTGTAAAGTTAGATGTGCCCAACTGCAATACATATGCTTACAAATGCAATTTTACCTATATTCTTGTTGTTTCAGCTCAGAAATGACTTGGTTACTAAAGTTTGATTAATTGTAATGTTTTCTGTCAAATACACTTGTAAACTCTTCACCAATGACAGATATTGCCCTTAAGTATAGTTTGGGAGCATATCAGGCCAAGGGAAGGATGTTTTGGGTGGTTTTGCAATATCTTCATTCTGTAAAGTTAGATGTGCCCAACTACATTACATATGCTTACAAATGCAATTTTACCTATATTCTTGTTGTTTCAGCTCAGAAATGACTTGGTTACTAAAGTTTGATGAATTGTAATGTTTTCTGTCAAATACACTTGTAAACTCTTCACCAATGACAGATATTGCCCTTAAGTATAGTTTGGGAGCATATCAGGCCAAGGGAAGGATGTTTTGGGTGGTTTTGCAATATCTTCATTCTGTAAAGTTAGATGTACCCAACTGCAATACATATGCTTACAAATGCAATTTTACTTATATTCTTGTTGTTTCAGCTCAGAAATGACTTGGTTACTAGAGTTTGAAGAATTGTAATGTTTTCTGTCAAATACACTTGTAAACTCTTCACCAATGACAGATATTGCCCTTAAGTATAGTTTGGGAGCATATCAGGCCAAGGGAAGGATGTTTTGGGTGGTTTTGCAATATCTTCATTCTGTAAAGTTAGATGTGCCCAACTGCATTACATATGCTTACAAATGCAATTTTACCTATATTCTTGTTGTTTCAGCACAGAAATGACTTGGTTACTAGAGTTTGATGAATTGTAATGTTTTCTGTCAAATACACATGAAAACTCTTTACCAATGACACTGAATAGCATTATGTATATTGTGGGTGCATATCAGGCTAAGAGAAGCTTGTTTAGGATGGTTTTGCAATATCTTCATTCTGTAAAGTTAGATGTGCCCAACTGCAATACATATGCTTACAAATGCAATTTTACCTATATTCTTGTTGTTTCAGCTCAGAAATGACTTGGTTACTAAAGTTTGATGAATTGTAATGTTTTCTGTCAAATACACTTGTAAACTCTTCACCAATGACAGATATTGCCCTTAAGTATAGTTTGGGAGCATATCAGGCCAAGGGAAGGATGTTTTGGGTGGTTTTGCAATATGTTCATTCTGTAAAGTTAGATGTGCCCAACTGCAATACATATGCTTACAAATGCAATTTTACTTATATTCTTGTTGTTTCAGCTCAGAAATGACTTGGTTACTAGAGTTTGAAGAATTGTAATGTTTTCTGTCAAATACACTTGTAATCTCTTCACCAATGACAGATATTGCCCTTAAGTATAGTTTGGGAGCATATCAGGCCAAGGGAAGGATGTTTTGGGTGGTTTTGCAATATCTTCATTCTGTAAAGTTAGATGTGCCCAACTGCATTACATATGCTTACAAATGCAATTTTACCTATATTCTTGTTGTTTCAGCACAGAAATGACTTGGTTACTAGAGTTTGATGAATTGTAATGTTTTCTGTCAAATACACATGAAAACTCTTTACCAATGACACTGAATAGCATTATGTATATTGTGGGTGCATATCAGGCTAAGAGAAGCTTGTTTAGGATGGTTTTGCAATATCTTCATTCTGTAAAGTTAGATGTGCCCAACTGCAATACATATGCTTACAAATGCAATTTTACCTATATTCTTGTTGTTTCAGCTCAGAAATGACTTGGTTACTAAAGTTTGATGAATTGTAATGTTTTCTGTCAAATACACTTGTAAACTCTTCACCAATGACAGATATTGCCCTTAAGTATAGTTTGGGAGCATATCAGGCCAAGGGAAGGATGTTTTGGGTGGTTTTGCAATATCTTCATTCTGTAAAGTTAGATGTGCCCAACTGCTATACATATGCTTACAAATGCAATTTTACCAATATTCTTGTTGTTTCAGCTCAGAAATGACTTGGTTACTAAAGTTTGATGAATTGTAATGTTTTCTGTCAAATACACTTGTAAACTCTTCACCAATGACAGATATTGCCCTTAAGTATAGTTTGGGAGCATATCAGGCCAAGGGAAGGATGTTTTGGGTGGTTTTGCAATATCTTCATTCTGTAAAGTTAGATGTGCCCAACTGCATTACATATGCCTACAAATGCAATTTTACCTATATTCTTGTTGTTTCAGCTCAGAAATGACTTGGTTACTAGAGTTTGATGAATTGTAATGTTTTCTGTCAAATACACTTGTAAACTCTTCACCAATGACAGATATTGCCCTTAAGTATAGTTTGGGAGCATATCAGGCCAAGGGAAGGATGTTTTGGGTGGTTTTGCAATATGTTCATTCTGTAAAGTTAGATGTGCCCAACTGCAATACATATGCTTACAAATGCAATTTTACTTATATTCTTGTTGTTTCAGCTCAGAAATGACTTGGTTACTAGAGTTTGAAGAATTGTAATGTTTTCTGTCAAATACACTTGTAAACTCTTCACCAATGACAGATATTGCCCTTAAGTATAGTTTGGGAGCATATCAGGCCAAGGGAAGGATGTTTTGGGTGGTTTTGCAATATCTTCATTCTGTAAAGTTAGATGTGCCCAACTGCATTACATATGCTTACAAATGCAATTTTACCTATATTCTTGTTGTTTCAGCACAGAAATGACTTGGTTACTAGAGTTTGATGAATTGTAATGTTTTCTGTCAAATACACATGAAAACTCTTTACCAATGACACTGAATAGCATTATGTATATTGTGGGTGCATATCAGGCTAAGAGAAGCTTGTTTAGGATGGTTTTGCAATATCTTCATTCTGTAAAGTTAGATGTGCCCAACTGCAATACATATGCTTACAAATGCAATTTTACCTATATTCTTGTTGTTTCAGCTCAGAAATGACTTGGTTACTAAAGTTTGATTAATTGTAATGTTTTCTGTCAAATACACTTGTAAACTCTTCACCAATGACAGATATTGCCTTTAAGTATAGTTTGGGAGCATATCAGGCCAAGGGAAGGATGTTTTGGGTGGTTTTGCAATATCTTCATTCTGTAAAGTTAGATGTGCCCAACTGCAATACATATGCTTACAAATGCAATTTTACCTATATTCTTGTTGTTTCAGATCAGAAATGACTTGGTTACTAAAGTTTGATGAATTGTAATGTTTTCTGTCAAATAGACTTGTAAACTCTTCACCAATGACAGATATTGCCCTTAAGTATAGTTTGGGAGCATATCAGGCCAAGGGAAGGATGTTTTGGGTGGTTTTGCAATATCTTCATTCTGTAAAGTTAGATGTGCCCAACTGCAATACATATGCTTACAAATGCAATTTTACTTATATTCTTGTTGTTTCAGCTCAGAAATGACTTGGTTACTAGAGTTTGAAGAATTGTAATGTTTTCTGTCAAATACACTTGTAAACTCTTCACCAATGACAGATATTGCCCTTAAGTATAGTTTGGGAGCATATCAGGCCAAGGGAAGGATGTTTTGGGTGGTTTTGCAATATCTTCATTCTGTAAAGTTAGATGTGCCCAACTGCATTACATATGCTTACAAATGCAATTTTACCTATATTCTTGTTGTTTCAGCTCAGAAATGACTTGGTTACTAGAGTTTGATGAATTGTAATGTTTTCTGTCAAATACACATGAAAACTCTTTACCAATGACACTGAATAGCATTATGTATATTGTGGGTGCATATCAGGCTAAGAGAAGCTTGTTTAGGATGGTTTTGCAATATCTTCATTCTGTAAAGTTAGATGTGCCCAACTGCAATACATATGCTTACAAATGCAATTTTACTTATATTCTTGTTGTTTCAGCTCAGAAATGACTTGGTTACTAGAGTTTGAAGAATTGTAATGTTTTCCGTCAAATACACTTGTAAACTCTTCACCAATGACAGATATTGCCCTTAAGTATAGTTTGGGAGCATATCAGGCCAAGGGAAGGATGTTTTGGGTGGTTTTGCAATATCTTCATTCTGTAAAGTTAGATGTGCCCAACTGCATTACATATGCTTACAAATGCAATTTTACCTATATTCTTGTTGTTTCAGCTCAGAAATGACTTGGTTACTAGAGTTTGATGAATTGTAATGTTTTCTGTCAAATACACATGAAAACTCTTTACCAATGACACTGAATAGCATTATGTATATAGTGGGTGCATATCAGGCTAAGAGAAGCTTGTTTTGGGTGGTTTTGCAATATCTTCATTCTGTAAAGTTAGATGTGCCCAACTGCATTACATATGCCTACAAATGCAATTTTACCTATATTCTTGTTGTTTCAGCTCAGAAATGACTTGGTTACTAGAGTTTGATGAATTGTAATGTTTTCTGTCAAATACACTTGTAAACTCTTCACCAATGACAGATATTGCCCTTAAGTATAGTTTGGGAGCATATCAGGCCAAGGGAAGGATGTTTTGGGTGGTTTTGCAATATCTTCATTCTGTAAAGTTAGATGTGCCCAACTGCTATACATATGCTTACAAATGCAATTTTACCAATATTCTTGTTGTTTCAGCTCAGAAATGACTTGGTTACTAAAGTTTGATGAATTGTAATGTTTTCTGTCAAATACACTTGTAAACTCTTCACCAATGACAGATATTGCCCTTAAGTATAGTTTGGGAGCATATCAGGCCAAGGGAAGGATGTTTTGGGTGGTTTTGCAATATCTTCATTCTGTAAAGTTAGATGTGCCCAACTGCATTACATATGCCTACAAATGCAATTTTACCTATATTCTTGTTGTTTCAGCTCAGAAATGACTTGGTTACTAGAGTTTGATGAATTGTAATGTTTTCTGTCAAATACACTTGTAAACTCTTCACCAATGACAGATATTGCCCTTAAGTATAGTTTGGGAGCATATCAGGCCAAGGGAAGGATGTTTTGGGTGGTTTTGCAATATCTTCATTCTGTAAAGTTAGATGTGCCCAACTGCATTACATATGCTTACAAATGCAATTTTACCTATATTCTTGTTGTTTCAGATCAGAAATGACTTGGTTACTAAAGTTTGATGAATTGTAATGTTTTCTGACAAATAGACTTGTAAACTCTTCACCAATGACAGATATTGCCCTTAAGTATAGTTTGGGAGCATATCAGGCCAAGGGAAGGATGTTTTGGGTGGTTTTGCAATATCTTCATTCTTTAAAGTTAGATGTGCCCAACTGCAATACATATGCTTACAAATGCAATTTTACTTATATTCTTGTTGTTTCAGCTCAGAAATGACTTGGTTACTAGAGTTTGAAGAATTGTAATGTTTTCTGTCAAATACACTTGTAAACTTTTCACCAATGACAGATATTGCCCTTAAGTATAGTTTGGGAGCATATCAGGCCAAGGGAAGGATGTTTTGGGTGGTTTTGCAATATCTTCATTCTGTAAAGTTAGATGTGCCCAACTGCATTACATATGCTTACAAATGCAATTTTACCTATATTCTTGTTGTTTCAGCTCAGAAATGACTTGGTTACTAGAGTTTGATGAATTGTAATGTTTTCTGTCAAATACACATGAAAACTCTTTACCAATGACACTGAATAGCATTATGTATATTGTGGGTGTATATCAGGCTAAGAGAAGCTTGATTAGGATGGTTTTGCAATATCTTCATTCTGTAAAGTTAGATGTGCCCAACTGCAATACATATGCTTACAAATGCAATTTTACCTATATTCTTGTTGTTTCAGCTCAGAAATGACTTGGTTACTAAAGTTTGATTAATTGTAATGTTTTCTGTCAAATACACTTGTAAACTCTTCACCAATGACAGATATTGCCCTTAAGTATAGTTTGGGAGCATATCAGGCCAAGGGAAGGATGTTTTGGGTGGTTTTGCAATATCTTCATTCTGTAAAGTTAGATGTGCCCAACTACATTACATATGCTTACAAATGCAATTTTACCTATATTCTTGTTGTTTCAGCTCAGAAATGACTTGGTTACTAAAGTTTGATGAATTGTAATGTTTTCTGTCAAATACACTTGTAAACTCTTCACCAATGACAGATATTGCCCTTAAGTATAGTTTGGGAGCATATCAGGCCAAGGGAAGGATGTTTTGGGTGGTTTTGCAATATCTTCATTCTGTAAAGTTAGATGTGCCCAACTGCAATACATATGCTTACAAATGCAATTTTACTTATATTCTTGTTGTTTCAGCTCAGAAATGACTTGGTTACTAGAGTTTGAAGAATTGTAATGTTTTCTGTCAAATACACTTGTAAACTCTTCACCAATGACAGATATTGCCCTTAAGTATAGTTTGGGAGCATATCAGGCCAAGGGAAGGATGTTTTGGGTGGTTTTGCAATATCTTCATTCTGTAAAGTTAGATGTGCCCAACTGCATTACATATGCTTACAAATGCAATTTTACCTATATTCTTGTTGTTTCAGCTCAGAAATGACTTGGTTACTAGAGTTTGATGAATTGTAATGTTTTCTGTCAAATACACATGAAAACTCTTTACCAATGACACTGAATAGCATTATGTATATTGTGGGTGCATATCAGGCTAAGAGAAGCTTGTTTAGGATGGTTTTGCAATATCTTCATTCTGTAAAGTTAGATGTGCCCAACTGCAATACATATGCTTACAAATGCAATTTTACCTATATTCTTGTTGTTTCAGCTCAGAAATGACTTGGTTACTAAAGTTTGATGAATTGTAATGTTTTCTGTCAAATACACTTGTAAACTCTTCACCAATGACAGATATTGCCCTTAAGTATAGTTTGGGAGCATATCAGGCCAAGGGAAGGATGTTTTGGGTGGTTTTGCAATATCTTCATTCTGTAAAGTTAGATGTGCCCAACTGCTATACATATGCTTACAAATGCAATTTTACCAATATTCTTGTTGTTTCAGCTCAGAAATGACTTGGTTACTAAAGTTTGATGAATTGTAATGTTTTCTGTCAAATACACTTGTAAACTCTTCACCAATGACAGATATTGCCCTTAAGTATAGTTTGGGAGCATATCAGGCCAAGGGAAGGATGTTTTGGGTGGTTTTGCAATATCTTCATTCTGTAAAGTTAGATGTGCCCAACTGCATTACATATGCCTACAAATGCAATTTTACCTATATTCTTGTTGTTTCAGCTCAGAAATGACTTGGTTACTAGAGTTTGATGAATTGTAATGTTTTCTGTCAAATACACTTGTAAACTCTTCACCAATGACAGATATTGCCCTTAAGTATAGTTTGGGAGCATATCAGGCCAAGGGAAGGATGTTTTGGGTGGTTTTGCAATATCTTCATTCTGTAAAGTTAGATGTGCCCAACTGCTATACATATGCTTACAAATGCAATTTTACCAATATTCTTGTTGTTTCAGCTCAGAAATGACTTGGTTACTAAAGTTTGATGAATTGTAATGTATTCTGTCAAATACACTTGTAAACTCTTCACCAATGACAGATATTGCCCTTAAGTATAGTTTGGGAGCATATCAGGCCAAGGGAAGGATGTTTTGGGTGGTTTTGCAATATCTTCATTCTGTAAAGTTAGATGTGCCCAACTGCATTACATATGCCTACAAATGCAATTTTACCTATATTCTTGTTGTTTCAGCTCAGAAATGACTTGGTTACTAGAGTTTGATGAATTGTAATGTTTTCTGTCAAATACACTTGTAAACTCTTCACCAATGACAGATATTGCCCTTAAGTATAGTTTGGGAGCATATCAGGCCAAGGGAAGGATGTTTTGGGTGGTTTTGCAATATCTTCATTCTGTAAAGTTAGATGTGCCCAACTGCATTACATATGCTTACAAATGCAATTTTACCTATATTCTTGTTGTTTCAGATCAGAAATGACTTGGTTACTAAAGTTTGATGAATTGTAATGTTTTCTGACAAATAGACTTGTAAACTCTTCACCAATGACAGATATTGCCCTTAAGTATAGTTTGGGAGCATATCAGGCCAAGGGAAGGATGTTTTGGGTGGTTTTGCAATATCTTCATTCTATAAAGTTAGATGTGCCCAACTGCAATACATATGCTTACAAATGCAATTTTACTTATATTCTTGTTGTTTCAGCTCAGAAATGACTTGGTTACTAGAGTTTGAAGAATTGTAATGTTTTCTGTCAAATACACTTGTAAACTTTTCACCAATGACAGATATTGCCCTTAAGTATAGTTTGGGAGCATATCAGGCCAAGGGAAGGATGTTTTGGGTGGTTTTGCAATATCTTCATTCTGTAAAGTTAGATGTGCCCAACTGCATTACATATGCTTACAAATGCAATTTTACCTATATTCTTGTTGTTTCAGCTCAGAAATGACTTGGTTACTAGAGTTTGATGAATTGTAATGTTTTCTGTCAAATACACATGAAAACTCTTTACCAATGACACTGAATAGCATTATGTATATTGTGGGTGTATATCAGGCTAAGAGAAGCTTGTTTAGGATGGTTTTGCAATATCTTCATTCTGTAAAGTTAGATGTGCCCAACTGCAATACATATGCTTACAAATGCAATTTTACCTATATTCTTGTTGTTTCAGCTCAGAAATGACTTGGTTACTAGAGTTTGATGAATTGTAATGTTTTCTGTCAAATACACTTGTAAACTCTTCACCAATGACAGATATTGCCCTTAAGTATAGTTTGGGAGCATATCAGGCCAAGGGAAGGATGTTTTGGGTGGTTTTGCAACATCTTCATTCTGTAAAGTTAGATGTGCCCAACTGCAATACATATGCTTACAAATGCAATTTTACCAATATTCTTGTTGTTTCAGCTCAGAAATGACTTGGTTACTAAAGTTTGATGAATTGTAATGTTTTCTGTCAAATACACTTGTAAACTCTTCACCAATGACAGATATTGCCCTTAAGTATAGTTTGGGAGCATATCAGGCCAAGGGAAGGATGTTTTGGGTGGTTTTGCAATATCTTCATTCTGTAAAGTTAGATGTGCCCAACTGCTATACATATGCTTACAAATGCAATTTTACCAATATTCTTGTTGTTTCAGCTCAGAAATGACTTGGTTACTAAAGTTTGATGAATTGTAATGTTTTCTGTCAAATACACTTGTAAACTCTTCACCAATGACAGATATTGCCCTTAAGTATAGTTTGGGAGCATATCAGGGCAAGGGAAGGATGTTTTGGGTGGTTTTGCAATATCTTCATTCTGTAAAGTTAGATGTGCCCAACTGCATTACATATGCCTACAAATGCAATTTTACCTATATTCTTGTTGTTTCAGCTCAGAAATGACTTGGTTACTAGAGTTTGATGAATTGTAATGTTTTCTGTCAAATACACTTGTAAACTCTTCACCAATGACAGATATTGCCCTTAAGTATAGTTTGGGAGCATATCAGGCCAAGGGAAGGATGTTTTGGGTGGTTTTGCAATATCTTCATTCTGTAAAGTTAGATGTGCCCAACTGCATTACATATGCTTACAAATGCAATTTTACCTATATTCTTGTTGTTTCAGATCAGAAATGACTTGGTTACTAAAGTTTGATGAATTGTAATGTTTTCTGTCAAATAGACTTGTAAACTCTTCACCAATGACAGATATTGCCCTTAAGTATAGTTTGGGAGCATATCAGGCCAAGGGAAGGATGTTTTGGGTGGTTTTGCAATATCTTCATTCTGTAAAGTTAGATGTGCCCAACTGCATTACATATGCTTACAAATGCAATTTTACCTATATTCTTGTTGTTTCAGCTCAGAAATGACTTGGTTACTAGAGTTTGATGAATTGTAATGTTTTCTGTCAAATACACATGAAAACTCTTTACCAATGACACTGAATAGCATTATGTATATTGTGGGTGCATATCAGGCTAAGAGAAGCTTGTTTAGGATGGTTTTGCAATATCTTCATTCTGTAAAGTTAGATGTGCCCAACTGCAATACATATGCTTACAAATGCAATTTTACCTATATTCTTGTTGTTTCAGCTCAGAAATGACTTGGTTACTAAAGTTTGATGAATTGTAATGTTTTCTGTCAAATACACTTGTAAACTCTTCACCAATGACAGATATTGCCCTTAAGTATAGTTTGGGAGCATATCAGGCCAAGGGAAGGATGTTTTGGGTGGTTTTGCAATATCTTCATTCTGTAAAGTTAGATGTGCCCAACTGCATTACATATGCTTACAAATGCAATTTTACCTATATTCTTGTTGTTTCAGCTCAGAAATGACTTGGTTACTAGAGTTTGATGAATTGTAATGTTTTCTGTCAAATACACTTGTAAACTCTTCACCAATGACAGATATTGCCCTTAAGTATAGTTTGGGAGCATATCAGGGCAAGGGAAGGATGTTTTGGGTGGTTTTGCAATATCTTCATTCTGTAAAGTTAGATGTGCCCAACTGCATTACATATGCCTACAAATGCAATTTTACCTATATTCTTGTTGTTTCAGCTCAGAAATGACTTGGTTACTAGAGTTTGATGAAATGTAATGTTTTCTGTCAAATACACTTGTAAACTCTTCACCAATGACAGATATTGCCCTTAAGTATAGTTTGGGAGCATATCAGGCCAAGGGAAGGATGTTTTGGGTGGTTTTGCAATATCTTCATTCTGTAAAGTTAGATGTGCCCAACTGCATTACATATGCTTACAAATGCAATTTTACCTATATTCTTGTTGTTTCAGATCAGAAATGACTTGGTTACTAAAGTTTGATGAATTGTAATGTTTTCTGTCAAATAGACTTGTAAACTCTTCACCAATGACAGATATTGCCCTTAAGTATAGTATGGGAGCATATCAGGCCAAGGGAAGGATGTTTTGGGTGGTTTTGCAATATCTTCATTCTGTAAAGTTAGATGTGCCCAACTGCAATACATATGCTTACAAATGCAATTTTACTTATATTCTTGTTGTTTCAGCTCAGAAATGACTTGGTTACTAGAGTTTGAAGAATTGTAATGTTTTCTGTCAAATACACTTGTAAACTCTTCACCATTGACAGATATTGCCCTTAAGTATAGTTTGGGAGCATATCAGGCCAAGGGAAGGATGTTTTGGGTGGTTTTGCAATATCTTCATTCTGTAAAGTTAGATGTGCCCAACTGCATTACATATGCTTACAAATGCAATTTTACCTATATTCTTGTTGTTTCAGCTCAGAAATGACTTGGTTACTAGAGTTTGATGAATTGTAATGTTTTCTGTCAAATACACTTGTAAACTCTTCACCAATGACAGATATTGCCCTTAAGTATAGTTTGGGAGCATATCAGGCCAAGGGAAGGATGTTTTGGGTGGTTTTGCAATATCTTCATTCTGTAAAGTTAGATGTGCCCAACTGCATTACATATGCTTACAAATGCAATTTTACCTATATTCTTGTTGTTTCAGCTCAGAAATGACTTGGTTACTAGAGTTTGATGAATTGTAATGTTTTCTGTCAAATACACATGAAAACTCTTTACCAATGACACTGAATAGCATTATGTATATTGTGGGTGCATATCAGGCTAAGAGAAGCTTGTTTAGGATGGTTTTGCAATATCTTCATTCTGTAAAGTTAGATGTGCCCAACTGCAATACATATGCTTACAAATGCAATTTTACCTATATTCTTGTTGTTTCAGCTCAGAAATGACTTGGTTACTAGAGTTTGATGAATTGTAATGTTTTCTGTCAAATACACTTGTAAACTCTTCACCAATGACAGATATTGCCCTTAAGTATAGTTTGGGAGCATATCAGGCCAAGGGAAGGATGTTTTGGGTGGTTTTGCAACATCTTCATTCTGTAAAGTTAGATGTGCCCAACTGCAATACATATGCTTACAAATGCAATTTTACCAATATTCTTGTTGTTTCAGCTCAGAAATGACTTGGTTACTAAAGTTTGATGAATTGTAATGTTTTCTGTCAAATACACTTGTAAACTCTTCACCAATGACAGATATTGCCCTTAAGTATAGTTTGGGAGCATATCAGGCCAAGGGAAGGATGTTTTGGGTGGTTTTGCAACATCTTCATTCTGTAAAGTTAGATGTGCCCAACTGCAATACATATGCTTACAAATGCAATTTTACCAATATTCTTGTTGTTTCAGCTCAGAAATGACTTGGTTACTAAAGTTTGATGAATTGTAATGTTTTCTGTCAAATACACTTGTAAACTCTTCACCAATGACAGATATTGCCCTTAAGTATAGTTTGGGAGCATATCAGGCCAAGGGAAGGATGTTTTGGGTGGTTTTGCAATATCTTCATTCTGTAAAGTTAGATGTGCCCAACTGCTATACATATGCTTACAAATGCAATTTTACCAATATTCTTGTTGTTTCAGCTCAGAAATGACTTGGTTACTAAAGTTTGATGAATTGTAATGTTTTCTGTCAAATACACTTGTAAACTCTTCACCAATGACAGATATTGCCCTTAAGTATAGTTTGGGAGCATATCAGGGCAAGGGAAGGATGTTTTGGGTGGTTTTGCAATATCTTCATTCTGTAAAGTTAGATGTGCCCAACTGCATTACATATGCCTACAAATGCAATTTTACCTATATTCTTGTTGTTTCAGCTCAGAAATGACTTGGTTACTAGAGTTTGATGAATTGTAATGTTTTCTGTCAAATACACTTGTAAACTCTTCACCAATGACAGATATTGCCCTTAAGTATAGTTTGGGAGCATATCAGGCCAAGGGAAGGATGTTTTGGGTGGTTTTGCAATATCTTCATTCTGTAAAGTTAGATGTGCCCAACTGCATTACATATGCTTACAAATGCAATTTTACCTATATTCTTGTTGTTTCAGATCAGAAATGACTTGGTTACTAAAGTTTGATGAATTGTAATGTTTTCTGTCAAATAGACTTGTAAACTCTTCACCAATGACAGATATTGCCCTTAAGTATAGTTTGGGAGCATATCAGGCCAAGGGAAGGATGTTTTGGGTGGTTTTGCAATATCTTCATTCTGTAAAGTTAGATGTGCCCAACTGCATTACATATGCTTACAAATGCAATTTTACCTATATTCTTGTTGTTTCAGCTCAGAAATGACTTGGTTACTAGAGTTTGATGAATTGTAATGTTTTCTGTCAAATACACATGAAAACTCTTTACCAATGACACTGAATAGCATTATGTATATTGTGGGTGCATATCAGGCTAAGAGAAGCTTGTTTAGGATGGTTTTGCAATATCTTCATTCTGTAAAGTTAGATGTGCCCAACTGCAATACATATGCTTACAAATGCAATTTTACCTATATTCTTGTTGTTTCAGCTCAGAAATGACTTGGTTACTAAAGTTTGATGAATTGTAATGTTTTCTGTCAAATACACTTGTAAACTCTTCACCAATGACAGATATTGCCCTTAAGTATAGTTTGGGAGCATATCAGGCCAAGGGAAGGATGTTTTGGGTGGTTTTGCAATATCTTCATTCTGTAAAGTTAGATGTGCCCAACTGCATTACATATGCTTACAAATGCAATTTTACCTATATTCTTGTTGTTTCAGCTCAGAAATGACTTGGTTACTAGAGTTTGATGAATTGTAATGTTTTCTGTCAAATACACTTGTAAACTCTTCACCAATGACAGATATTGCCCTTAAGTATAGTTTGGGAGCATATCAGGCCAAGGGAAGGATGTTTTGGGTGGTTTTGCAACATCTTCATTCTGTAAAGTTAGATGTGCCCAACTGCAATACATATGCTTACAAATGCAATTTTACCAATATTCTTGTTGTTTCAGCTCAGAAATGACTTGGTTACTAAAGTTTGATGAATTGTAATGTTTTCTGTCAAATACACTTGTAAACTCTTCACCAATGACAGATATTGCCCTTAAGTATAGTTTGGGAGCATATCAGGCCAAGGGAAGGATGTTTTGGGTGGTTTTGCAATATCTTCATTCTGTAAAGTTAGATGTGCCCAACTGCTATACATATGCTTACAAATGCAATTTTACCAATATTCTTGTTGTTTCAGCTCAGAAATGACTTGGTTACTAAAGTTTGATGAATTGTAATGTTTTCTGTCAAATACACTTGTAAACTCTTCACCAATGACAGATATTGCCCTTAAGTATAGTTTGGGAGCATATCAGGCCAAGGGAAGGATGTTTTGGGTGGTTTTGCAATATCTTCATTCTGTAAAGTTAGATGTGCCCAACTGCATTACATATGCCTACAAATGCAATTTTACCTATATTCTTGTTGTTTCAGCTCAGAAATGACTTGGTTACTAGAGTTTGATGAATTGTAATGTTTTCTGTCAAATACACTTGTAAACTCTTCACCAATGACAGATATTGCCCTTAAGTATAGTTTGGGAGCATATCAGGCCAAGGGAAGGATGTTTTGGGTGGTTTTGCAATATCTTCATTCTGTAAAGTTAGATGTGCCCAACTGCATTACATATGCTTACAAATGCAATTTTACCTATATTCTTGTTGTTTCAGATCAGAAATGACTTGGTTACTAAAGTTTGATGAATTGTAATGTTTTCTGTCAAATAGACTTGTAAACTCTTCACCAATGACAGATATTGCCCTTAAGTATAGTTTGGGAGCATATCAGGCCAAGGGAAGGATGTTTTGGGTGGTTTTGCAATATCTTCATTCTGTAAAGTTAGATGTGCCCAACTGCATTACATATGCTTACAAATGCAATTTTACCTATATTCTTGTTGTTTCAGCTCAGAAATGACTTGGTTACTAGAGTTTGATGAATTGTAATGTTTTCTGTCAAATACACATGAAAACTCTTTACCAATGACACTGAATAGCATTATGTATATTGTGGGTGCATATCAGGCTAAGAGAAGCTTGTTTAGGATGGTTTTGCAATATCTTCATTCTGTAAAGTTAGATGTGCCCAACTGCAATACATATGCTTACAAATGCAATTTTACCTATATTCTTGTTGTTTCAGCTCAGAAATGACTTGGTTACTAAAGTTTGATGAATTGTAATGTTTTCTGTCAAATACACTTGTAAACTCTTCACCAATGACAGATATTGCCCTTAAGTATAGTTTGGGAGCATATCAGGCCAAGGGAAGGATGTTTTGGGTGGTTTTGCAATATCTTCATTCTGTAAAGTTAGATGTGCCCAACTGCATTACATATGCTTACAAATGCAATTTTACCTATATTCTTGTTGTTTCAGCTCAGAAATGACTTGGTTACTAGAGTTTGATGAATTGTAATGTTTTCTGTCAAATACACTTGTAAACTCTTCACCAATGACAGATATTGCCCTTAAGTATAGTTTGGGAGCATATCAGGCCAAGGGAAGGATGTTTTGGGTGGTTTTGCAATATCTTCATTCTGTAAAGTTAGATGTGCCCAACTGCATTACATATGCTTACAAATGCAATTTTACCTATATTCTTGTTGTTTCAGCTCAGAAATGACTTGGTTACTAAAGTTTGATGAATTGTAATGTTTTCTGTCAAATAGACTTGTAAACTCTTCACCAATGACAGATATTGCCCTTAAGTATAGTTTGGGAGCATATCAGGCCAAGGGAAGGATGTTTTGGGTGGTTTTGCAATATCTTCATTCTGTAAAGTTAGATGTGCCCAACTGCAATACATATGCTTACAAATGCAATTTTACTTATATTCTTGTTGTTTCAGCTCAGAAATGACTTGGTTACTAGAGTTTGAAGAATTGTAATGTTTTCTGTCAAATACACTTGTAAACTCTTCACCAATGACAGATATTGCCCTTAAGTATAGTTTGGGAGCATATCAGGCCAAGGGAAGGATGTTTTGGGTGGTTTTGCAATATCTTCATTCTGTAAAGTTAGATGTGCCCAACTGCATTACATATGCTTACAAATGCAATTTTACCTATATTCTTGTTGTTTCAGCTCAGAAATGACTTGGTTACTAGAGTTTGATGAATTGTAATGTTTTCTGTCAAATACACATGAAAACTCTTTACCAATGACACTGAATAGCATTATGTATATTGTGGGTGCATATCAGGCTAAGAGAAGCTTGTTTAGGATAGTTTTGCAATATCTTCATTCTGTAAAGTTAGATGTGCCCAACTGCAATACATATGCTTACAAATGCAATTTTACCTATATTCTTGTTGTTTCAGCTCAGAAATGACTTGGTTACTAAAGTTTGATGAATTGTAATGTTTTCTGTCAAATACACTTGTAAACTCTTCACCAATGACAGATATTGCCCTTAAGTATAGTTTGGGAGCATATCAGGCCAAGGGAAGGATGTTTTGGGTGGTTTTGCAATATCTTCATTCTGTAAAGTTAGATGTGCCCAACTGCTATACATATGCTTACAAATGCAATTTTACTTATATTCTTGTTGTTTCAGCTCAGAAATGACTTGGTTACTAGAGTTTGAAGAATTGTAATGTTTTCTGTCAAATACACCTGTAAACTCTTCACCAATGACAGATATTGCCCTTAAGTATAGTTTGGGAGCATATCAGGCCAAGGGAAGGATGTTTTGGGTGGTTTTGCAATATCTTCATTCTGTAAAGTTAGATGTGCCCAACTGCATTACATATGCTTACAAATGCAATTTTACCTATATTCTTGTTGTTTCAGCTCAGAAATGACTTGGTTACTAGAGTTTGATGAATTGTAATGTTTTCTGT
The DNA here is from genome assembly GCF_036373705.1 of Amia ocellicauda. Lineage (NCBI taxonomy): Eukaryota > Metazoa > Chordata > Actinopteri > Amiiformes > Amiidae > Amia > Amia ocellicauda. Next base: position 53,330,038 of record NC_089852.1, read on the forward strand.
CAAATACACATGAAAACTCTTTACCAATGACACTGAATAGCATTATGTATATTGTGGGTGCATATCAGGCTAAGAGAAGCTTGTTTAGGATGGTTTTGCAATATCTTCATTCTGTAAAGTTAGATGTGCCCAACTGCAATACATATGCTTACAAATGCAATTTTACCTATATTCTTGTTGTTTCAGCTCAGAAATGACTTGGTTACTAAAGTTTGATGAATTGTAATGTTTTCTGTCAAATACACTTGTAAACTCTTCACCAATGACAGATATTGCCCTTAAGTATAGTTTGGGAGCATATCAGGCCAAGGGAAGGATGTTTTGGGTGGTTTTGCAATATCTTCATTCTGTAAAGTTAGATGTGCCCAACTGCATTACATATGCTTACAAATGCAATTTTACCTATATTCTTGTTGTTTCAGCTCAGAAATGACTTGGTTACTAGAGTTTGATGAATTGTAATGTTTTCTGTCAAATACACTTGTAAACTCTTCACCAATGACAGATATTGCCCTTAAGTATAGTTTGGGAGCATATCAGGCCAAGGGAAGGATGTTTTGGGTGGTTTTGCAATATCTTCATTCTGTAAAGTTAGATGTGCCCAACTGCATTACATATGCTTACAAATGCAATTTTACCTATATTCTTGTTGTTTCAGATCAGAAATGACTTGGTTACTAAAGTTTGATGAATTGTAATGTTTTCTGTCAAATAGACTTGTAAACTCTTCACCAATGACAGATATTGCCCTTAAGTATAGTTTGGGAGCATATCAGGCCAAGGGAAGGATGTTTTGGGTGGTTTTGCAATATCTTCATTCTGTAAAGTTAGATGTGCCCAACTGCAATACATATGCTTACAAATGCAATTTTACTTATATTCTTGTTGTTTCAGCTCAGAAATGACTTGGTTACTAGAGTTTGAAGAATTGTAATGTTTTCTGTCAAATACACTTGTAAACTCTTCACCAATGACAGATATTGCCCTTAAGTATAGTTTGGGAGCATATCAGGCCAAGGGAAGGATGTTTTGGGTGGTTTTGCAATATCTTCATTCTGTAAAGTTAGATGTGCCCAACTGCATTACATATGCTTACAAATGCAATTTTACCTATATTCTTGTTGTTTCAGCTCAGAAATGACTTGGTTACTAGAGTTTGATGAATTGTAATGTTTTCTGTCAAATACACATGAAAACTCTTTACCAATGACACTGAATAGCATTATGTATATTGTGGGTGCATATCAGGCTAAGAGAAGCTTGTTTAGGATGGTTTTGCAATATCTTCATTCTGTAAAGTTAGATGTGCCCAACTGCAATACATATGCTTACAAATGCAATTTTACCTATATTCTTGTTGTTTCAGCTCAGAAATGACTTGGTTACTAAAGTTTGATGAATTGTAATGTTTTCTGTCAAATACACTTGTAAACTCTTCACCAATGACAGATATTGCCCTTAAGTATAGTTTGGGAGCATATCAGGCCAAGGGAAGGATGTTTTGGGTGGTTTTGCAATATCTTCATTCTGTAAAGTTAGATGTGCCCAACTGCATTACATATGCTTACAAATGCAATTTTACCTATATTCTTGTTGTTTCAGCTCAGAAATGACTTGGTTACTAGAGTTTGATGAATTGTAATGTTTTCTGTCAAATACACATGAAAACTCTTTACCAATGACACTGAATAGCATTATGTATATTGTGGGTGCAAATCAGGCTAAGAGAAGCTTGTTTAGGATGGTTTTGCAATATCTTCATTCTGTAAAGTTAGATGTACCCAACTGCAATACATATGCTTACAAATGCAATTTTACCTATATTCTTGTTGTTTCAGCTCAGAAATGACTTGGTTACTAAAGTTTGATTAATTGTAATGTATTCTGTCAAATACACTTGTAAACTCTTCACCAATGACAGATATTGCCCTTAAGTATAGTTTGGGAGCATATCAGGCCAAGGGAAGGATGTTTTGGGTGGTTTTGCAATATCTTCATTCTGTAAAGTTAGATGTGCCCAACTGCAATACATATGCTTACAAATGCAATTTTACTTATATTCTTGTTGTTTCAGCTCAGAAATGACTTGGTTACTAGAGTTTGAAGAATTGTAATGTTTTCTGTCAAATACACTTGTAAACTCTTCACCAATGACAGATATTGCCCTTAAGTATAGTTTGGGAGCATATCAGGCCAAGGGAAGGATGTTTTGGGTGGTTTTGCAATATCTTCATTCTGTAAAGTTAGATGTGCCCAACTGCATTACATATGCTTACAAATGCAATTTTACCTATATTCTTGTTGTTTCAGCTCAGAAATGACTTGGTTACTAAAGTTTGATGAATTGTAATGTTTTCTGTCAAATACACTTGTAAACTCTTCACCAATGACAGATATTGCCCTTAAGTATAGTTTGGGAGCATATCAGGCCAAGGGAAGGATGTTTTGGGTGGTTTTGCAATATCTTCATTCTGTAAAGTTAGATGTGCCCAACTGCATTACATATGCTTACAAATGCAATTTTACCTATATTCTTGTTGTTTCAGCTCAGAAATGACTTGGTTACTAGAGTTTGATGAATTGTAATGTTTTCTGTCAAATACACATGAAAACTCTTTACCAATGACACTGAATAGCATTATGTATATTGTGGGTGCAAATCAGGCTAAGATAAGCTTGTTTAGGATGGTTTTGCAATATCTTCATTCTGTAAAGTTAGATGTACCCAACTGCAATACATATGCTTACAAATGCAATTTTACCTATATTCTTGTTGTTTCAGCTCAGAAATGACTTGGTTACTAAAGTTTGATTAATTGTAATGTATTCTGTCAAATACACTTGTAAACTCTTCACCAATGACAGATATTGCCCTTAAGTATAGTTTGGGAGCATATCAGGCCAAGGGAAGGATGTTTTGGGTGGTTTTGCAATATCTTCATTCTGTAAAGTTAGATGTGCCCAACTGCAATACATATGCTTACAAATGCAATTTTACTTATATTCTTGTTGTTTCAGCTCAGAAATGACTTGGTTACTAGAGTTTGAAGAATTGTAATGTTTTCTGTCAAATACACTTGTAAACTCTTCACCAATGACAGATATTGCCCTTAAGTATAGTTTGGGAGCATATCAGGCCAAGGGAAGGATGTTTTGGGTGGTTTTGCAATATCTTCATTCTGTAAAGTTAGATGTGCCCAACTGCATTACATATGCCTACAAATGCAATTTTACCTATATTCTTGTTGTTTCAGCTCAGAAATGACTTGGTTACTAGAGTTTGATGAATTGTAATGTTTTCTGTCAAATACACTTGTAAACTCTTCACCAATGACAGATATTGCCCTGAAGTATAGTTTGGGAGCATATCAGGGCAAGGGAAGGATGTTTTGGGTGGTTTTGCAATATCTTCATTCTGTAAAGTTAGATGTGCCCAACTGCATTACATATGCCTACAAATGCAATTTTACTTATATTCTTGTTGTTTCAGCTCAGAAATGACTTGGTTACTAGAGTTTGAAGAATTGTAATGTTTTCTGTCAAATACACTTGTAAACTCTTCACCAATGACAGATATTGCCCTTAAGTATAGTTTGGGAGCATATCAGGCCAAGGGAAGGATGTTTTGGGTGGTTTTGCAATATCTTCATTCTGTAAAGTTAGATGTGCCCAACTGCATTACATATGCTTACAAATGCAATTTTACCTATATTCTTGTTGTTTCAGCTCAGAAATGACTTGGTTACTAGAGTTTGATGAATTGTAATGTTTTCTGTCAAATACACATGAAAACTCTTTACCAATGACACTGAATAGCATTATGTATATTGTGGGTGTATATCAGGCTAAGAGAAGCTTGTTTAGGATGGTTTTGCAATATCTTCATTCTGTAAAGTTAGATGTGCCCAACTGCAATACATATGCTTACAAATGCAATTTTACCTATATTCTTGTTGTTTCAGCTCAGAAATGACTTGGTTACTAAAGTTTGATGAATTGTAATGTTTTCTGTCAAATACACTTGTAAACTCTTCACCAATGACAGATATTGCCCTTAAGTATAGTTTGGGAGCATATCAGGCCAAGGGAAGGATGTTTTGGGTGGTTTTGCAATATCTTCATTCTGTAAAGTTAGATGTGCCCAACTGCATTACATATGCCTACAAATGCAATTTTACCTATATTCTTGTTGTTTCAGCTCAGAAATGACTTGGTTACTAGAGTTTGATGAATTGTAATGTTTTCTGTCAAATACACTTGTAAACTCTTCACCAATGACAGATATTGCCCTGAAGTATAGTTTGGGAGCATATCAGGGCAAGGGAAGGATGTTTTGGGTGGTTTTGCAATATCTTCATTCTGTAAAGTTAGATGTGCCCAACTGCATTACATATGCCTACAAATGCAATTTTACTTATATTCTTGTTGTTTCAGCTCAGAAATGACTTGGTTACTAGAGTTTGAAGAATTGTAATGTTTTCTGTCAAATACACTTGTAAACTCTTCACCAATGACAGATATTGCCCTTAAGTATAGTTTGGGAGCATATCAGGCCAAGGGAAGGATGTTTTGGGTGGTTTTGCAATATCTTCATTCTGTAAAGTTAGATGTGCCCAACTGCATTACATATGCTTACAAATGCAATTTTACCTATATTCTTGTTGTTTCAGCTCAGAAATGACTTGGTTACTAGAGTTTGATGAATTGTAATGTTTTCTGTCAAATACACATGAAAACTCTTTACCAATGACACTGAATAGCATTATGTATATTGTGGGTGTATATCAGGCTAAGAGAAGCTTGTTTAGGATGGTTTTGCAATATCTTCATTCTGTAAAGTTAGATGTGCCCAACTGCAATACATATGCTTACAAATGCAATTTTACCTATATTCTTGTTGTTTCAGCTCAGAAATGACTTGGTTACTAAAGTTTGATGAATTGTAATGTTTTCTGTCAAATACACTTGTAAACTCTTCACCAATGACAGATATTGCCCTTAAGTATAGTTTGGGAGCATATCAGGCCAAGGGAAGGATGTTTTGGGTGGTTTTGCAATATCTTCATTCTGTAAAGTTAGATGTGCCCAACTGCATTACATATGCCTACAAATGCAATTTTACCTATATTCTTGTTGTTTCAGCTCAGAAATGACTTGGTTACTAGAGTTTGATGAATTGTAATGTTTTCTGTCAAATACACTTGTAAACTCTTTACCAATGACACTGAATAGCATTATGTATATTGTGGGTGCATATCAGGCTAAGAGAAGCTTGTTTAGGATGGTTTTGCAATATCTTCATTCTGTAAAGTTAGATGTGCCCAACTGCTATACATATGCTTACAAATGCAATTTTACCAATATTCTTGTTGTTTCAGCTCAGAAATGACTTGGTTACTAAAGTTTGATGAATTGTAATGTTTTCTGTCAAATACACTTGTAAACTCTTCACCAATGACAGATATTGCCCTTAAGTATAGTTTGGGAGCATATCAGGGCAAGGGAAGGATGTTTTGGGTGGTTTTGCAATATCTTCATTCTGTAAAGTTAGATGTGCCCAACTGCATTACATATGCCTACAAATGCAATTTTACCTATATTCTTGTTGTTTCAGCTCAGAAATGACTTGGTTACTAGAGTTTGAAGAATTGTAATGTTTTCTGTCAAATACACTTGTAAACTCTTCACCAATGACAGATATTGCCCTTAAGTATAGTTTGGGAGCATATCAGGCCAAGGGAAGGATGTTTTGGGTGGTTTTGCAATATCTTCATTCTGTAAAGTTAGATGTGCCCAACTGCATTACATATGCTTACAAATGCAATTTTACCTATATTCTTGTTGTTTCAGCTCAGAAATGACTTGGTTACTAGAGTTTGATGAATTGTAATGTTTTCTGTCAAATACACATGAAAACTCTTTACCAATGACACTGAATAGCATTATGTATATTGTGGGTGTATATCAGGCTAAGAGAAGCTTGTTTAGGATGGTTTTGCAATATCTTCATTCTGTAAAGTTAGATGTGCCCAACTGCAATACATATGCTTACAAATGCAATTTTACCTATATTCTTGTTGTTTCAGCTCAGAAATGACTTGGTTACTAAAGTTTGATTAATTGTAATGTTTTCTGTCAAATACACTTGTAAACTCTTCACCAATGACAGATATTGCCCTTAAGTATAGTTTGGGAGCATATCAGGCCAAGGGAAGGATGTTTTGGGTGGTTTTGCAATATCTTCATTCTGTAAAGTTAGATGTGCCCAACTACATTACATATGCTTACAAATGCAATTTTACCTATATTCTTGTTGTTTCAGCTCAGAAATGACTTGGTTACTAAAGTTTGATGAATTGTAATGTTTTCTGTCAAATACACTTGTAAACTCTTCACCAATGACAGATATTGCCCTTAAGTATAGTTTGGGAGCATATCAGGCCAAGGGAAGGATGTTTTGGGTGGTTTTGCAATATCTTCATTCTGTAAAGTTAGATGTGCCCAACTGCAATACATATGCTTACAAATGCAATTTTACTTATATTCTTGTTGTTTCAGCTCAGAAATGACTTGGTTACTAGAGTTTGAAGAATTGTAATGTTTTCTGTCAAATACACTTGTAAACTCTTCACCAATGACAGATATTGCCCTTAAGTATAGTTTGGGAGCATATCAGGCCAAGGGAAGGATGTTTTGGGTGGTTTTGCAATATCTTCATTCTGTAAAGTTAGATGTGCCCAACTGCATTACATATGCTTACAAATGCAATTTTACCTATATTCTTGTTGTTTCAGCACAGAAATGACTTGGTTACTAGAGTTTGATGAATTGTAATGTTTTCTGTCAAATACACATGAAAACTCTTTACCAATGACACTGAATAGCATTATGTATATTGTGGGTGCATATCAGGCTAAGAGAAGCTTGTTTAGGATGGTTTTGCAATATCTTCATTCTGTAAAGTTAGATGTGCCCAACTGCAATACATATGCTTACAAATGCAATTTTACCTATATTCTTGTTGTTTCAGCTCAGAAATGACTTGGTTACTAAAGTTTGATGAATTGTAATGTTTTCTGTCAAATACACTTGTAATCTCTTCACCAATGACAGATATTGCCCTTAAGTATAGTTTGGGAGCATATCAGGCCAAGGGAAGGATGTTTTGGGTGGTTTTGCAATATCTTCATTCTGTAAAGTTAGATGTGCCCAACTGCATTACATATGCTTACAAATGCAATTTTACCTATATTCTTGTTGTTTCAGCACAGAAATGACTTGGTTACTAGAGTTTGATGAATTGTAATGTTTTCTGTCAAATACACATGAAAACTCTTTACCAATGACACTGAATAGCATTATGTATATTGTGGGTGCATATCAGGCTAAGAGAAGCTTGTTTAGGATGGTTTTGCAATATCTTCATTCTGTAAAGTTAGATGTGCCCAACTGCAATACATATGCTTACAAATGCAATTTTACCTATATTCTTGTTGTTTCAGCTCAGAAATGACTTGGTTACTAAAGTTTGATGAATTGTAATGTTTTCTGTCAAATACACTTGTAAACTCTTCACCAATGACAGATATTGCCCTTAAGTATAGTTTGGGAGCATATCAGGCCAAGGGAAGGATGTTTTGGGTGGTTTTGCAATATCTTCATTCTGTAAAGTTAGATGTGCCCAACTGCTATACATATGCTTACAAATGCAATTTTACCAATATTCTTGTTGTTTCAGCTCAGAAATGACTTGGTTACTAAAGTTTGATGAATTGTAATGTTTTCTGTCAAATACACTTGTAAACTCTTCACCAATGACAGATATTGCCCTTAAGTATAGTTTGGGAGCATATCAGGCCAAGGGAAGGATGTTTTGGGTGGTTTTGCAATATCTTCATTCTGTAAAGTTAGATGTGCCCAACTGCATTACATATGCCTACAAATGCAATTTTACCTATATTCTTGTTGTTTCAGCTCAGAAATGACTTGGTTACTAGAGTTTGATGAATTGTAATGTTTTCTGTCAAATACACTTGTAAACTCTTCACCAATGACAGATATTGCCCTTAAGTATAGTTTGGGAGCATATCAGGCCAAGGGAAGGATGTTTTGGGTGGTTTTGCAATATGTTCATTCTGTAAAGTTAGATGTGCCCAACTGCAATACATATGCTTACAAATGCAATTTTACTTATATTCTTGTTGTTTCAGCTCAGAAATGACTTGGTTACTAGAGTTTGAAGAATTGTAATGTTTTCTGTCAAATACACTTGTAAACTCTTCACCAATGACAGATATTGCCCTTAAGTATAGTTTGGGAGCATATCAGGCCAAGGGAAGGATGTTTTGGGTGGTTTTGCAATATCTTCATTCTGTAAAGTTAGATGTGCCCAACTGCATTACATATGCTTACAAATGCAATTTTACCTATATTCTTGTTGTTTCAGCACAGAAATGACTTGGTTACTAGAGTTTGATGAATTGTAATGTTTTCTGTCAAATACACATGAAAACTCTTTACCAATGACACTGAATAGCATTATGTATATTGTGGGTGCATATCAGGCTAAGAGAAGCTTGTTTAGGATGGTTTTGCAATATCTTCATTCTGTAAAGTTAGATGTGCCCAACTGCAATACATATGCTTACAAATGCAATTTTACCTATATTCTTGTTGTTTCAGCTCAGAAATGACTTGGTTACTAAAGTTTGATTAATTGTAATGTTTTCTGTCAAATACACTTGTAAACTCTTCACCAATGACAGATATTGCCTTTAAGTATAGTTTGGGAGCATATCAGGCCAAGGGAAGGATGTTTTGGGTGGTTTTGCAATATCTTCATTCTGTAAAGTTAGATGTGCCCAACTGCAATACATATGCTTACAAATGCAATTTTACCTATATTCTTGTTGTTTCAGATCAGAAATGACTTGGTTACTAAAGTTTGATGAATTGTAATGTTTTCTGTCAAATAGACTTGTAAACTCTTCACCAATGACAGATATTGCCCTTAAGTATAGTTTGGGAGCATATCAGGCCAAGGGAAGGATGTTTTGGGTGGTTTTGCAATATCTTCATTCTGTAAAGTTAGATGTGCCCAACTGCAATACATATGCTTACAAATGCAATTTTACTTATATTCTTGTTGTTTCAGCTCAGAAATGACTTGGTTACTAGAGTTTGAAGAATTGTAATGTTTTCTGTCAAATACACTTGTAAACTCTTCACCAATGACAGATATTGCCCTTAAGTATAGTTTGGGAGCATATCAGGCCAAGGGAAGGATGTTTTGGGTGGTTTTGCAATATCTTCATTCTGTAAAGTTAGATGTGCCCAACTGCATTACATATGCTTACAAATGCAATTTTACCTATATTCTTGTTGTTTCAGCTCAGAAATGACTTGGTTACTAGAGTTTGATGAATTGTAATGTTTTCTGTCAAATACACATGAAAACTCTTTACCAATGACACTGAATAGCATTATGTATATTGTGGGTGCATATCAGGCTAAGAGAAGCTTGTTTAGGATGGTTTTGCAATATCTTCATTCTGTAAAGTTAGATGTGCCCAACTGCAATACATATGCTTACAAATGCAATTTTACTTATATTCTTGTTGTTTCAGCTCAGAAATGACTTGGTTACTAGAGTTTGAAGAATTGTAATGTTTTCCGTCAAATACACTTGTAAACTCTTCACCAATGACAGATATTGCCCTTAAGTATAGTTTGGGAGCATATCAGGCCAAGGGAAGGATGTTTTGGGTGGTTTTGCAATATCTTCATTCTGTAAAGTTAGATGTGCCCAACTGCATTACATATGCTTACAAATGCAATTTTACCTATATTCTTGTTGTTTCAGCTCAGAAATGACTTGGTTACTAGAGTTTGATGAATTGTAATGTTTTCTGTCAAATACACATGAAAACTCTTTACCAATGACACTGAATAGCATTATGTATATAGTGGGTGCATATCAGGCTAAGAGAAGCTTGTTTTGGGTGGTTTTGCAATATCTTCATTCTGTAAAGTTAGATGTGCCCAACTGCATTACATATGCCTACAAATGCAATTTTACCTATATTCTTGTTGTTTCAGCTCAGAAATGACTTGGTTACTAGAGTTTGATGAATTGTAATGTTTTCTGTCAAATACACTTGTAAACTCTTCACCAATGACAGATATTGCCCTTAAGTATAGTTTGGGAGCATATCAGGCCAAGGGAAGGATGTTTTGGGTGGTTTTGCAATATCTTCATTCTGTAAAGTTAGATGTGCCCAACTGCTATACATATGCTTACAAATGCAATTTTACCAATATTCTTGTTGTTTCAGCTCAGAAATGACTTGGTTACTAAAGTTTGATGAATTGTAATGTTTTCTGTCAAATACACTTGTAAACTCTTCACCAATGACAGATATTGCCCTTAAGTATAGTTTGGGAGCATATCAGGCCAAGGGAAGGATGTTTTGGGTGGTTTTGCAATATCTTCATTCTGTAAAGTTAGATGTGCCCAACTGCATTACATATGCCTACAAATGCAATTTTACCTATATTCTTGTTGTTTCAGCTCAGAAATGACTTGGTTACTAGAGTTTGATGAATTGTAATGTTTTCTGTCAAATACACTTGTAAACTCTTCACCAATGACAGATATTGCCCTTAAGTATAGTTTGGGAGCATATCAGGCCAAGGGAAGGATGTTTTGGGTGGTTTTGCAATATCTTCATTCTGTAAAGTTAGATGTGCCCAACTGCATTACATATGCTTACAAATGCAATTTTACCTATATTCTTGTTGTTTCAGATCAGAAATGACTTGGTTACTAAAGTTTGATGAATTGTAATGTTTTCTGACAAATAGACTTGTAAACTCTTCACCAATGACAGATATTGCCCTTAAGTATAGTTTGGGAGCATATCAGGCCAAGGGAAGGATGTTTTGGGTGGTTTTGCAATATCTTCATTCTTTAAAGTTAGATGTGCCCAACTGCAATACATATGCTTACAAATGCAATTTTACTTATATTCTTGTTGTTTCAGCTCAGAAATGACTTGGTTACTAGAGTTTGAAGAATTGTAATGTTTTCTGTCAAATACACTTGTAAACTTTTCACCAATGACAGATATTGCCCTTAAGTATAGTTTGGGAGCATATCAGGCCAAGGGAAGGATGTTTTGGGTGGTTTTGCAATATCTTCATTCTGTAAAGTTAGATGTGCCCAACTGCATTACATATGCTTACAAATGCAATTTTACCTATATTCTTGTTGTTTCAGCTCAGAAATGACTTGGTTACTAGAGTTTGATGAATTGTAATGTTTTCTGTCAAATACACATGAAAACTCTTTACCAATGACACTGAATAGCATTATGTATATTGTGGGTGTATATCAGGCTAAGAGAAGCTTGATTAGGATGGTTTTGCAATATCTTCATTCTGTAAAGTTAGATGTGCCCAACTGCAATACATATGCTTACAAATGCAATTTTACCTATATTCTTGTTGTTTCAGCTCAGAAATGACTTGGTTACTAAAGTTTGATTAATTGTAATGTTTTCTGTCAAATACACTTGTAAACTCTTCACCAATGACAGATATTGCCCTTAAGTATAGTTTGGGAGCATATCAGGCCAAGGGAAGGATGTTTTGGGTGGTTTTGCAATATCTTCATTCTGTAAAGTTAGATGTGCCCAACTACATTACATATGCTTACAAATGCAATTTTACCTATATTCTTGTTGTTTCAGCTCAGAAATGACTTGGTTACTAAAGTTTGATGAATTGTAATGTTTTCTGTCAAATACACTTGTAAACTCTTCACCAATGACAGATATTGCCCTTAAGTATAGTTTGGGAGCATATCAGGCCAAGGGAAGGATGTTTTGGGTGGTTTTGCAATATCTTCATTCTGTAAAGTTAGATGTGCCCAACTGCAATACATATGCTTACAAATGCAATTTTACTTATATTCTTGTTGTTTCAGCTCAGAAATGACTTGGTTACTAGAGTTTGAAGAATTGTAATGTTTTCTGTCAAATACACTTGTAAACTCTTCACCAATGACAGATATTGCCCTTAAGTATAGTTTGGGAGCATATCAGGCCAAGGGAAGGATGTTTTGGGTGGTTTTGCAATATCTTCATTCTGTAAAGTTAGATGTGCCCAACTGCATTACATATGCTTACAAATGCAATTTTACCTATATTCTTGTTGTTTCAGCTCAGAAATGACTTGGTTACTAGAGTTTGATGAATTGTAATGTTTTCTGTCAAATACACATGAAAACTCTTTACCAATGACACTGAATAGCATTATGTATATTGTGGGTGCATATCAGGCTAAGAGAAGCTTGTTTAGGATGGTTTTGCAATATCTTCATTCTGTAAAGTTAGATGTGCCCAACTGCAATACATATGCTTACAAATGCAATTTTACCTATATTCTTGTTGTTTCAGCTCAGAAATGACTTGGTTACTAAAGTTTGATGAATTGTAATGTTTTCTGTCAAATACACTTGTAAACTCTTCACCAATGACAGATATTGCCCTTAAGTATAGTTTGGGAGCATATCAGGCCAAGGGAAGGATGTTTTGGGTGGTTTTGCAATATCTTCATTCTGTAAAGTTAGATGTGCCCAACTGCTATACATATGCTTACAAATGCAATTTTACCAATATTCTTGTTGTTTCAGCTCAGAAATGACTTGGTTACTAAAGTTTGATGAATTGTAATGTTTTCTGTCAAATACACTTGTAAACTCTTCACCAATGACAGATATTGCCCTTAAGTATAGTTTGGGAGCATATCAGGCCAAGGGAAGGATGTTTTGGGTGGTTTTGCAATATCTTCATTCTGTAAAGTTAGATGTGCCCAACTGCATTACATATGCCTACAAATGCAATTTTACCTATATTCTTGTTGTTTCAGCTCAGAAATGACTTGGTTACTAGAGTTTGATGAATTGTAATGTTTTCTGTCAAATACACTTGTAAACTCTTCACCAATGACAGATATTGCCCTTAAGTATAGTTTGGGAGCATATCAGGCCAAGGGAAGGATGTTTTGGGTGGTTTTGCAATATCTTCATTCTGTAAAGTTAGATGTGCCCAACTGCTATACATATGCTTACAAATGCAATTTTACCAATATTCTTGTTGTTTCAGCTCAGAAATGACTTGGTTACTAAAGTTTGATGAATTGTAATGTATTCTGTCAAATACACTTGTAAACTCTTCACCAATGACAGATATTGCCCTTAAGTATAGTTTGGGAGCATATCAGGCCAAGGGAAGGATGTTTTGGGTGGTTTTGCAATATCTTCATTCTGTAAAGTTAGATGTGCCCAACTGCATTACATATGCCTACAAATGCAATTTTACCTATATTCTTGTTGTTTCAGCTCAGAAATGACTTGGTTACTAGAGTTTGATGAATTGTAATGTTTTCTGTCAAATACACTTGTAAACTCTTCACCAATGACAGATATTGCCCTTAAGTATAGTTTGGGAGCATATCAGGCCAAGGGAAGGATGTTTTGGGTGGTTTTGCAATATCTTCATTCTGTAAAGTTAGATGTGCCCAACTGCATTACATATGCTTACAAATGCAATTTTACCTATATTCTTGTTGTTTCAGATCAGAAATGACTTGGTTACTAAAGTTTGATGAATTGTAATGTTTTCTGACAAATAGACTTGTAAACTCTTCACCAATGACAGATATTGCCCTTAAGTATAGTTTGGGAGCATATCAGGCCAAGGGAAGGATGTTTTGGGTGGTTTTGCAATATCTTCATTCTTTAAAGTTAGATGTGCCCAACTGCAATACATATGCTTACAAATGCAATTTTACTTATATTCTTGTTGTTTCAGCTCAGAAATGACTTGGTTACTAGAGTTTGAAGAATTGTAATGTTTTCTGTCAAATACACTTGTAAACTTTTCACCAATGACAGATATTGCCCTTAAGTATAGTTTGGGAGCATATCAGGCCAAGGGAAGGATGTTTTGGGTGGTTTTGCAATATCTTCATTCTGTAAAGTTAGATGTGCCCAACTGCATTACATATGCTTACAAATGCAATTTTACCTATATTCTTGTTGTTTCAGCTCAGAAATGACTTGGTTACTAGAGTTTGATGAATTGTAATGTTTTCTGTCAAATACACATGAAAACTCTTTACCAATGACACTGAATAGCATTATGTATATTGTGGGTGTATATCAGGCTAAGAGAAGCTTGTTTAGGATGGTTTTGCAATATCTTCATTCTGTAAAGTTAGATGTGCCCAACTGCAATACATATGCTTACAAATGCAATTTTACCTATATTCTTGTTGTTTCAGCTCAGAAATGACTTGGTTACTAAAGTTTGATTAATTGTAATGTTTTCTGTCAAATACACTTGTAAACTCTTCACCAATGACAGATATTGCCCTTAAGTATAGTTTGGGAGCATATCAGGCCAAGGGAAGGATGTTTTGGGTGGTTTTGCAATATCTTCATTCTGTAAAGTTAGATGTGCCCAACTACATTACATATGCTTACAAATGCAATTTTACCTATATTCTTGTTGTTTCAGCTCAGAAATGACTTGGTTACTAAAGTTTGATGAATTGTAATGTTTTCTGTCAAATACACTTGTAAACTCTTCACCAATGACAGATATTGCCCTTAAGTATAGTTTGGGAGCATATCAGGCCAAGGGAAGGATGTTTTGGGTGGTTTTGCAATATCTTCATTCTGTAAAGTTAGATGTGCCCAACTGCAATACATATGCTTACAAATGCAATTTTACTTATATTCTTGTTGTTTCAGCTCAGAAATGACTTGGTTACTAGAGTTTGAAGAATTGTAATGTTTTCTGTCAAATACACTTGTAAACTCTTCACCAATGACAGATATTGCCCTTAAGTATAGTTTGGGAGCATATCAGGCCAAGGGAAGGATGTTTTGGGTGGTTTTGCAATATCTTCATTCTGTAAAGTTAGATGTGCCCAACTGCATTACATATGCTTACAAATGCAATTTTACCTATATTCTTGTTGTTTCAGCTCAGAAATGACTTGGTTACTAGAGTTTGATGAATTGTAATGTTTTCTGTCAAATACACATGAAAACTCTTTACCAATGACACTGAATAGCATTATGTATATTGTGGGTGCATATCAGGCTAAGAGAAGCTTGTTTAGGATGGTTTTGCAATATCTTCATTCTGTAAAGTTAGATGTGCCCAACTGCAATACATATGCTTACAAATGCAATTTTACCTATATTCTTGTTGTTTCAGCTCAGAAATGACTTGGTTACTAAAGTTTGATGAATTGTAATGTTTTCTGTCAAATACACTTGTAAACTCTTCACCAATGACAGATATTGCCCTTAAGTATAGTTTGGGAGCATATCAGGCCAAGGGAAGGATGTTTTGGGTGGTTTTGCAATATCTTCATTCTGTAAAGTTAGATGTGCCCAACTGCTATACATATGCTTACAAATGCAATTTTACCAATATTCTTGTTGTTTCAGCTCAGAAATGACTTGGTTACTAAAGTTTGATGAATTGTCATGTTTTCTGTCAAATACACTTGTAAACTCTTCACCAATGACAGATATTGCCCTTAAGTATAGTTTGGGAGCATATCAGGGCAAGGGAAGGATGTTTTGGGTGGTTTTGCAATATCTTCATTCTGTAAAGTTAGATGTGCCCAACTGCATTACATATGCCTACAAATGCAATTTTACCTATATTCTTGTTGTTTCAGCTCAGAAATGACTTGGTTACTAGAGTTTGATGAATTGTAATGTTTTCTGTCAAATACACTTGTAAACTCTTCACCAATGACAGATATTGCCCTTAAGTATAGTTTGGGAGCATATCAGGCCAAGGGAAGGATGTTTTGGGTGGTTTTGCAATATCTTCATTCTGTAAAGTTAGATGTGCCCAACTGCAATACATATGCTTACAAATGCAATTTTACTTATATTCTTGTTGTTTCAGCTCAGAAATGACTTGGTTACTAGAGTTTGAAGAATTGTAATGTTTTCTGTCAAATACACTTGTAAACTCTTCACCAATGACAGATATTGCCCTTAAGTATAGTTTGGGAGCATATCAGGCCAAGGGAAGGATGTTTTGGGTGGTTTTGCAATATCTTCATTCTGTAAAGTTAGATGTGCCAAACTGCATTACATATGCTTACAAATGCAATTTTACCTATATTCTTGTTGTTTCAGCTCAGAAATGACTTGGTTACTAGAGTTTGATGAATTGTAATGTTTTCTGTCAAATACACATGAAAACTCTTTACCAATGACACTGAATAGCATTTTGTATATTGTGGGTGCATATCAGGCTAAGAGAAGCTTGTTTAGGATGGTTTTGCAATATCTTCATTCTGTAAAGTTAGATGTGCCCAACTGCAATACATATGCTTACAAATGCAATTTTACCTATATTCTTGTTGTTTCAGCTCAGAAATGACTTGGTTACTAAAGTTTGATGAATTGAATGTTTTCTGTCAAATACACTTGTAAACTCTTCACCAATGACAGATATTGCCCTTAAGTATAGTTTGGGAGCATATCAGGCCAAGGGAAGGATGTTTTGGGTGGTTTTGCAATATCTTCATTCTGTAAAGTTAGATGTGCCCAACTGCTATACATATGCTTACAAATGCAATTTTACCAATATTCTTGTTGTTTCAGCTCAGAAATGACTTGGTTACTAAAGTTTGATGAATTGTAATGTTTTCTGTCAAATACACTTGTAAACTCTTCACCAATGACAGATATTGCCCTTAAGTATAGTTTGGGAGCATATCAGGCCAAGGGAAGGATGTTTTGGGTGGTTTTGCAATATCTTCATTCTGTAAAGTTAGATGTGCCCAACTGCATTACATATGCCTACAAATGCAATTTTACCTATATTCTTGTTGTTTCAGCTCAGAAATGACTTGGTTACTAGAGTTTGATGAATTGTAATGTTTTCTGTCAAATACACTTGTAAACTCTTCACCAATGACAGATATTGCCCTTAAGTATAGTTTGGGAGCATATCAGGCCAAGGGAAGGATGTTTTGGGTGGTTTTGCAATATCTTCATTCTGTAAAGTTAGATGTGCCCAACTGCATTACATATGCTTACAAATGCAATTTTACCTATATTCTTGTTGTTTCAGATCAGAAATGACTTGGTTACTAAAGTTTGATGAATTGTAATGTTTTCTGTCAAATACACTTGTAAACTCTTCACCAATGACAGATATTGCCCTTAAGTATAGTTTGGGAGCATATCAGGCCAAGGGAAGGATGTTTTGGGTGGTTTTGCAATATCTTCATTCTGTAAAGTTAGATGTGCCCAACTGCAATACATATGCTTACAAATGCAATTTTACTTATATTCTTGTTGTTTCAGCTCAGAAATGACTTGGTTACTAGAGTTTGAAGAATTGTAATGTTTTCTGTCAAATACACTTGTAAACTTTTCACCAATGACAGATATTGCCCTTAAGTATAGTTTGGGAGCATATCAGGCCAAGGGAAGGATGTTTTGGGTGGTTTTGCAATATCTTCATTCTGTAAAGTTAGATGTGCCCAACTGCATTACATATGCTTACAAATGCAATTTTACCTATATTCTTGTTGTTTCAGCTCAGAAATGACTTGGTTACTAGAGTTTGATGAATTGTAATGTTTTCTGTCAAATACACATGAAAACTCTTTACCAATGACACTGAATAGCATTATGTATATTGTGGGTGTATATCAGGCTAAGAGAAGCTTGTTTAGGATGGTTTTGCAATATCTTCATTCTGTAAAGTTAGATGTGCCCAACTGCAATACATATGCTTACAAATGCAATTTTACCTATATTCTTGTTGTTTCAGCTCAGAAATGACTTGGTTACTAAAGTTTGATGAATTGTAATGTTTTCTGTCAAATACACTTGTAAACTCTTCACCAATGACAGATATTGCCCTTAAGTATAGTTTGGGAGCATATCAGGCCAAGGGAAGGATGTTTTGGGTGGTTTTGCAATATCTTCATTCTGTAAAGTTAGATGTGCCCAACTACATTACATATGCTTACAAATGCAATTTTACCTATATTCTTGTTGTTTCAGCTCAGAAATGACTTGGTTACTAAAGTTTGATGAATTGTAATGTTTTCTGTCAAATACACTTGTAAACTCTTCACCAATGACAGATATTGCCCTTAAGTATAGTTTGGGAGCATATCAGGCCAAGGGAAGGATGTTTTGGGTGGTTTTGCAATATCTTCATTCTGTAAAGTTAGATGTGCCCAACTGCATTACATATGCTTACAAATGCAATTTTACCTATATTCTTGTTGTTTCAGCTCAGAAATGACTTGGTTACTAGAGTTTGATGAATTGTAATGTTTTCTGTCAAATACACATGAAAACTCTTTACCAATGACACTGAATAGCATTATGTATATTGTGGGTGCATATCAGGCTAAGAGAAGCTTGTTTAGGATGGTTTTGCAATATCTTCATTCTGTAAAGTTAGATGTGCCCAACTGCAATACATATGCTTACAAATGCAATTTTACCTATATTCTTGTTGTTTCAGCTCAGAAATGACTTGGTTACTAAAGTTTGATTAATTGTAATGTTTTCTGTCAAATACACTTGTAAACTCTTCACCAATGACAGATATTGCCCTTAAGTATAGTTTGGGAGCATATCAGGCCAAGGGAAGGATGTTTTGGGTGGTTTTGCAATATCTTCATTCTGTAAAGTTAGATGTGCCCAACTGCATTACATATGCTTACAAATGCAATTTTACCTATATTCTTGTTGTTTCAGCTCAGAAATGACTTGGTTACTAAAGTTTGATGAATTGTAATGTTTTCTGTCAAATACACTTGTAAACTCTTCACCAATGACAGATATTGCCCTTAAGTATAGTTTGGGAGCATATCAGGCCAAGGGAAGGATGTTTTTGGTGGTTTTGCAATATCTTCATTCTGCAAAGTTAGATGTGCCCAACTGCATTACATATGCTTACAAATGCAATTTTACCTATATTCTTGTTGATTCAGCTCAGAAATGACTTGGTTACTAGAGTTTGATGAATTGTAATGTTTTCTGTCAAATACACATGAAAACTCTTTACCAATGACACTGAATAGCATTATGTATATTGTGGGTGCATATCAGGCTAAGAGAAGCTTGTTTAGGATGGTTTTGCAATATCTTCATTCTGTAAAGTTAGATGTGCCCAACTGCAATACATATGCTTACAAATGCAATTTTACTTATATTCTTGTTGTTTCAGCTCAGAAATGACTTGGTTACTAGAGTTTGAAGAATTGTAATGTTTTCTGTCAAATACACTTGTAAACTCTTCACCAATGACAGATATTGCCCTTAAGTATAGTTTGGGAGCATATCAGGCCAAGGGAAGGATGTTTTGGGTGGTTTTGCAATATCTTCATTCTGTAAAGTTAGATGTGCCCAACTGCATTACATATGCTTACAAATGCAATATTACCTATATTCTTGTTGTTTCAGCTCAGAAATGACTTGGTTACTAGAGTTTGATGAATTGTAATGTTTTCTGTCAAATACACATGAAAACTCTTTACCAATGACACTGAATAGCATTATGTATATTGTGGGTGCATATCAGGCTAAGAGAAGCTTGTTTAGGATGGTTTTGCAATATCTTCATTCTGTAAAGTTAGATGTGCCCAACTGCAATACATATGCTTACAAATGCAATTTTACCTATATTCTTGTTGTTTCAGCTCAGAAATGACTTGGTTACTAAAGTTTGATGAATTGTAATGTTTTCTGTCAAATACACTTGTAAACTCTTCACCAATGACAGATATTGCCCTTAAGTATAGTTTGGGAGCATATCAGGCCAAGGGAAGGATGTTTTGGGTGGTTTTGCAATATCTTCATTCTGTAAAGTTAGATGTGCCCAACTGCATTACATATGCTTACAAATGCAATTTTACCAATATTCTTGTTGTTTCAGCTCAGAAATGACTTGGTTACTAAAGTTTGATGAATTGTAATGTTTTCATGCAAATACTCTTGTAAACTCTTCACCAATGACAGAGATTGCCCTTAAGTATAGTTTGGGAGCATATCAGGCCGAGGGAAGGATGTTTTGGGTGGTTTTGCAATATCTTCATTCTGTAAAGTTAGATGTGCCCAACTGCATTACATATGCCTACAAATGCAATTTTACCTATATTCTTGTTGTTTCAGCTCAGAAACGACTTGGCTACTAGAGTTTGATGAATTGTAATGTTTTCTGTCAAATACACTTGTAAACTCTTCACCAATGACAGATATTGCCCTTAAGTATAGTTTGGGAGCATATCAGGCCAAGGGAAGGATGTTTTGGGTGGTTTTGCAATATCTTCATTCTGTAAAGTTAGATGTGCCCAACTGCAATACATATGCTTACAAATGCAATTTTACTTATATTCTTGTTGTTTCAGATCAGAAATGACTTGGTTACTAGAGTTTGAAGAATTGTAATGTTTTCTGTCAAATACACTTGTAAACTCTTCACCAATGACAGATATTGCCCTTAAGTATAGTTTGGGAGCATATCAGGCCAAGGGAAGGATGTTTTGGGTGGTTTTGCAATATCTTCATTCTGTAAAGTTAGATGTGCCCAACTGCATTACATATGCTTACAAATGCAATTTTACCTATATTCTTGTTGTTTCAGCTCAGAAATGACTTGGTTACTAGAGTTTGATGAATTGTAATGTTTTCTGTCAAATACACATGAAAACTCTTTACCAATGACACTGAATAGCATTATGTATATTGTGGGTGCATATCAGGCTAAGAGAAGCTTGTTTAGGATGGTTTTGCAATATCTTCATTCTGTAAAGTTAGATGTGCCCAACTGCAATACATATGCTTACAAATGCAATTTTACCTATATTCTTGTTGTTTCAGCTCAGAAATGACTTGGTTACTAAAGTTTGATTAATTGTAATGTTTTCTGTCAAATACACTTGTAAACTCTTCACCAATGACAGATATTGCCCTTAAGTATAGTTTGGGAGCATATCAGGCCAAGGGAAGGATGTTTTGGGTGGTTTTGCAATATCTTCATTCTGTAAAGTTAGATGTGCCCAACTGCATTACATATGCTTACAAATGCAATTTTACCTATATTCTTGTTGTTTCAGCTCAGAAATGACTTGGTTACTAAAGTTTGATGAATTGTAATGTTTTCTGTCAAATACACTTGTAAACTCTTCACCAATGACAGATATTGCCCTTAAGTATAGTTTGGGAGCATATCAGGCCAAGGGAAGGATGTTTTTGGTGGTTTTGCAATATCTTCATTCTGCAAAGTTAGATGTGCCCAACTGCATTACATATGCTTACAAATGCAATTTTACCTATATTCTTGTTGTTTCAGCTCAGAAATGACTTGGTTACTAAAGTTTGATGAATTGTAATGTTTTCTGTCAAATACACTTGTAAACTCTTCACCAATGACAGATATTGCCCTTAAGTATAGTTTGGGAGCATATCAGGCCAAGGGAAGGATGTTTTGGGTGGTTTTGCAATATCTTCATTCTGTAAAGTTAGATGTGCCCAACTGCATTACATATGCTTACAAATGCAATTTTACCTATATTCTTGTTGTTTCAGCTCAGAAATGACTTGGTTACTAAAGTTTGATGAATTGTAATGTTTTCTGTCAAATACACTTGTAAACTCTTCACCAATGACAGATATTGCCCTTAAGTATAGTTTGGGAGCATATCAGGCCAAGGGAAGGATGTTTTTGGTGGTTTTGCAATATCTTCATTCTGCAAAGTTAGATGTGCCCAACTGCATTACATATGCTTACAAATGCAATTTTACCTATATTCTTGTTGTTTCAGCTCAGAAATGACTTGGTTACTAGAGTTTGATGAATTGTAATGTTTTCTGTCAAATACACATGAAAACTCTTTACCAATGACACTGAATAGCATTATGTATATTGTGGGTGCATATCAGGCTAAGAGAAGCTTGTTTAGGATGGTTTTGCAATATCTTCATTCTGTAAAGTTAGATGTGCCCAACTGCAATACATATGCTTACAAATGCAATTTTACCAATATTCTTGTTGTTTCAGCTCAGAAATGACTTGGTTACTAAAGTTTGATGAATTGTAATGTTTTCTGTCAAATACACTTGTAAACTCTTCACCAATGACAGATATTGCCCTTAAGTATAGTTTGGGAGCATATCAGGCCAAGGGAAGGATGTTTTGGGTGGTTTTGCAATATCTTCATTCTGTAAAGTTAGATGTGCCCAACTGCAATACATATGCTTACAAATGCAATTTTACTTATATTCTTGTTGTTTCAGCTCAGAAATGACTTGGTTACTAGAGTTTGAAGAATTGTAATGTTTTCTGTCAAATACACTTGTAAACTCTTCACCAATGACAGATATTGCCCTTAAGTATAGTTTGGGAGCATATCAGGCCAAGGGAAGGATGTTTTGGGTGGTTTTGCAATATCTTCATTCTGTAAAGTTAGATGTGCCCAACTGCATTACATATGCTTACAAATGCAATATTACCTATATTCTTGTTGTTTCAGCTCAGAAATGACTTGGTTACTAGAGTTTGATGAATTGTAATGTTTTCTGTCAAATACACATGAAAACTCTTTACCAATGACACTGAATAGCATTATGTATATTGTGGGTGCATATCAGGCTAAGAGAAGCTTGTTTAGGATGGTTTTGCAATATCTTCATTCTGTAAAGTTAGATGTGCCCAACTGCAATACATATGCTTACAAATGCAATTTTACCTATATTCTTGTTGTTTCAGCTCAGAAATGACTTGGTTACTAAAGTTTGATGAATTGTAATGTTTTCTGTCAAATACACTTGTAAACTCTTCACCAATGACAGATATTGCCCTTAAGTATAGTTTGGGAGCATATCAGGCCAAGGGAAGGATGTTTTGGGTGGTTTTGCAATATCTTCATTCTGTAAAGTTAGATGTGCCCAACTGCATTACATATGCTTACAAATGCAATTTTACCTATATTCTTGTTGTTTCAGCTCAGAAATGACTTGGTTACTAAAGTTTGATGAATTGTAATGTTTTCTGTCAAATACACTTGTAAACTCTTCACCAATGACAGATATTGCCCTTAAGTATAGTTTGGGAGCATATCAGGCCAAGGGAAGGATGTTTTTGGTGGTTTTGCAATATCTTCATTCTGCAAAGTTAGATGTGCCCAACTGCATTACATATGCTTACAAATGCAATTTTACCTATATTCTTGTTGTTTCAGCTCAGAAATGACTTGGTTACTAAAGTTTGATGAATTGTAATGTTTTCTGTCAAATACACTTGTAAACTCTTCACCAATGACAGATATTGCCCTTAAGTATAGTTTGGGAGCATATCAGGCCAAGGGAAGGATGTTTTGGGTGGTTTTGCAATATCTTCATTCTGTAAAGTTAGATGTGCCCAACTGCAATACATATGCTTACAAATGCAATTTTACCAATATTCTTGTTGTTTCACCTCAGAAATGACTTGGTTACTAAAGTTTGATGAATTGTAATGTTTTCTGTCAAATACACTTGTAAACTCTTCACCAATGACAGATATTGCCCTTAAGTATAGTTTGGGAGCATATCAGGCCAAGGGAAGGATGTTTAGGGTGGTTTTGCAATATCTTCATTCTGTAAAGTTAGATGTGCCCAACTGCAATACATATGCTTACAAATGCAATTTTACCAATATTCTTGTTGTTTCAGCTCAGAAATGACTTGGTTACTAAAGTTTGATGAATTGTAATGTTTTCTGTCAAATACACTTGTAAACTCTTCACCAATGACAGATATTGCCCTTAAGTATAGTTTGGGAGCATATCAGGCCAAGGGAAGGATGTTTTGGGTGGTTTTGCAATATCTTCATTCTGTAAAGTTAGATGTGCCCAACTGCTATACATATGCTTACAAATGCAATTTTACCAATATTCTTGTTGTTTCAGCTCAGAAATGACTTGGTTACTAAAGTTTGATGAGTTGTAATGTTTTCTGTCAAATACACTTGTAAACTCTTCACCAATGACAGATATTGCCCTTAAGTATAGTTTGGGAGCATATCAGGGCAAGGGAAGGATGTTTTGGGTGGTTTTGCAATATCTTCATTCTGTAAAGTTAGATGTGCCCAACTGCATTACATATGCCTACAAATGCAATTTTACCTATATTCTTGTTGTTTCAGCTCAGAAATGACTTGGTTACTAGAGTTTGATGAATTGTAATGTTTTCTGTCAAATACACTTGTAAACTCTTCACCAATGACAGATATTGCCCTTAAGTATAGTTTGGGAGCATATCAGGCCAAGGGAAGGATGTTTTGGGTGGTTTTGCAATATCTTCATTCTGTAAAGTTAGATGTGCCCAACTGCATTACATATGCTTACAAATGCAATTTTACCTATATTCTTGTTGTTTCAGATCAGAAATGACTTGGTTACTAAAGTTTGATGAATTGTAATGTTTTCTGTCAAATAGACTTGTAAACTCTTCACCAATGACAGATATTGCCCTTAAGTATAGTTTAGGAGCATATCAGGCCAAGGGAAGGATGTTTTGGGTGGTTTTGCAATATCTTCATTCTGTAAAGTTAGATGTGCCCAACTGCAATACATATGCTTACAAATGCAATTTTACTTATATTCTTGTTGTTTCAGCTCAGAAATGACTTGGTTACTAGAGTTTGAAGAATTGTAATGTTTTCTGTCAAATACACTTGTAAACTCTTCACCAATGACAGATATTGCCCTTAAGTATAGTTTGGGAGCATATCAGGCCAAGGGAAGGATGTTTTGGGTGGTTTTGCAATATCTTCATTCTGTAAAGTTAGATGTGCCCAACTGCATTACATATGCTTACAAATGCAATTTTACCTATATTCTTGTTGTTTCAGCTCAGAAATGACTTGGTTACTAGAGTTTGATGAATTGTAATGTTTTCTGTCAAATACACATGAGAACTCTTTACCAATGACACTGAATAGCATTATGTATATTGTGGGTGTATATCAGGCTAAGAGAAGCTTGTTTAGGATGGTTTTGCAATATCTTCATTCTGTAAAGTTAGATGTGCCCAACTGCAATACATATGCTTACAAATGCAATTTTACCTATATTCTTGTTGTTTCAGCTCAGAAATGACTTGGTTACTAAAGTTTGATTAATTGTAATGTTTTCTGTCAAATACACTTGTAAACTCTTCACCAATGACAGATATTGCCCTTAAGTATAGTTTGGGAGCATATCAGGCCAAGGGAAGGATGTTTTGGGTGGTTTTGCAATATCTTCATTCTGTAAAGTTAGATGTGCCCAACTACATTACATATGCTTACAAATGCAATTTTACCTATATTCTTGTTGTTTCAGCTCAGAAATGACTTGGTTACTAAAGTTTGATGAATTGTAATGTTTTCTGTCAAATACACTTGTAAACTCTTCACCAATGACAGATATTGCCCTTAAGTATAGTTTGGGAGCATATCAGGCCAAGGGAAGGATGTTTTGGGTGGTTTTGCAATATCTTCATTCTGTAAAGTTAGATGTGCCCAACTGCAATACATATGCTTACAAATGCAATTTTACTTATATTCTTGTTGTTTCAGCTCAGAAATGACTTGGTTACTAGAGTTTGAAGAATTGTAATGTTTTCTGTCAAATACACTTGTAAACTCTTCACCAATGACAGATATTGCCCTTAAGTATAGTTTGGGAGCATATCAGGCCAAGGGAAGGATGTTTTGGGTGGTTTTGCAATATCTTCATTCTGTAAAGTTAGATGTGCCCAACTGCATTACATATGCTTACAAATGCAATTTTACCTATATTCTTGTTGTTTCAGCTCAGAAATGACTTGGTTACTAGAGTTTGATGAATTGTAATGTTTTCTGTCAAATACACATGAAAACTCTTTACCAATGACACTGAATAGCATTATGTATATTGTGGGTGCATATCAGGCTAAGAGAAGCTTGTTTAGGATGGTTTTGCAATATCTTCATTCTGTAAAGTTAGATGTGCCCAACTGCAATACATATGCTTACAAATGCAATTTTACCTATATTCTTGTTGTTTCAGCTCAGAAATGACTTGGTTACTAAAGTTTGATTAATTGTAATGTTTTCTGTCAAATACACTTGTAAACTCTTCACCAATGACAGATATTGCCCTTAAGTATAGTTTGGGAGCATATCAGGCCAAGGGAAGGATGTTTTGGGTGGTTTTGCAATATCTTCATTCTGTAAAGTTAGATGTGCCCAACTGCATTACATATGCTTACAAATGCAATTTTACCTATATTCTTGTTGTTTCAGCTCAGAAATGACTTGGTTACTAAAGTTTGATGAATTGTAATGTTTTCTGTCAAGTACACTTGTAAACTCTTCACCAATGACAGATATTGCCCTTAAGTATAGTTTGGGAGCATATCAGGCCAAGGGAAGGATGTTTTTGGTGGTTTTGCAATATCTTCATTCTGCAAAGTTAGATGTGCCCAACTGCATTACATATGCTTACAAATGCAATTTTACCTATATTCTTGTTGTTTCAGCTCAGAAATGACTTGGTTACTAGAGTTTGATGAATTGTAATGTTTTCTGTCAAATACACATGAAAACTCTTTACCAATGACACTGAATAGCATTATGTATATTGTGGGTGCATATCAGGCTAAGAGAAGCTTGTTTAGGATGGTTTTGCAATATCTTCATTCTGTAAAGTTAGATGTGCCCAACTGCAATACATATGCTTACAAATGCAATTTTACCTATATTCTTGTTGTTTCAGCTCAGAAATGACTTGGTTACTAAAGTTTGATTAATTGTAATGTTTTCTGTCAAATACACTTGTAAACTCTTCACCAATGACAGATATTGCCCTTAAGTATAGTTTGGGAGCATATCAGGCCAAGGGAAGGATGTTTTGGGTGGTTTTGCAATATCTTCATTCTGTAAAGTTAGATGTGCCCAACTGCATTACATATGCCTACAAATGCAATTTTACCTATATTCTTGTTGTTTCAGCTCAGAAATGACTTGGTTACTAGAGTTTGATGAATTGTAATGTTTTCTGTCAAATACACTTGTAAACTCTTCACCAATGACAGATATTGCCCTTAAGTATAGTTTGGGAGCATATCAGGCCAAGGGAAGGATGTTTTGGGTGGTTTTGCAATATCTTCATTCTGTAAAGTTAGATGTGCCCAACTGCATTACATATGCTTACAAATGCAATTTTACCTATATTCTTGTTGTTTCAGATCAGAAATGACTTGGTTACTAAAGTTTGATGAATTGTAATGTTTTCTGTCAAATAGACTTGTAAACTCTTCACCAATGACAGCTATTGCCCTTAAGTATAGTTTGGGAGCATATCAGGCCAAGGGAAGGATGTTTTGGGTGGTTTTGCAATATCTTCATTCTGTAAAGTTAGATGTGCCCAACTGCAATACATATGCTTACAAATGCAATTTTACTTATATTCTTGTTGTTTCAGCTCAGAAATGACTTGGTTACTAGAGTTTGATGAATTGTAATGTTTTCTGTCAAATACACTTGTAAACTCTTCACCAATGACAGATATTGCCCTTAAGTATAGTTTGGGAGCATATCAGGCCAAGGGAAGGATGTTTTGGGTGGTTTTGCAATATCTTCATTCTGTAAAGTTAGATGTGCCCAACTGCATTACATATGCTTACAAATGCAATTTTACCTATATTCTTGTTGTTTCAGCTCAGAAATGACTTGGTTACTAGAGTTTGATGAATTGAAATGTTTTCTGTCAAATACACATGAGAACTCTTTACCAATGACACTGAATAGCATTATGTATATTGTGGGTGTATATCAGGCTAAGAGAAGCTTGTTTAGGATGGTTTTGCAATATCTTCATTCTGTAAAGTTAGATGTGCCCAACTGCAATACATATGCTTACAAATGCAATTTTACCTATATTCTTGTTGTTTCAGCACAGAAATGACTTGGTTACTAAAGTTTGATTAATTGTAATGTTTTCTGTCAAATACACTTGTAAACTCTTCACCAATGACAGATATTGCCCTTAAGTATAGTTTGGGAGCATATCAGGCCAAGGGAAGGATGTTTTGGGTGGTTTTGCAATATCTTCATTCTGTAAAGTTAGATGTGCCCAACTGCAATACATATGCTTACAAATGCAATTTTACTTATATTCTTGTTGTTTCAGCTCAGAAATGACTTGGTTACTAGAGTTTGAAGAATTGTAATGTTTTCTGTCAAATACACTTGTAAACTCTTCACCAATGACAGATATTGCCCTTAAGTATAGTTTGGGAGCATATCAGGCCAAGGGAAGGATGTTTTGGGTGGTTTTGCAATATCTTCATTCTGTAAAGTTAGATGTGCCCAACTGCATTACATATGCTTACAAATGCAATTTTACCTATATTCTTGTTGTTTCAGCTCAGAAATGACTTGGTTACTAGAGTTTGATGAATTGTAATGTTTTCTGTCAAATACACATGAAAACTCTTTACCAATGACACTGAATAGCATTATGTATATTGTGGGTGCATATCAGGCTAAGAGAAGCTTGTTTAGGATGGTTTTGCAATATCTTCATTCTGTAAAGTTAGATGTGCCCAACTGCAATACATATGCTTACAAATGCAATTTTACCTATATTCTTGTTGTTTCAGCTCAGAAATGACTTGGTTACTAAAGTTTGATTAATTGTAATGTTTTCTGTCAAATACACTTGTAAACTCTTCACCAATGACAGATATTGCCCTTAAGTATAGTTTGGGAGCATATCAGGCCAAGGGAAGGATGTTTTGGGTGGTTTTGCAATATCTTCATTCTGTAAAGTTAGATGTGCCCAACTGCATTACATATGCTTACAAATGCAATTTTACCTATATTCTTGTTGTTTCAGCTCAGAAATGACTTGGTTACTAAAGTTTGATGAATTGTAATGTTTTCTGTCAAATACACTTGTAAACTCTTCACCAATGACAGATATTGCCCTTAAGTATAGTTTGGGAGCATATCAGGCCAAGGGAAGGATGTTTTTGGTGGTTTTGCAATATCTTCATTCTGCAAAGTTAGATGTGCCCAACTGCAATACATATGCTTACAAATGCAATTTTACCTATATTCTTGTTGTTTCAGCTCAGAAATGACTTGGTTACTAGAGTTTGATGAATTGTAATGTTTTCTGTCAAATACACATGAAAACTCTTTACCAATGACACTGAATAGCATTATGTATATTGTGGGTGCATATCAGGCTAAGAGAAGCTTGTTTAGGATGGTTTTGCAATATCTTCATTCTGTAAAGTTAGATGTGCCCAACTGCAATACATATGCTTACAAATGCAATTTTACCTATATTCTTGTTGTTTCAGCTCAGAAATGACTTGGTTACTAAAGTTTGATGAATTGTAATGTTTTCTGTCAAATACACTTGTAAACTCTTCACCAATGACAGATATTGCCCTTAAGTATAGTTTGGGAGCATATCAGGGCAAGGGAAGGATGTTTTGGGTGGTTTTGCAATATCATCATTCTGTAAAGTTAGATGTGCCCAACTGCATTACATATGCTTACAAATGCAATTTTACCTATATTCTTGTTGTTTCAGCTCAGAAATGACTTGGTTACTAGAGTTTGATGAATTGTAATGTTTTCTTGCAAATACTCTTGTAAACTCTTCACCAATGACAGAGATTGCCCTTAAGTATAGTTTGGGAGCATATCAGGCCGAGGGAAGGATGTTTTGGGTGGTTTTGCAATATCTTCATTCTGTAAAGTTAGATGTGCCCAACTGCTATACATATGCTTACAAATGCAATTTTACCAATATTCTTGTTGTTTCAGCTCAGAAATGACTTGGTTACTAAAGTTTGATTAATTGTAATGTTTTCTGTCAAATACACTTGTAAACTCTTCACCAATGACAGATATTGCCCTTAAGTATAGTTTGGGAGCATATCAGGCCAAGGGAAGGATGTTTTGGGTGGTTTTGCAGTAGCTTCATTCTGTAAAGTTAGATGTGCCCAACTGCATTACATATGCTTACAAATGCAATTTTACCTATATTCTTGTTGTTTCAGCTCAGAAATGACTTGGTTACTAAAGTTTGATGAATTGTAATGTTTTCTGTCAAATACACTTGTAAACTCTTCACCAAAGACAGATATTGCCCTTAAGTATAGTTTGGGAGCATATCAGGCCAAGGGAAGGATGTTTTGGGTGGTTTTGCAATATCTTCATTCTGTAAAGTTAGATGTGCCCAACTGCATTACATATGCTTACAAATGCAATTTTACCTATATTCTTGTTGTTTCAGATCAGAAATGACTTGGTTACTAAAGTTTGATGAATTGTAATGTTTTCTGTCAAATACACTTGTAAACTCTTCACCAATGACAGATATTGCCCTTAAGTATAGTTTGGGAGCATATCAGGCCAAGGGAAGGATGTGTTGGTTGGTTTTGCAATATCTTCATTCTGTAAAGTTAGATGTGCCCAACTGCATTACATATGCTTACAAATGCAATTTTACCTATATTCTTGTTGTTTCAGCTCAGAAATGACTTGGTTACTAGAGTTTGATGAATTGTAATCTTTTCTGTCAAATACACATGAAAACTCTTTACCAATGACACTGAATAGCATTATGTATATTGTGGGTGCATATCAGGCTAAGAGAAGCTTGTTTAGTATGGTTTTGCAATATCTTCATTCTGTAAAGTTAGATGTGCCCAACTGCAATACATATGCTTACAAATGCAATTTTACCAATATTCTTGTTGTTTCAGCTCAGAAATGACTTGGTTACTAAAGTTTGATGAATTGTAATGTTTTCTGTCAAATACACTTGTAAACTCTTCACCAATGACAGATATTGCCCTTAAGTATAGTTTGGGAGCATATCAGGCCAAGGGAAGGATGTTTTGGGTGGTTTTGCAATATCTTCATTCTGTAAAGTTAGATGTGCCCAACTGCATTACATATGCTTACAAATGCAATTTTACCTATATTCTTGTTGTTTCAGCTCAGAAATGACTTGGTTACTAGAGTTTGATGAATTGTAATGTTTTCTGTCAAATACACATGAAAACTCTTTACCAATGACACTGAATAGCATTATGTATATTGTGGGTGCATATCAGGCTAAGAGAAGCTTGTTTAGGATGGTTTTGCAATATCTTCATTCTGTAAAGTTAGATGTGCCCAACTGCAATACATATGCTTACAAATGCAATTTTACCTATATTCTTGTTGTTTCAGCTCAGAAATGACTTGGTTACTAAAGTTTGATTAATTGTAATGTTTTCTGTCAAATACACTTGTAAACTCTTCACCAATGACAGATATTGCCCTTAAGTATAGTTTGGGAGCATATCAGGCCAAGGGAAGGATGTTTTGGGTGGTTTTGCAATATCTTCATTCTGTAAAGTTAGATGTGCCCAACTGCATTACATATGCTTACAAATGCAATTTTACCTATATTCTTGTTGTTTCAGCTCAGAAATGACTTGGTTACTAAAGTTTGATGAATTGTAATGTTTTCTGTCAAATACACTTGTAAACTCTTCACCAATGACAGATATTGCCCTTAAGTATAGTTTGGGAGCATATCAGGCCAAGGGAAGGATGTTTTTGGTGGTTTTGCAATATCTTCATTCTGCAAAGTTAGATGTGCCCAACTGCAATACATATGCTTACAAATGCAATTTTACCTATATTCTTGTTGTTTCAGCTCAGAAATGACTTGGTTACTAGAGTTTGATGAATTGTAATGTTTTCTGTCAAATACACATGAAAACTCTTTACCAATGACACTGAATAGCATTATGTATATTGTGGGTGCATATCAGGCTAAGAGAAGCATGTTTAGGATGGTTTTGCAATATCTTCATTCTGTAAAGTTAGATGTGCCCAACTGCAATACATATGCTTACAAATGCAATTTTACCTATATTCTTGTTGTTTCAGCTCAGAAATGACTTGGTTACTAAAGTTTGATGAATTGTAATGTTTTCTGTCAAATACACTTGTAAACTCTTCACCAATGACAGATATTGCCCTTAAGTATAGTTTGGGAGCATATCAGGGCAAGGGAAGGATGTTTTGGGTGGTTTTGCAATATCATCATTCTGTAAAGTTAGATGTGCCCAACTGCATTACATATGCTTACAAATGCAATTTTACCTATATTCTTGTTGTTTCAGCTCAGAAATGACTTGGTTACTAGAGTTTGATGAATTGTAATGTTTTCTTGCAAATACTCTTGTAAACTCTTCACCAATGACAGAGATTGCCCTTAAGTATAGTTTGGGAGCATATCAGGCCGAGGGAAGGATGTTTTGGGTGGTTTTGCAATATCTTCATTCTGTAAAGTTAGATGTGCCCAACTGCTATACATATGCTTACAAATGCAATTTTACCAATATTCTTGTTGTTTCAGCTCAGAAATGACTTGGTTACTAAAGTTTGATTAATTGTAATGTTTTCTGTCAAATACACTTGTAAACTCTTCACCAATGACAGATATTGCCCTTAAGTATAGTTTGGGAGCATATCAGGCCAAGGGAAGGATGTTTTGGGTGGTTTTGCAGTAGCTTCATTCTGTAAAGTTAGATGTGCCCAACTGCATTACATATGCTTACAAATGCAATTTTACCTATATTCTTGTTGTTTCAGCTCAGAAATGACTTGGTTACTAAAGTTTGATGAATTGTAATGTTTTCTGTCAAATACACTTGTAAACTCTTCACCAAAGACAGATATTGCCCTTAAGTATAGTTTGGGAGCATATCAGGCCAAGGGAAGGATGTTTTGGGTGGTTTTGCAATATCTTCATTCTGTAAAGTTAGATGTGCCCAACTGCATTACATATGCTTACAAATGCAATTTTACCTATATTCTTGTTGTTTCAGATCAGAAATGACTTGGTTACTAAAGTTTGATGAATTGTAATGTTTTCTGTCAAATACACTTGTAAACTCTTCACCAATGACAGATATTGCCCTTAAGTATAGTTTGGGAGCATATCAGGCCAAGGGAAGGATGTGTTGGTTGGTTTTGCAATATCTTCATTCTGTAAAGTTAGATGTGCCCAACTGCATTACATATGCTTACAAATGCAATTTTACCTATATTCTTGTTGTTTCAGCTCAGAAATGACTTGGTTACTAGAGTTTGATGAATTGTAATCTTTTCTGTCAAATACACATGAAAACTCTTTACCAATGACACTGAATAGCATTATGTATATTGTGGGTGCATATCAGGCTAAGAGAAGCTTGTTTAGTATGGTTTTGCAATATCTTCATTCTGTAAAGTTAGATGTGCCCAACTGCAATACATATGCTTACAAATGCAATTTTACCAATATTCTTGTTGTTTCAGCTCAGAAATGACTTGGTTACTAAAGTTTGATGAATTGTAATGTTTTCTGTCAAATACACTTGTAAACTCTTCACCAATGACAGATATTGCCCTTAAGTATAGTTTGGGAGCATATCAGGCCAAGGGAAGGATGTTTTGGGTGGTTTTGCAATATCTTCATTCTGTAAAGTTAGATGTGCCCAACTGCATTACATATGCTTACAAATGCAATTTTACCTATATTCTTGTTGTTTCAGCTCAGAAATGACTTGGTTACTAGAGTTTGATGAATTGTAATGTTTTCTGTCAAATACACATGAAAACTCTTTACCAATGACACTGAATAGCATTATGTATATTGTGGGTGCATATCAGGCTAAGAGAAGCTTGTTTAGGATGGTTTTGCAATATCTTCATTCTGTAAAGTTAGATGTGCCCAACTGCAATACATATGCTTACAAATGCAATTTTACCTATATTCTTGTTGTTTCAGCTCAGAAATGACTTGGTTACTAAAGTTTGATGAATTGTAATGTTTTCTGTCAAATACACTTGTAAACTCTTCACCAATGACAGATATTGCCCTTAAGTATAGTTTGGGAGCATATCAGGCCAAGGGAAGGATGTTTTGGGTGGTTTTGCAATATCTTCATTCTGTAAAGTTAGATGTGCCCACCTGCAATACATATGCTTACAAATGCAATTTTACCAATATTCTTGTTGTTTCAGCTCAGAAATGACTTGGTTACTAAAGTTTGATGAATTGTAATGTTTTCTGTCAAATACACTTGTAAACTCTTCACCAATGACAGATATTGCCCTTAAGTATAGTTTGGGAGCATATCAGACCAAGGGAAGGATGTTTTGGGTGGTTTTGCAATATCTTCATTCTGTAAAGTTAGATGTGCCCAACTGCTATACATATGCTTACAAATGCAATTTTACTTATATTCTTGTTGTTTCAGCTCAGAAATGACTTGGTTACTAGAGTTTGAAGAATTGTAATGTTTTCTGTGAAATACACTTGTAAACTCTTCACCAATGACAGATATTGCCCTTAAGTATAGTTTGGGAGCATATCAGGCCAAGGGAAGGATGTTTTGGGTGGTTTTGCAATATCTTCATTCTGTAAAGTTACATGTGCCCAACTGCATTACATATGCTTACAAATGCAATTTTACCTATATTCTTGTTGTTTCAGCTCAGAAATGACTTGGTTACTAGAGTTTGATGAATTGTAATGTTTTCTGTCAAATACACATGAAAACTCTTTACCAATGACACTGAATAGCATTATGTATATTGTGGGTGCATATCAGGCTAAGAGAAGCTTGTTTAGGATGGTTTTGCAATATCTTCATTCTGTAAAGTTAGATGTGCCCAACTGCAATACATATGCTTACAAATGCAATTTTACCTATATTCTTGTTGTTTCAGCTCAGAAATGACTTGGTTACTAAAGTTTGATTAATTGTAATGTTTTCTGTCAAATACACTTGTAAACTCTTCACCAATGACAGATATTGCCCTTAAGTATAGTTTGGGAGCATATCAGGCCAAGGGAAGGATGTTTTGGGTGGTTTTGCAATATCTTCATTCTGTAAAGTTAGATGTGCCCAACTGCATTACATATGCTTACAAATGCAATTTTACCTATATTCTTGTTGTTTCAGCTCAGAAATGACTTGGTTACTAAAGTTTGATGAATTGTAATGTTTTCTGTCAAATACACTTGTAAACTCTTCACCAATGACAGATATTGCCCTTAAGTATAGTTTGGGAGCATATCAGGCCAAGGGAAGGATGTTTTTGGTGGTTTTGCAATATCTTCATTCTGCAAAGTTAGATGTGCCCAACTGCATTACATATGCTTACAAATGCAATTTTACCTATATTCTTGTTGTTTCAGCTCAGAAATGACTTGGTTACTAAAGTTTGATGAATTGTAATGTATTCTGTCAAATACACTTGTAAACTCTCCACCAATGACAGATATTGCCCTTAAGTATAGTTTGGGAGCATATCAGGCCAAGGGAAGGATGTTTTGGGTGGTTTTGCAATATCTTCATTCTGTAAAGTTAGATGTGCCCAACTGCTATACATATGCTTACAAATGCAATTTTACCAATATTCTTGTTGTTTCAGCTCAGAAATGACTTGGTTACTAAAGTTTGATGAATTGTAATGTTTTCTGTCAAATACACTTGTAAACTCTTCACCAATGACAGATATTGCCCTTAAGTATAGTTTGGGAGCATATCAGACCAAGGGAAGGATGTTTTGGGTGGTTTTGCAATATCTTCATTCTGTAAAGTTAGATGTGCCCAACTGCATTACATATGCCTACAAATGCAATTTTACCTATATTCTTGTTGTTTCAGCTCAGAAATGACTTGGTTACTAGAGTTTGATGAATTGTAATGTTTTCTGTCAAATACACTTGTAAACTCTTCACCAATGACAGATATTGCCCTTAAGTATAGTTTGGGAGCATATCAGGCCAAGGGAAGGATGTTTTGGGTGGTTTTGCAATATCTTCATTCTGTAAAGTTAGATGTGCCCAACTGCATTACATATGCTTACAAATGCAATTTTACCTATATTCTTGTTGTTTCAGATCAGAAATGACTTGGTTACTAGAGTTTGATGAATTGTAATGTTTTCTGTCAAATAGACTTGTAAACTCTTCACCAATGACAGATATTGCCCTTAAGTATAGTTTGGGAGCATATCAGGCCAAGGGAAGGATGTTTTGGGTGGTTTTGCAATATCTTCATTCTGTAAAGTTAGATGTGCCCAACTGCAATACATATGCTTACAAATGCAATTTTACTTATATTCTTGTTGTTTCAGCTCAGAAATGACTTGGTTACTAGAGTTTGAAGAATTGTAATGTTTTCTGTCAAATACACTTGTAAACTCTTCACCAATGACAGATATTGCCCTTAAGTATAGTTTGGGAGCATATCAGGCCAAGGGAAGGATGTTTTGGGTGGTTT
Organism: Amia ocellicauda; assembly: GCF_036373705.1. Lineage (NCBI taxonomy): Eukaryota > Metazoa > Chordata > Actinopteri > Amiiformes > Amiidae > Amia > Amia ocellicauda. Next base: position 53,366,477 of record NC_089852.1, read on the forward strand.
TGCAATATCTTCATTCTGTAAAGTTAGATGTGCCCAACTGCATTACATATGCTTACAAATGCAATTTTACCTATATTCTTGTTGTTTCAGCTCAGAAATGACTTGGTTACTAGAGTTTGATGAATTGTAATGTTTTCTGTCAAATACACATGAAAACTCTACCAATGACACTGAATAGCATTATGTATATTGTGGGTGCATATCAGGCTAAGAGAAGCTTGTTTAGGATGGTTTTGCAATATCTTTATTCTGTAAAGTTAGATGTGCCCAACTGCAATACATATGCTTACAAATGCAATTTTACCTATATTCTTGTTGTTTCAGATCAGAAATGACTTGGTTACTAGAGTTTGATGAATTGTAATGTTTTCTGTCAAATAGACTTGTAAACTCTTCACCAATGACAGATATTGCCCTTAAGTATAGTTTGGGAGCATATCAGGCCAAGGGAAGGATGTTTTGGGTGGTTTTGCAATATCTTCATTCTGTAAAGTTAGATGTGCCCAACTGCATTACATATGCTTACAAATGCAATTTTACCTATATTCTTGTTGTTTCAGCTCAGAAATGACTTGGTTACTAAAGTTTGATGAATTGTAATGTTTTCTGTCAAATACACTTGTAAACTCTTCACCAATGACAGATATTGCCCTTAAGTATAGTTTGGGAGCATATCAGGCCAAGGGAAGGATGTTTTTGTTGGTTTTGCAATATCTTCATTCTGCAAAGTTAGATGTGCCCAACTGCATTACATATGCTTACAAATGCAATTTTACCTATATTCTTGTTGTTTCAGCTCAGAAATGACTTGGTTACTAAAGTTTGATGAATTGTAATGTTTTCTGTCAAATACACTTGTAAACTCTTCACCAATGACAGATATTGCCCTTAAGTATAGTTTGGGAGCATATCAGGCCAAGGGAAGGATGTTTTGGGTGGTTTTGCAATATCTTCATTCTGTAAAGTTAGATGTGCCCAACTGCATTACATATGCTTACAAATGCAATTTTACCTATATTCTTGTTGTTTCAGCTCAGAAATGACTTGGTTACTAGAGTTTGATGAATTGTAATGTTTTCTGTCAAATACACTTGTAAACTCTTCACCAATGACAGATATTGCCCTTAAGTATAGTTTGGGAGCATATCAGGCCAAGGGAAGGATGTTTTGGGTGGTTTTGCAATATCTTCATTCTGTAAAGTTAGATGTGCCCAACTGCATTACATATGCTTACAAATGCAATTTTACCTATATTCTTGTTGTTTCAGCTCAGAAATGACTTGGTTACTAGAGTTTGATGAATTGTAATGTTTTCTGTCAAATACACATGAAAACTCTTTACCAATGACACTGAATAGCATTATGTATATTGTGGGTGCATATCAGGCTAAGAGAAGCTTGTTTAGGATGGTTTTGCAATATCTTCATTCTGTAAAGTTAGATGTGCCCAACTGCAATACATATGCTTACAAATGCAATTTTACCTATATTCTTGTTGTTTCAGCTCAGAAATGACTTGGTTACTAAAGTTTGATTAATTGTAATGTTTTCTGTCAAATACACTTGTAAACTCTTCACCAATGACAGATATTGCCCTTAAGTATAGTTTGGGAGCATATCAGGCCAAGGGAAGGATGTTTTGGGTGGTTTTGCAATATCTTCATTCTGTAAAGTTAGATGTGCCCAACTGCATTACATATGCTTACAAATGCAATTTTACCTATATTCTTGTTGTTACAGCTCAGAAATGACTTGGTTACTAAAGTTTGATGAATTGTAATGTTTTCTGTCAAATACACTTGTAAACTCTTCACCAATGACAGATATTGCCCTTGAGTATAGTTTGGGAGCATATCAGGCCAAGGGAAGGATGTTTTGGGTGGTTTTGCAATATCTTCATTCTGCAAAGTTAGATGTGCCCAACTGCATTACATATGCTTACAAATGCAATTTTACCTATATTCTTGTTGTTTCAGCTCAGAAATGACTTGGTTACTAAAGTTTGATGAATTGTAATGTTTTCTGTCAAATACACTTGTAAACTCTTCACCAATGACAGATATTGCCCTTAAGTATAGTTTGGGAGCATATCAGGCCAAGGGAAGGATGTTTTGGGTGGTTTTGCAATATCTTCATTCTGTAAAGTTAGATGTGCCCAACTGCAATACATATGCTTACAAATGCAATTTTACCAATATTCTTGTTGTTTCAGCTCAGAAATGACTTGGTTACTAAAGTTTGATGAATTGTAATGTTTTCTGTCAAATACACTTGTAAACTCTTCACCAATGACAGATATTGCCCTTAAGTATAGTTTGGGAGCATATCAGGCCAAGGGAAGGATGTTTTGGGTGGTTTTGCAATATCTTCATTCTGTAAAGTTAGATGTGCCCAACTGCTATACATATGCTTACAAATGCAATTTTACCAATATTCTTGTTGTTTCAGCTCAGAAATGACTTGGTTACTAAAGTTTGATGAATTGTAATGTTTTCTGTCAAATACACTTGTAAACTCTTCACCAATGACAGATATTGCCCTTAAGTATAGTTTGGGAGCATATCAGGGCAAGGGAAGGATGTTCTGGGTGGTTTTGCAATATCTTCATTCTGTAAAGTTAGATGTGCCCAACTGCTATACATATGCTTACAAATGCAATTTTACCAATATTCTTGTTGTTTCAGCTCAGAAATGACTTGGTTACTAAAGTTTGATGAATTGTAATGTTTTCTGTCAAATACACTTGTAAACTCTTCACCAATGACAGATATTGCCCTTAAGTATAGTTTGGGAGCATATCAGGGCAAGGGAAGGATGTTCTGGGTGGTTTTGCAATATCTTCATTCTGTAAAGTTAGATGTGCCCAACTGCATTACATATGCCTACAAATGCAATTTTACCTATATTCTTCTTGTTTCAGCTCAGAAATGACTTGGTTACTAGAGTTTGATGAATTGTAATGTTTTCTGTCAAATACACTTGTAAACTCTTCACCAATGACAGATATTGCCCTTAAGTATAGTTTGGGAGCATATCAGGCCAAGGGAAGGATGTTTTGGGTGGTTTTGCAATATCTTCATTCTGTAAAGTTAGATGTGCCCAACTGCATTACATATGCTTACAAATGCAATTTTACCTATATTCTTGTTGTTTCAGATCAGAAATGACTTGGTTACTAAAGTTTGATGAATTGTAATGTTTTCTGTCAAATAGACTTGTAAACTCTTCACCAATGACAGATATTGCCCTTAAGTATAGTTTGGGAGCATATCAGGCCAAGGGAAGGATGTTTTGGGTGGTTTTGCAATATCTTCATTCTGTAAAGTTAGATGTGCCCAACTGCAATACATATGCTTACAAATGCAATTTTACTTATATTCTTGTTGTTTCAGCTCAGAAATGACTTGGTTACTAGAGTTTGAAGAATTGTAATGTTTTCTGTCAAATACACTTGTAAACTCTTCACCAATGACAGATATTGCCCTTAAGTATAGTTTGGGAGCATATCAGGCCAAGGGAAGGATGTTTTGGGTGGTTTTGCAATATCTTCATTCTGTAAAGTTAGATGTGCCCAACTGCATTACATTTGCTTACAAATGCAATTTTACCTATATTCTTGTTGTTTCAGCTCAGAAATGACTTGGTTACTAGAGTTTGATGAATTGTAATGTTTTCTGTCAAATACACATGAAAACTCTTTACCAATGACACTGAATAGCATTATGTATATTGTGGGTGCATATCAGGCTAAGAGAAGCTTGTTTAGGATGGTTTTGCAATATCTTCATTCTGTAAAGTTAGATGTGCCCAACTGCAATACATATGCTTACAAATGCAATTTTACCTATATTCTTGTTGTTTCAGCTCAGAAATGACTTGGTTACTAAAGTTTGATGAATTGTAATGTTTTCTGTCAAATACACTTGTAAACTCTTCACCAATGACAGATATTGCCCTTAAGTATAGTTTGGGAGCATATCAGGGCAAGGGAAGGATGTTTTGGGTGGTTTTGCAATATCTTCATTCTGTAAAGTTAGATGTGCCCAACTGCATTACATATGCCTACAAATGCAATTTTACCTATATTCTTGTTGTTTCAGCTCAGAAATGACTTGGTTACTAGAGTTTGATGAATTGTAATGTTTTCTGTCAAATACACTTGTAAACTCTTCACCAATGACAGATATTGCCCTTAAGTATAGTTTGGGAGCATATCAGGCCAAGGGAAGGATGTTTTGGGTGGTTTTGCAATATCTTCATTCTGTAAAGTTAGATGTGCCCAACTGCATTACATATGCTTACAAATGCAATTTTACTTATATTCTTGTTGTTTCAGCTCAGAAATGACTTGGTTACTAGAGTTTGAAGAATTGTAATGTTTTCTGTCAAATACACTTGTAAACTCTTCACCAATGACAGATATTGCCCTTAAGTATAGTTTGGGAGCATATCAGGCCAAGGGAAGGATGTTTTGGGTGGTTTTGCAATATCTTCATTCTGTAAAGTTAGATGTGCCCAACTGCATTACATATGCTTACAAATGCAATTTTACCTATATTCTTGTTGTTTCAGCTCAGAAATGACTTGGTTACTAGAGTTTGATGAATTGTAATGTTTTCTGTCAAATACACATGAAAACTCTTTACCAATGACACTGAATAGCATTATGTATATTGTGGGTGCATATCAGGCTAAGAGAAGCTTGTTTAGGATGGTTTTGCAATATCTTCATTCTGTAAAGTTAGATGTGCCCAACTGCAATACATATGCTTACAAATGCAATTTTACCTATATTCTTGTTGTTTCAGCTCAGAAATGACTTGGTTACTAAAGTTTGATGAATTGTAATGTTTTCTGTCAAATACACTTGTAAACTCTTCACCAATGACAGAGATTGCCCTTAAGTATAGTTTGGGAGCATATCAGGCCAAGGGAAGGATGTTTTGGGTGGTTTTGCAATATCTTCATTCTGCAAAGTTAGATGTGCCCAACTGCATTACATATGCTTACAAATGCAATTTTACCTATATTCTTGTTGTTTCAGCTCAGAAATGACTTGGTTACTAAAGTTTGATGAATTGTAATGTTTTCTGTCAAATACACTTGTAAACTCTTCACCAATGACAGATATTGCCCTTAAGTATAGTTTGGGAGCATATCAGGCCAAGGGAAGGATGTTTTGGGTGGTTTTGCAATATCTTCATTCTGTAAAGTTAGATGTGCCCAACTGCAATACATATGCTTACAAATGCAATTTTACCAATATTCTTGTTGTTTCAGCTCAGAAATGACTTGGTTACTAAAGTTTGATGAATTGTAATGTTTTCTGTCAAATACACTTGTAAACTCTTCACCAATGACAGATATTGCCCTTAAGTATAGTTTGGGAGCATATCAGGCCAAGGGAAGGATGTTTTGGGTGGTTTTGCAATATCTTCATTCTGTAAAGTTAGATGTGCCCAACTGCTATACATATGCTTACAAATGCAATTTTACCAATATTCTTGTTGTTTCAGCTCAGAAATGACTTGGTTACTAAAGTTTGATGAATTGTAATGTTTTCTGTCAAATACACTTGTAAACTCTTCACCAATGACAGATATTGCCCTTAAGTATAGTTTGGGAGCATATCAGGGCAAGGGAAGGATGTTCTGGGTGGTTTTGCAATATCTTCATTCTGTAAAGTTAGATGTGCCCAACTGCTATACATATGCTTACAAATGCAATTTTACCAATATTCTTGTTGTTTCAGCTCAGAAATGACTTGGTTACTAAAGTTTGATGAATTGTAATGTTTTCTGTCAAATACACTTGTAAACTCTTCACCAATGACAGATATTGCCCTTAAGTATAGTTTGGGAGCATATCAGGGCAAGGGAAGGATGTTCTGGGTGGTTTTGCAATATCTTCATTCTGTAAAGTTAGATGTGCCCAACTGCATTACATATGCCTACAAATGCAATTTTACCTATATTCTTGTTGTTTCAGCTCAGAAATGACTTGGTTACTAGAGTTTGATGAATTGTAATGTTTTCTGTCAAATACACTTGTAAACTCTTCACCAATGACAGATATTGCCCTTAAGTATAGTTTGGGAGCATATCAGGCCAAGGGAAGGATGTTTTGGGTGGTTTTGCAATATCTTCATTCTGTAAAGTTAGATGTGCCCAACTGCATTACATATGCTTACAAATGCAATTTTACCTATATTCTTGTTGTTTCAGATCAGAAATGACTTGGTTACTAAAGTTTGATGAATTGTAATGTTTTCTGTCAAATAGACTTGTAAACTCTTCACCAATGACAGATATTGCCCTTAAGTATAGTTTGGGAGCATATCAGGCCAAGGGAAGGATGTTTTGGGTGGTTTTGCAATATCTTCATTCTGTAAAGTTAGATGTGCCCAACTGCAATACATATGCTTACAAATGCAATTTTACTTATATTCTTGTTGTTTCAGCTCAGAAATGACTTGGTTACTAGAGTTTGAAGAATTGTAATGTTTTCTGTCAAATACACTTGTAAACTCTTCACCAATGACAGATATTGCCCTTAAGTATAGTTTGGGAGCATATCAGGCCAAGGGAAGGATGTTTTGGGTGATTTTGCAATATCTTCATTCTGTAAAGTTAGATGTGCCCAACTGCATTACATATGCTTACAAATGCAATTTTACCTATATTCTTGTTGTTTCAGCTCAGAAATGACTTGGTTACTAGAGTTTGATGAATTGTAATGTTTTCTGTCAAATACACATGAAAACTCTTTACCAATGACACTGAATAGCATTATGTATATTGTGGGTGCATATCAGGCTAAGAGAAGCTTGTTTAGGATGGTTTTGCAATATCTTCATTCTGTAAAGTTAGATGTGCCCAACTGCAATACATATGCTTACAAATGCAATTTTACCTATATTCTTGTTGTTTCAGCTCAGAAATGACTTGGTTACTAAAGTTTGATTAATTGTAATGTTTTCTGTCAAATACACTTGTAAACTCTTCACCAATGACAGATATTGCCCTTAAGTATAGTTTGGGAGCATATCAGGCCAAGGGAAGGATGTTTTGGTGGTTTTGCAATATCTTCATTCTGTAAAGTTAGATGTGCCCAACTGCATTACATATGCTTACAAATGCAATTTTACCTATATTCTTGTTGTTTCAGCTCAGAAATGACTTGGTTACTAAAGTTTGATGAATTGTAATGTTTTCTGTCAAATACACTTGTAAACTCTTCACCAATGACAGATATTGCCCTTAAGTATAGTTTGGGAGCATATCAGGCCAAGGGAAGGATGTTTTTGGTGGTTTTGCAATATCTTCATTCTGCAAAGTTAGATGTGCCCAACTGCATTACATATGCTTACAAATGCAATTTTACCTATATTCTTGTTGTTTCAGCTCAGAAATGACTTGGTTACTAAAGTTTGATGAATTGTAATGTTTTCTGTCAAATACACTTGTAAACTCTTCACCAATGACAGATATTGCCCTTAAGTATAGTTTGGGAGCATATCAGGCCAAGGGAAGGATGTTTTGGGTGGTTTTGCAATATCTTCATTCTGTAAAGTTAGATGTGCCCAACTGCAATACATATGCTTACAAATGCAATTTTACCAATATTCTTGTTGTTTCAGCTCAGAAATGACTTGGTTACTAAAGTTTGATGAATTGTAATGTTTTCTGTCAAATACACTTGTAAACTCTTCACCAATGACAGATATTGCCCTTAAGTATAGTTTGGGAGCATATCAGGCCAAGGGAAGGATGTTTTGGGTGGTTTTGCAATATCTTCATTCTGTAAAGTTAGATGTGCCCAACTGCTATACATATGCTTACAAATGCAATTTTACCAATATTCTTGTTGTATCAGCTCAGAAATGACTTGGTTACTAAAGTTTGATGAATTGTAATGTTTTCTGTCAAATACACTTGTAAACTCTTCACCAATGACAGATATTGCCCTTAAGTATAGTTTGGGAGCATATCAGGGCAAGGGAAGGATGTTTTGTGTGGTTTTGCAATATCTTCATTCTGTAAAGTTAGATGTGCCCAACTGCATTACATATGCTTACAAATGCAATTTTACCTATATTCTTGTTGTTTCAGATCAGAAATGACTTGGTTACTAAAGTTTGATGAATTGTAATGTTTTCTGTCAAATAGACTTGTAAACTCTTCACCAATGACAGATATTGCCCTTAAGTATAGTTTGGGAGCATATCAGGCCAAGGGAAGGATGTTTTGGGTGGTTTTGCAATATCTTCATTCTGTAAAGTTAGATGTGCCCAACTGCAATACATATGCTTACAAATGCAATTTTACTTATATTCTTGTTGTTTCAGCTCAGAAATGACTTGGTTACTAGAGTTTGAAGAATTGTAATGTTTTCTGTCAAATACACTTGTAAACTCTTCACCAATGACAGATATTGCCCTTAAGTATAGTTTGGGAGCATATCAGGCCAAGGGAAGGATGTTTTGGGTGGTTTTGCAATATCTTCATTCTGTAAAGTTAGATGTGCCCAACTGCTATACATATGCTTACCAATGCAATTTTACCTATATTCTTGTTGTTTCAGCTCAGAAATGACTTGGTTACTAAAGTTTGATGAATTGTAATGTTTTCTGTCAAATACACTTGTAAACTCTTCACCAATGACAGATATTGCCCTTAAGTATAGTTTGGGAGCATATCAGGCCAAGGGAAGGATGTTTTGGGTGGTTTTGCAATATCTTCATTCTGTAAAGTTAGATGTGCCCAACTGCATTACATATGCTTACAAATGCAATTTTACCTATATTCTTGTTGTTTCAGCTCAGAAATGACTTGGTTACTAAAGTTTGATGAATTGTAATGTTTTCTGTCAAATACACTTGTAAACTCTTCACCAATGACAGATATTGCCCTTAAGTATAGTTTGGGAGCATATCAGGGCAAGGGAAGGATGTTTTGGGTGGTTTTGCAATATCTTCATTCTGTAAAGTTAGATGTGCCCAACTGCATTACATATGCCTACAAATGCAATTTTACCTATATTCTTGTTGTTTCAGCTCAGAAATGACTTGGTTACTAGAGTTTGATGAATTGTAATGTTTTCTGTCAAATACACTTGTAAACTCTTCACCAATGACAGATATTGCCCTTAAGTATAGTTTGGGAGCATATCAGGCCAAGGGAAGGATGTTTTGGGTGGTTTTGCAATATCTTCATTCTGTAAAGTTAGATGTGCCCAACTGCAATACATATGCTTACAAATGCAATTTTACTTATATTCTTGTTGTTTCAGCTCAGAAATGACTTGGTTACTAGAGTTTGAAGAATTGTAATGTTTTCTGTCAAATACACTTGTAAACTCTTCACCAATGACAGATATTGCCCTTAAGTATAGTTTGGGAGCATATCAGGCCAAGGGAAGGATGTTTTGGGTGGTTTTGCAATATCTTCATTCTGTAAAGTTAGATGTGCCCAACTGCATTACATATGCTTACAAATGCAATTTTACCTATATTCTTGTTGTTTCAGCTCAGAAATGACTTGGTTACTAGAGTTTGATGAATTGTAATGTTTTCTGTCAAATACACTTGTAAACTCTTCACCAATGACAGATATTGCCCTTAAGTATAGTTTGGGAGCATATCAGGCCGAGGGAAGGATGTTTTTGGTGGTTTTGCAATATCTTCATTCTGCAAAGTTAGATGTGCCCAACTGCATTACATATGCTTACAAATGCAATTTTACCTATATTCTTGTTGTTTCAGCTCAGAAATGACTTGGTTACTAAAGTTTGATGAATTGTAATGTCTTCTGTCAAATACACTTGTAAACTCTTCACCAATGACAGATATTGCCCTTAAGTATAGTTTGGGAGCATATCAGGCCAAGGGAAGGATGTTTTGGGTGGTTTTGCAATATCTTCATTCTGTAAAGTTAGATGTGCCCAACTGCTATACATATGCTTACAAATGCAATTTTACCAATATTCTTGTTGTTTCAGCTCAGAAATGACTTGGTTACTAGAGTTTGATGAATTGTAATGTTTTCTGTCAAATACACTTGTAAACTCTTCACCAATGACAGATATTGCCCTTAAGTATAGTTTGGGAGCATATCAGGCCAAGGGAAGGATGTTTTGGGTGGTTTTGCAATATCTTCATTCTGTAAAGTTAGATGTGCCCAACTGCATTACATATGCTTACAAATGCAATTTTACCTATATTCTTGTTGTTTCAGCTCAGAAATGACTTGGTTACTAGAGTTTGATGAATTGTAATGTTTTCTGTCAAATACACATGAAAACTCTTTACCAATGACACTGAATAGCATTATGTATATTGTGGGAGCATATCAGGCTAAGAGAAGCTTGTTTAGGATGGTTTTGCAATATCTTCATTCTGTAAAGTTAGATGTGCCCAACTGCAATACATATGCTTACAAATGCAATTTTACTTATATTCTTGTTGTTTCAGCTCAGAAATGACTTGGTTACTAGAGTTTGAAGAATTGTAATGTTTTCTGTCAAATACACTTGTAAACTCTTCACCAATGACAGATATTGCCCTTAAGTATAGTTTGGGAGCATATCAGGCCAAGGGAAGGATGTTTTGGGTGGTTTTGCAATATCTTCATTCTGTAAAGTTAGATGTGCCCAAATGCATTACATATGCTTACAAATGCAATTTTACCTATATTCTTGTTGTTTCAGCTCAGAAATGACTTGGTTACTAGAGTTTGATGAATTGTAATGTTTTCTGTCAAATACACATGAAAACTCTTTACCAATGACACTGAATAGCATTATGTATATTGTGGGTGCATATCAGGCTAAGAGAAGCTTGTTTAGGATGGTTTTGCAATATCTTCATTCTGTAAAGTTAGATGTGCCCAACTGCAATACATATGCTTACAAATGCAATTTTACCTATATTCTTGTTGTTTCAGCTCAGAAATGACTTGGTTACTAAAGTTTGATGAATTGTAATGTTTTCTGTCAAATACACTTGTAAACTCTTCACCAATGACAGATATTGCCCTTAAGTATAGTTTGGGAGCATATCAGGCCAAGGGAAGGATGTTTTGGGTGGTTTTGCAATATCTTCATTCTGTAAAGTTAGATGTGCCCAACTGCATTACATATGCTTACAAATGCAATTTTACCAATATTCTTGTTGTTTCAGCTCAGAAATGACTTGGTTACTAAAGTTTGATGAATTGTAATGTTTTCATGCAAATACTCTTGTAAACTCTTCACCAATGACAGAGATTGCCCTTAAGTATAGTTTGGGAGCATATCAGGCCGAGGGAAGGATGTTTTGGGTGGTTTTGCAATATCTTCATTCTGTAAAGTTAGATGTGCCCAACTGCATTACATATGCTTACAAATGCAATTTTACCTATATTCTTGTTGTTTCAGCTCAGAAATGACTTGGTTACTAAAGTTTGATGAATTGTAATGTTTTCTGTCAAATACACTTGTAAACTCTTCACCAATGACAGATATTGCCCTTAAGTATAGTTTGTGAGCATATCAGGGCAAGGGAAGGATGTTTTGGGTGGTTTTGCAATATCTTCATTCTGTAAAGTTAGATGTGCCCAACTGCATTACATATGCTTACAAATGCAATTTTACCTATATTCTTGTTGTTTCAGATCAGAAATGACTTGGTTACTAGAGTTTGAAGAATTGTAATGTTTTCTGTCAAATACACTTGTAAACTCTTCACCAATGACAGATATTGCCCTTAAGTATAGTTTGGGAGCATATCAGGCCAAGGGAAGGATGTTTTGGGTGGTTTTGCAATATCTTCATTCTGTAAAGTTAGATGTGCCCAACTGCATTACATATGCTTACAAATGCAATTTTACCTATATTCTTGTTGTTTCAGCTCAGAAATGACTTGGTTACTAGAGTTTGATGAATTGTAATGTTTTCTGTCAAATACACATGAAAACTCTTTACCAATGACACTGAATAGCATTATGTATATTGTGGGTGCATATCAGGCTAAGAGAAGCTTGTTTAGGATGGTTTTGCAATATCTTCATTCTGTAAAGTTAGATGTGCCCAACTGCAATACATATGCTTACAAATGCAATTTTACCAATATTCTTGTTGTTTCAGCTCAGAAATGACTTGGTTACTAAAGTTTGATGAATTGTAATGTTTTCTGTCAAATACACTTGTAAACTCTTCACCAATGACAGATATTGCCCTTAAGTATAGTTTGGGAGCATATCAGGCCAAGGGAAGGATGTTTTGGGTGGTTTTGCAATATCTTCATTCTGTAAAGTTAGATGTGCCCAACTGCATTACATATGCTTACAAATGCAATTTTACCTATATTCTTGTTGTTTCAGCTCAGAAATGACTTGGTTACTAGAGTTTGATGAATTGTAATGTTTTCTGTCAAATACACATGAAAACTCTTTACCAATGACACTGAATAGCATTATGTATATTGTGGGTGCATATCAGGCTAAGAGAAGCTTGTTTAGTATGGTTTTGCAATATCTTCATTCTGTAAAGTTAGATGTGCCCAACTGCAATACATATGCTTACAAATGCAATTTTACCAATATTCTTGTTGTTTCAGCTCAGAAATGACTTGGTTACTAAAGTTTGATGAATTGTAATGTTTTCTGTCAAATACACTTGTAAACTCTTCACCAAAGACAGATATTGCCCTTAAGTATAGTTTGGGAGCATATCAGGCCAAGGGAAGGATGTTTTGGGTGGTTTTGCAATATCTTCATTCTGTAAAGTTAGATGTGCCCAACTGCATTACATATGCTTACAAATGCAATTTTACCTATATTCTTGTTGTTTCAGCTCAGAAATGACTTGGTTACTGAAGTTTGATGAATTGTAATGTTTTCTGTCAAATACACTTGTAAACTCTTCACCAATGACAGATATTGCCCTTAAGTATAGTTTGGGAGCATATCAGGCCAAGGGAAGGATGTTTTGGGTGGTTTTGCAATATCTTCATTCTGTAAAGTTAGATGTGCCCAACTGCAATACATATGCTTACAAATGCAATTTTACTTATATTCTTGTTGTTTCAGCTCAGAAATGACTTGGTTACTAGAGTTTGAAGAATTGTAATGTTTTCTGTCAAATACACTTGTAAACTCTTCACCAATGACAGATATTGCCCTTAAGTATAGTTTGGGAGCATATCAGGCCAAGGGAAGGATGTTTTGGGTGGTTTTGCAATATCTTCATTCTGTAAAGTTAGATGTGCCCAACTGCATTACATATGCTTACAAATGCAATTTTACCTATATTCTTGTTGTTTCAGCTCAGAAATGACTTGGTTACTAGAGTTTGATGAATTGTAATGTTTTCTGTCAAATACACATGAAAACTCTTTACCAATGACACTGAATAGCATTATGTATATTGTGGGTGCATATCAGGCTAAGAGAAGCTTGTTTAGGATGGTTTTGCAATATCTTCATTCTGTAAAGTTAGATGTGCCCAACTGCAATACATATGCTTACAAATGCAATTTTACTTATATTCTTGTTGTTTCAGCTCAGAAATGACTTGGTTACTAGAGTTTGAAGAATTGTAATGTTTTCTGTCAAATACACTTGTAAACTCTTCACCAATGACAGATATTGCCCTTAAGTATAGTTTGGGAGCATATCAGGCCAAGGGAAGGATGTTTTGGGTGGTTTTGCAATATCTTCATTCTGTAAAGTTAGATGTGCCCAAATGCATTACATATGCTTACAAATGCAATTTTACCTATATTCTTGTTGTTTCAGCTCAGAAATGACTTGGTTACTAGAGTTTGATGAATTGTAATGTTTTCTGTCAAATACACATGAAAACTCTTTACCAATGACACTGAATAGCATTATGTATATTGTGGGTGCATATCAGGCTAAGAGAAGCTTGTTTAGGATGGTTTTGCAATATCTTCATTCTGTAAAGTTAGATGTGCCCAACTGCAATACATATGCTTACAAATGCAATTTTACCTATATTCTTGTTGTTTCAGCTCAGAAATGACTTGGTTACTAAAGTTTGATGAATTGTAATGTTTTCTGTCAAATAGACTTGTAAACTCTTCACCAATGACAGATATTGCCCTTAAGTATAGTTTGGGAGCATATCAGGCCAAGGGAAGGATGTTTTGGGTGGTTTTGCAATATCTTCATTCTGTAAAGTTAGATGTGCCCAACTGCATTACATATGCTTACAAATGCAATTTTACCAATATTCTTGTTGTTTCAGCTCAGAAATGACTTGGTTACTAAAGTTTGATGAATTGTAATGTTTTCATGCAAATACTCTTGTAAACTCTTCACCAATGACAGAGATTGCCCTTAAGTATAGTTTGGGAGCATATCAGGCCGAGGGAAGGATGTTTTGGGTGGTTTTGCAATATCTTCATTCTGTAAAGTTAGATGTGCCCAACTGCATTACATATGCTTACAAATGCAATTTTACCTATATTCTTGATGTTTCAGCTCAGAAATGACTTGGTTACTAAAGTTTGATGAATTGTAATGTTTTCTGTCAAATACACTTGTAAACTCTTCACCAATGACAGATATTGCCCTTAAGTATAGTTTGGGAGCATATCAGGCCAAGGGAAGGATGTTTTGGGTGGTTTTGCAATATCTTCATTCTGTAAAGTTAGATGTGCCCAACTGCAATACATATGCTTACAAATGCAATTTTACTTATATTCTTGTTGTTTCAGCTCAGAAATGACTTGGTTACTAGAGTTTGAAGAATTGTAATGTTTTCTGTCAAATACACTTGTAAACTCTTCACCAATGACAGATATTGCCCTTAAGTATAGTTTGGGAGCATATCAGGCCAAGGGAAGGATGTTTTGGGTGGTTTTGCAATATCTTCATTCTGTAAAGTTAGATGTGCCCAACTGCAATACATATGCTTACAAATGCAATTTTACTTATATTCTTGTTGTTTCAGCTCAGAAATGACTTGGTTACTAGAGTTTGAAGAATTGTAATGTTTTCTGTCAAATACACTTGTAAACTCTTCACCAATGACAGATATTGCCCTTAAGTATAGTTTGGGAGCATATCAGGCCAAGGGAAGGATGTTTTGGGTGGTTTTGCAATATCTTCATTCTGTAAAGTTAGATGTGCCCAACTGCATTACATATGCTTACAAATGCAATTTTACCTATATTCTTGTTGTTTCAGCTCAGAAATGACTTGGTTACTAGAGTTTGATGAATTGTAATGTTTTCTGTCAAATACACTTGTAAACTCTTCACCAATGACAGATATTGCCCTTAAGTATAGTTTGGGAGCATATCAGGCCGAGGGAAGGATGTTTTTGGTGGTTTTGCAATATCTTCATTCTGCAAAGTTAGATGTGCCCAACTGCATTACATATGCTTACAAATGCAATTTTACCTATATTCTTGTTGTTTCAGCTCAGAAATGACTTGGTTACTAAAGTTTGATGAATTGTAATGTCTTCTGTCAAATACACTTGTAAACTCTTCACCAATGACAGATATTGCCCTTAAGTATAGTTTGGGAGCATATCAGGCCAAGGGAAGGATGTTTTGGGTGGTTTTGCAATATCTTCATTCTGTAAAGTTAGATGTGCCCAACTGCTATACATATGCTTACCAATGCAATTTTACCAATATTCTTGTTGTTTCAGCTCAGAAATGACTTGGTTACTAAAGTTTGATGAATTGTAATGTTTTCTGTCAAATACACTTGTAAACTCTTCACCAATGACAGATATTGCCCTTAAGTATAGTTTGGGAGCATATCAGGCCAAGGGAAGGATGTTTTGGGTGGTTTTGCAATATCTTCATTCTGTAAAGTTAGATGTGCCCAACTGCTATACATATGCTTACAAATGCAATTTTACCAATATTCTTGTTGTTTCAGCTCAGAAATGACTTGGTTACTAGAGTTTGATGAATTGTAATGTTTTCTGTCAAATACACTTGTAAACTCTTCACCAATGACAGATATTGCCCTTAAGTATAGTTTGGGAGCATATCAGGGCAAGGGAAGGATGTTTTGGGTGGTTTTGCAATATCTTCATTCTGTAAAGTTAGATGTGCCCAACTGCATTACATATGCCTACAAATGCAATTTTACCTATATTCTTGTTGTTTCAGCTCAGAAATGACTTGGTTACTAGAGTTTGATGAATTGTAATGTTTTCTGTCAAATACACTTGTAAACTCTTCACCAATGACAGATATTGCCCTTAAGTATAGTTTGGGAGCATATCAGGCCAAGGGAAGGATGTTTTGGGTGGTTTTGCAATATCTTCATTCTGTAAAGTTAGATGTGCCCAACTGCAATACATATGCTTACAAATGCAATTTTACTTATATTCTTGTTGTTTCAGCTCAGAAATGACTTGGTTACTAGAGTTTGAAGAATTGTAATGTTTTCTGTCAAATACACATGAAAACACTTTACCAATGACACTGAATAGCATTATGTATATTGTGGGTGCATATCAGGCTAAGAGAAGCTTGTTTAGGATGGTTTTGCAATATCTTCATTCTGTAAAGTTAGATGTGCCCAACTGCAATACATATGCTTACAAATGCAATTTTACCTATATTCTTGTTGTTTCAGCTCAGAAATGACTTGGTTACTAAAGTTTGATTAATTGTAATGTTTTCTGTCAAATACACTTGTAAACTCTTCACCAATGACAGATATTGCCCTTAAGTATAGTTTGGGAGCATATCAGGCCAAGGGAAGGATGTTTTGGGTGGTTTTGCAATATCTTCATTCTGTAAAGTTAGATGTGCCCAACTGCATTACATATGCTTACAAATGCAATTTTACCTATATTCTTGTTGTTTCAGCTCAGAAATGACTTGGTTACTAAAGTTTGATGAATTGTAATGTTTTCTGTCAAATACACTTGTAAACTCTTCACCAATGACAGATATTGCCCTTAAGTATAGTTTGGGAGCATATCAGGCCAAGGGAAGGATGTTTTGGGTGGTTTTGCAATATCTTCATTCTGTAAAGTTAGATGTGCCCAACTGCAATACATATGCTTACAAATGCAATTTTACTTATATTCTTGTTGTTTCAGCTCAGAAATGACTTGGTTACTAGAGTTTGAAGAATTGTAATGTTTTCTGTCAAATACACTTGTAAACTCTTCACCAATGACAGATATTGCCCTTAAGTATAGTTTGGGAGCATATCAGGCCAAGGGAAGGATGTTTTGGGTGGTTTTGCAATATCTTCATTCTGTAAAGTTAGATGTGCCCAACTGCATTACATATGCTTACAAATGCAATTTTACCTATATTCTTGTTGTTTCAGCTCAGAAATGACTTGGTTACTAGAGTTTGATGAATTGTAATGTTTTCTGTCAAATACACATGAAAACTCTTTACCAATGACACTGAATAGCATTATGTATATTGTGGGTGCATATCAGGCTAAGAGAAGCTTGTTTAGGATGGTTTTGCAATATCTTCATTCTGTAAAGTTAGATGTGCCCAACTGCAATACATATGCTTACAAATGCAATTTTACTTATATTCTTGTTGTTTCAGCTCAGAAATGACTTGGTTACTAGAGTTTGAAGAATTGTAATGTTTTCTGTCAAATACACTTGTAAACTCTTCACCAATGACAGATATTGCCCTTAAGTATAGTTTGGGAGCATATCAGGCCAAGGGAAGGATGTTTTGGGTGGTTTTGCAATATCTTCATTCTGTAAAGTTAGATGTGCCCAAATGCATTACATATGCTTACAAATGCAATTTTACCTATATTCTTGTTGTTTCAGCTCAGAAATGACTTGGTTACTAGAGTTTGATGAATTGTAATGTTTTCTGTCAAATACACATGAAAACTCTTTACCAATGACACTGAATAGCATTATGTATATTGTGGGTGCATATCAGGCTAAGAGAAGCTTGTTTAGGATGGTTTTGCAATATCTTCATTCTGTAAAGTTAGATGTGCCCAACTGCAATACATATGCTTACAAATGCAATTTTACCTATATTCTTGTTGTTTCAGCTCAGAAATGACTTGGTTACTAAAGTTTGATGAATTGTAATGTTTTCTGTCAAATACACTTGTAAACTCTTCACCAATGACAGATATTGCCCTTAAGTATAGTTTGGGAGCATATCAGGCCAAGGGAAGGATGTTTTGGGTGGTTTTGCAATATCTTCATTCTGTAAAGTTAGATGTGCCCAACTGCATTACATATGCTTACAAATGCAATTTTACCAATATTCTTGTTGTTTCAGCTCAGAAATGACTTGGTTACTAAAGTTTGATGAATTGTAATGTTTTCATGCAAATACTCTTGTAAACTCTTCACCAATGACAGAGATTGCCCTTAAGTATAGTTTGGGAGCATATCAGGCCGAGGGAAGGATGTTTTGGGTGGTTTTGCAATATCTTCATTCTGTAAAGTTAGATGTGCCCAACTGCATTACATATGCTTACAAATGCAATTTTACCTATATTCTTGTTGTTTCAGCTCAGAAATGACTTGGTTACTAAAGTTTGATGAATTGTAATGTTTTCTGTCAAATACACTTGTAAACTCTTCACCAATGACAGATATTGCCCTTAAGTATAGTTTGTGAGCATATCAGGGCAAGGGAAGGATGTTTTGGGTGGTTTTGCAATATCTTCATTCTGTAAAGTTAGATGTGCCCAACTGCATTACATATGCTTACAAATGCAATTTTACCTATATTCTTGTTGTTTCAGATCAGAAATGACTTGGTTACTAGAGTTTGAAGAATTGTAATGTTTTCTGTCAAATACACTTGTAAACTCTTCACCAATGACAGATATTGCCCTTAAGTATAGTTTGGGAGCATATCAGGCCAAGGGAAGGATGTTTTGGGTGGTTTTGCAATATCTTCATTCTGTAAAGTTAGATGTGCCCAACTGCATTACATATGCTTACAAATGCAATTTTACCTATATTCTTGTTGTTTCAGCTCAGAAATGACTTGGTTACTAGAGTTTGATGAATTGTAATGTTTTCTGTCAAATACACATGAAAACTCTTTACCAATGACACTGAATAGCATTATGTATATTGTGGGTGCATATCAGGCTAAGAGAAGCTTGTTTAGGATGGTTTTGCAATATCTTCATTCTGTAAAGTTAGATGTGCCCAACTGCAATACATATGCTTACAAATGCAATTTTACCAATATTCTTGTTGTTTCAGCTCAGAAATGACTTGGTTACTAAAGTTTGATGAATTGTAATGTTTTCTGTCAAATACACTTGTAAACTCTTCACCAATGACAGATATTGCCCTTAAGTATAGTTTGGGAGCATATCAGGCCAAGGGAAGGATGTTTTGGGTGGTTTTGCAATATCTTCATTCTGTAAAGTTAGATGTGCCCAACTGCATTACATATGCTTACAAATGCAATTTTACCTATATTCTTGTTGTTTCAGCTCAGAAATGACTTGGTTACTAGAGTTTGATGAATTGTAATGTTTTCTGTCAAATACACATGAAAACTCTTTACCAATGACACTGAATAGCATTATGTATATTGTGGGTGCATATCAGGCTAAGAGAAGCTTGTTTAGTATGGTTTTGCAATATCTTCATTCTGTAAAGTTAGATGTGCCCAACTGCAATACATATGCTTACAAATGCAATTTTACCAATATTCTTGTTGTTTCAGCTCAGAAATGACTTGGTTACTAAAGTTTGATGAATTGTAATGTTTTCTGTCAAATACACTTGTAAACTCTTCACCAAAGACAGATATTGCCCTTAAGTATAGTTTGGGAGCATATCAGGCCAAGGGAAGGATGTTTTGGGTGGTTTTGCAATATCTTCATTCTGTAAAGTTAGATGTGCCCAACTGCATTACATATGCTTACAAATGCAATTTTACCTATATTCTTGTTGTTTCAGCTCAGAAATGACTTGGTTACTAAAGTTTGATGAATTGTAATGTTTTCTGTCAAATACACTTGTAAACTCTTCACCAATGACAGATATTGCCCTTAAGTATAGTTTGGGAGCATATCAGGCCAAGGGAAGGATGTTTTGGGTGGTTTTGCAATATCTTCATTCTGTAAAGTTAGATGTGCCCAACTGCAATACATATGCTTACAAATGCAATTTTACTTATATTCTTGTTGTTTCAGCTCAGAAATGACTTGGTTACTAGAGTTTGAAGAATTGTAATGTTTTCTGTCAAATACACTTGTAAACTCTTCACCAATGACAGATATTGCCCTTAAGTATAGTTTGGGAGCATATCAGGCCAAGGGAAGGATGTTTTGGGTGGTTTTGCAATATCTTCATTCTGTAAAGTTAGATGTGCCCAACTGCATTACATATGCTTACAAATGCAATTTTACCTATATTCTTGTTGTTTCAGCTCAGAAATGACTTGGTTACTAGAGTTTGATGAATTGTAATGTTTTCTGTCAAATACACATGAAAACTCTTTACCAATGACACTGAATAGCATTATGTATATTGTGGGTGCATATCAGGCTAAGAGAAGCTTGTTTAGGATGGTTTTGCAATATCTTCATTCTGTAAAGTTAGATGTGCCCAACTGCAATACATATGCTTACAAATGCAATTTTACTTATATTCTTGTTGTTTCAGCTCAGAAATGACTTGGTTACTAGAGTTTGAAGAATTGTAATGTTTTCTGTCAAATACACTTGTAAACTCTTCACCAATGACAGATATTGCCCTTAAGTATAGTTTGGGAGCATATCAGGCCAAGGGAAGGATGTTTTGGGTGGTTTTGCAATATCTTCATTCTGTAAAGTTAGATGTGCCCAAATGCATTACATATGCTTACAAATGCAATTTTACCTATATTCTTGTTGTTTCAGCTCAGAAATGACTTGGTTACTAGAGTTTGATGAATTGTAATGTTTTCTGTCAAATACACATGAAAACTCTTTACCAATGACACTGAATAGCATTATGTATATTGTGGGTGCATATCAGGCTAAGAGAAGCTTGTTTAGGATGGTTTTGCAATATCTTCATTCTGTAAAGTTAGATGTGCCCAACTGCAATACATATGCTTACAAATGCAATTTTACCTATATTCTTGTTGTTTCAGCTCAGAAATGACTTGGTTACTAAAGTTTGATGAATTGTAATGTTTTCTGTCAAATAGACTTGTAAACTCTTCACCAATGACAGATATTGCCCTTAAGTATAGTTTGGGAGCATATCAGGCCAAGGGAAGGATGTTTTGGGTGGTTTTGCAATATCTTCATTCTGTAAAGTTAGATGTGCCCAACTGCATTACATATGCTTACAAATGCAATTTTACCAATATTCTTGTTGTTTCAGCTCAGAAATGACTTGGTTACTAAAGTTTGATGAATTGTAATGTTTTCATGCAAATACTCTTGTAAACTCTTCACCAATGACAGAGATTGCCCTTAAGTATAGTTTGGGAGCATATCAGGCCGAGGGAAGGATGTTTTGGGTGGTTTTGCAATATCTTCATTCTGTAAAGTTAGATGTGCCCAACTGCATTACATATGCTTACAAATGCAATTTTACCTATATTCTTGTTGTTTCAGCTCAGAAATGACTTGGTTACTAAAGTTTGATGAATTGTAATGTTTTCTGTCAAATACACTTGTAAACTCTTCACCAATGACAGATATTGCCCTTAAGTATAGTTTGTGAGCATATCAGGGCAAGGGAAGGATGTTTTGGGTGGTTTTGCAATATCTTCATTCTGTAAAGTTAGATGTGCCCAACTGCATTACATATGCCTACAAATGCAATTTTACCTATATTCTTGTTGTTTCAGCTCAGAAATGACTTGGTTACTAGAGTTTGATGAATTGTAATGTTTTCTGTCAAATACACATGAAAACTCTTTACCAATGACACTGAATAGCATTATGTATATTGTGGGTGCATATCAGGCTAAGAGAAGCTTGTTTAGTATGGTTTTGCAATATCTTCATTCTGTAAAGTTAGATGTGCCCAACTGCAATACATATGCTTACAAATGCAATTTTACCAATATTCTTGTTGTTTCAGCTCAGAAATGACTTGGTTACTAAAGTTTGATGAATTGTAATGTTTTCTGTCAAATACACTTGTAAACTCTTCACCAAAGACAGATATTGCCCTTAAGTATAGTTTGGGAGCATATCAGGCCAAGGGAAGGATGTTTTGGGTGGTTTTGCAATATCTTCATTCTGTAAAGTTAGATGTGCCCAACTGCATTACATATGCTTACAAATGCAATTTTACCTATATTCTTGTTGTTTCAGCTCAGAAATGACTTGGTTACTAAAGTTTGATGAATTGTAATGTTTTCTGTCAAATACACTTGTAAACTCTTCACCAATGACAGATATTGCCCTTAAGTATAGTTTGGGAGCATATCAGGCCAAGGGAAGGATGTTTTGGGTGGTTTTGCAATATCTTCATTCTGTAAAGTTAGATGTGCCCAACTGCAATACATATGCTTACAAATGCAATTTTACTTATATTCTTGTTGTTTCAGCTCAGAAATGACTTGGTTACTAGAGTTTGATGAATTGTAATGTTTTCTGTCAAATAGACTTGTAAACTCTTCACCAATGACAGATATTGCCCTTAAGTATAGTTTGGGAGCATATCAGGCCAAGGGAAGGATGTTTTGGGTGGTTTTGCAATATCTTCATTCTGTAAAGTTAGATGTGCCCAACTGCATTACATATGCTTACAAATGCAATTTTACCAATATTCTTGTTGTTTCAGCTCAGAAATGACTTGGTTACTAAAGTTTGATGAATTGTAATGTTTTCATGCAAATACTCTTGTAAACTCTTCACCAATGACAGAGATTGCCCTTAAGTATAGTTTGGGAGCATATCAGGCCGAGGGAAGGATGTTTTGGGTGGTTTTGCAATATCTTCATTCTGTAAAGTTAGATGTGCCCAACTGCATTACATATGCTTACAAATGCAATTTTACCTATATTCTTGTTGTTTCAGCTCAGAAATGACTTGGTTACTAAAGTTTGATGAATTGTAATGTTTTCTGTCAAATACACTTGTAAACTCTTCACCAATGACAGATATTGCCCTTAAGTATAGTTTGTGAGCATATCAGGGCAAGGGAAGGATGTTTTGGGTGGTTTTGCAATATCTTCATTCTGTAAAGTTAGATGTGCCCAACTGCATTACATATGCCTACAAATGCAATTTTACCTATATTCTTGTTGTTTCAGCTCAGAAATGACTTGGTTACTAGAGTTTGATGAATTGTAATGTTTTCTGTCAAATACACTTGTAAACTCTTCACCAATGACAGATATTGCCCTTAAGTATAGTTTGGGAGCATATCAGGCCAAGGGAAGGATGTTTTGGGTGGTTTTGCAATATCTTCATTCTGTAAAGTTAGATGTGCCCAACTGCATTACATATGCTTACAAATGCAATTTTACCTATATTCTTGTTGTTTCAGATCAGAAATGACTTGGTTACTAGAGTTTGAAGAATTGTAATGTTTTCTGTCAAATACACTTGTAAACTCTTCACCAATGACAGATATTGCCCTTAAGTATAGTTTGGGAGCATATCAGGCCAAGGGAAGGATGTTTTGGGTGGTTTTGCAATATCTTCATTCTGTAAAGTTAGATGTGCCCAACTGCATTACATATGCTTACAAATGCAATTTTACCTATATTCTTGTTGTTTCAGATCAGAAATGACTTGGTTACTAGAGTTTGAAGAATTGTAATGTTTTCTGTCAAATACACTTGTAAACTCTTCACCAATGACAGATATTGCCCTTAAGTATAGTTTGGGAGCATATCAGGCCAAGGGAAGGATGTTTTGGGTGGTTTTGCAATATCTTCATTCTGTAAAGTTAGATGTGCCCAACTGCATTACATATGCTTACAAATGCAATTTTACCTATATTCTTGTTGTTTCAGCTCAGAAATGACTTGGTTACTAGAGTTTGATGAATTGTAATGTTTTCTGTCAAATACACATGAAAACTCTTTACCAATGACACTGAATAGCATTATGTATATTGTGGGTGCATATCAGGCTAAGAGAAGCTTGTTTAGGATGGTTTTGCAATATCTTCATTCTGTAAAGTTAGATGTGCCCAACTGCAATACATATGCTTACAAATGCAATTTTACCAATATTCTTGTTGTTTCAGCTCAGAAATGACTTGGTTACTAAAGTTTGATGAATTGTAATGTTTTCTGTCAAATACACTTGTAAACTCTTCACCAATGACAGATATTGCCCTTAAGTATAGTTTGGGAGCATATCAGGCCAAGGGAAGGATGTTTTGGGTGGTTTTGCAATATCTTCATTCTGTAAAGTTAGATGTGCCCAACTGCATTACATATGCTTACAAATGCAATTTTACCTATATTCTTGTTGTTTCAGCTCAGAAATGACTTGGTTACTAGAGTTTGATGAATTGTAATGTTTTCTGTCAAATACACATGAAAACTCTTTACCAATGACACTGAATAGCATTATGTATATTGTGGGTGCATATCAGGCTAAGAGAAGCTTGTTTAGTATGGTTTTGCAATATCTTCATTCTGTAAAGTTAGATGTGCCCAACTGCAATACATATGCTTACAAATGCAATTTTACCAATATTCTTGTTGTTTCAGCTCAGAAATGACTTGGTTACTAAAGTTTGATGAATTGTAATGTTTTCTGTCAAATACACTTGTAAACTCTTCACCAAAGACAGATATTGCCCTTAAGTATAGTTTGGGAGCATATCAGGCCAAGGGAAGGATGTTTTGGGTGGTTTTGCAATATCTTCATTCTGTAAAGTTAGATGTGCCCAACTGCATTACATATGCTTACAAATGCAATTTTACCTATATTCTTGTTGTTTCAGCTCAGAAATGACTTGGTTACTAGAGTTTGATGAATTGTAATGTTTTCTTGCAAATACTCTTGTAAACTCTTCACCAATGACAGAGATTGCCCTTAAGTATAGTTTGGGAGCATATCAGGCCGAGGGAAGGATGTTTTGGTGGTTTTGCAATATCTTCATTCTGTAAAGTTAGATGTGCCCAACTGCTATACATATGCTTACAAATGCAATTTTACCAATATTCTTGTTGTTTCAGCTCAGAAATGACTTGGTTACTAAAGTTTGATTAATTGTAATGTTTTCTGTCAAATACACTTGTAAACTCTTCACCAATGACAGATATTGCCCTTAAGTATAGTTTGGGAGCATATCAGGCCAAGGGAAGGATGTTTTGGGTGGTTTTGCAATAGCTTCATTCTGTAAAGTTAGATGTGCCCAACTGCATTACATATGCTTACAAATGCAATTTTACCTATATTCTTGTTGTTTCAGCTCAGAAATGACTTGGTTACTAAAGTTTGATGAATTGTAATGTTTTCTGTCAAATACACTTGTAAACTCTTCACCAAAGACAGATATTGCCCTTAAGTATAGTTTGGGAGCATATCAGGCCAAGGGAAGGATGTTTTGGGTGGTTTTGCAATATCTTCATTCTGTAAAGTTAGATGTGCCCAACTGCATTACATATGCTTACAAATGCAATTTTACCTATATTCTTGTTGTTTCAGATCAGAAATGACTTGGTTACTAAAGATTGATGAATTGTAATGTTTTCTGTCAAATACACTTGTAAACTCTTCACCAATGACAGATATTGCCCTTAAGTATAGTTTGGGAGCATATCAGGCCAAGGGAAGGATGTTTTGGTTGGTTTTGCAATATCTTCATTCTGTAAAGTTAGATGTGCCCAACTGCATTACATATGCTTACAAATGCAATTTTACCTATATTCTTGTTGTTTCAGCTCAGAAATGACTTGGTTACTAGAGTTTGATGAATTGTAATGTTTTCTGTCAAATACACATGAAAACTCTTTACCAATGACACTGAATAGCATTATGTATATTGTGGGTGCATATCAGGCTAAGAGAAGCTTGTTTAGGATGGTTTTGCAATATCTTCATTCTGTAAAGTTAGATGTGCCCAACTGCTATACATATGCTTACAAATGCAATTTTACCAATATTCTTGTTGTTTCAGCTCAGAAATGACTTGGTTACTAGAGTTTGATGAATTGTAATGTTTTCTGTCAAATACACTTGTAAACTCTTCACCAATGACAGATATTGCCCTTAAGTATAGTTTGGGAGCATATCAGGCCAAGGGAAGGATGTTTTGGGTGGTTTTGCAATATCTTCATTCTGTAAAGTTAGATGTGCCCAACTGCATTACATATGCTTACAAATGCAATTTTACCTATATTCTTGTTGTTTCAGATCAGAAATGACTTGGTTACTAAAGTTTGATGAATTGTAATGTTTTCTGTCAAATAGACTTGTAAACTCTTCACCAATGACAGATATTGCCCTTAAGTATAGTTTGGGAGCATATCAGGCCAAGGGAAGGATGTTTTGGGTGGTTTTGCAATATCTTCATTCTGTAAAGTTAGATGTGCCCAACTGCATTACATATGCTTACAAATGCAATTTTACCTATATTCTTGTTGTTTCAGCTCAGAAATGACTTGGTTACTAGAGTTTGATGAATTGTAATGTTTTCTGTCAAATACACATGAAAACTCTTTACCAATGACACTGAATAGAATTATGTATATTGTGGGTGCATATCAGGCTAAGAGAAGCTTGTTTAGGATGGTTTTGCAATATCTTCATTCTGTAAAGTTAGATGTGCCCAACTGCAATACATATGCTTACAAATGCAATTTTACCTATATTCTTGTTGTTTCAGCTCAGAAATGACTTGGTTACTAGAGTTTGATGAATTGTAATGTTTTCTTGCAAATACTCTTGTAAACTCTTCACCAATGACAGAGATTGCCCTTAAGTATAGTTTGGGAGCATATCAGGCCGAGGGAAGGATGTTTTGGGTGGTTTTGCAATATCTTCATTCTGTAAAGTTAGATGTGCCCAACTGCTATACATATGCTTACAAATGCAATTTTACCAATATTCTTGTTGTTTCAGCTCAGAAATGACTTGGTTACTAAAGTTTGATGAATTGTAATGTTTTCTGTCAAATACACTTGTAAACTCTTCACCAATGACAGATATTGCCCTTAAGTATAGTTTGGGAGCATATCAGGCCAAGGGAAGGATGTTTTGGGTGGTTTTGCAATAGCTTCATTCTTTAAAGTTAGATGTGCCCAACTGCATTACATATGCTTACAAATGCAATTTTACCAATATTCTTGTTGTTTCAGCTCAGAAATGACTTGGTTACTAAAGTTTGATGAATTGTAATGTTTTCTGTCAAATACACTTGTAAACTCTTCACCAATGACAGATATTGCCCTTAAGTATAGTTTGGGAGCATATCAGGCCAAGGGAAGGATGTTTTGGGTGGTTTTGCAATATCTTCATTCTGTAAAGTTAGATGTGCCCAACTGCATTACATATGCTTACAAATGCAATTTTACCTATATTCTTGTTGTTTCAGATCAGAAATGACTTGGTTACTAAAGTTTGATGAATTGTAATGTTTTCTGTCAAATACACTTGTAAACTCTTCACCAATGACAGATATTGCCCTTAAGTATAGTTTGGGAGCATATCAGGCCAAGGGAAGGATGTTTTGGGTGGTTTTGCAATAGCTTCATTCTTTAAAGTTAGATGTGCCCAACTGCATTACATATGCTTACAAATGCAATTTTACCTATATTCTTGTTGTTTCAGCTCAGAAATGACTTGGTTACTAAAGTTTGATGAATTGTAATGTTTTCTGTCAAATACACTTGTAAACTCTTCACCAATGACAGATATTGCCCTTAAGTATAGTTTGGGAGCATATCAGGCCAAGGGAAGGATGTTTTGGGTGGTTTTGCAATATCTTCATTCTGTAAAGTTAGATGTGCCCAACTGCATTACATATGCTTACAAATGCAATTTTACGTATATTCTTGTTGTTTCAGCTCAGAAATGACTTGGTTACTAGAGTTTGATGAATTGTAATGTTTTCTGTCAAATACACATGAAAACTCTTTACCAATGACACTGAATAGCATTATGTATATTGTGGGTGCATATCAGGCTAAGAGAAGCTTGTTTAGGATGGTTTTGCAATATCTTCATTCTGTAAAGTTAGATGTGCCCAACTGCAATACATATGCTTACACATGCAATTTTACCAATATTCTTGTTGTTTCAGCTCAGAAATGACTTGGTTACTAAAATTTGATGAATTGTAATGTTTTCTGTCAAATACACTTGTAAACTCTTCACCAATGACAGATATTGCCCTTAAGTATAGTTTGGGAGCATATCAGGCCGAGGGAAGGATGTTTTGGGTGGTTTTGCAATATCTTCATTCTGTAAAGTTAGATGTGCCCAACTGCATTACATATGCTTACAAATGCAATTTTACCTATATTCTTGTTGTTTCAGCTCAGAAATGACTTGGTTACTAGAGTTTGATGAATTGTAATGTTTTCTTGCAAATACTCTTGTAAACTCTTCACCAATGACAGAGATTGCCCTTAAGTATAGTTTGGGAGCATATCAGGCCGAGGGAAGGATGTTTTGGGTGGTTTTGCAATATCTTCATTCTGTAAAGTTAGATGTGCCCAACTGCTATACATATGCTTACAAATGCAATTTTACCAATATTCTTGTTGTTTCAGCTCAGAAATGACTTGGTTACTAAAGTTTGATGAATTGTAATGTTTTCTGTCAAATACACTTGTAAACTCTTCACCAATGACAGATATTGCCCTTAAGTATAGTTTGGGAGCATATCAGGCCAAGGGAAGGATGTTTTGGGTGGTTTTGCAATATCTTCATTCTGTAAAGTTAGATGTGCCCAACTGCATTACATATGCTTACAAATGCAATTTTACCTATATTCTTGTTGTTTCAGATCAGAAATGACTTGGTTACTAAAGTTTGATGAATTGTAATGTTTTCTGTCAAATACACTTGTAAACTCTTCACCAATGACAGATATTGCCCTTAAGTATAATTTGGGAGCATATCAGGCCAAGGGAAGGATGTTTTGGGTGGTTTTGCAATATCTTCATTCTGTAAAGTTAGATGTGCCCAACTGCATTACATATGCTTACAAATGCAATTTTACCTATATTCTTGTTGTTTCAGCTCAGAAATGACTTGGTTACTAGAGTTTGATGAATTGTAATGTTTTCTGTCAAATACACTTGTAAACTCTTCACCAATGACAGATATTGCCCTTAAGTATAGTTTGGGAGCATATCAGGCCAAGGGAAGGATGTTTTGGGTGGTTTTGCAATATCTTCATTCTGTAAAGTTAGATGTGCCCAACTGCATTACATATGCTTACAAATGCAATTTTACCTATATTCTTGTTGTTTCAGCTCAGAAATGACTTGGTTACTAAAGTTTGATGAATTGTAATGTTTTCTGTCAAATACACTTGTAAACTCTTCACCAATGACAGATATTGCCCTAAAGTATAGTTTGGGAGCATATCAGGCCAAGGGAAGGATGTTTTGGGTGGTTTTGCAATATCTTCATTCTGTAAAGTTAGATGTGCCCAACTGCATTACATATGCTTACAAATGCAATTTTACCTATATTCTTGTTGTTTCAGCTCAGAAATGACTTGGTTACTAGAGTTTGATGAATTGTAATGTTTTCTGTCAAATACACATGAAAACTCTTTACCAATGACACTGAATAGCATTATGTATATTGTGGGTGCATATCAGGCTTAGAGAAGCTTGTTTAGTATGGTTTTGCAATATCTTCATTCTGTAAAGTTAGATGTGCCCAACTGCAATACATATGCTTACAAATGCAATTTTACCTATATTCTTGTTGTTTCAGCTCAGAAATGACTTGGTTACTAAAGTTTGATGAATTGTAATGTTTTCTGTCAAATACACTTGTAAACTCTTCACCAATGACAGAGATTGCCCTTAAGTATAGTTTGGGAGCATATCAGGCCGAGGGAAGGATGTTTTGGGTGGTTTTGCAATATCTTCATTCTGTAAAGTTAGATGTGCCCAACTGCAATACATATGCTTACAAATGCAATTTTACCTATATTCTTGTTGTTTCAGCTCAGAAATGACTTGGTTACTAAAGTTTGATGAATTGTAATGTTTTCTGTCAAATACACTCGTAAACTCTTCACCAATGACAGATATTGCCCTTAAGTATAGTTTGGGAGCATATCAGGCCAAGGGAAGGATGTTTTGGGTGGTTTTGCAATATCTTCATTCTGTAAAGTTAGATGTGCCCAACTGCATTACATATGCTTACAAATGCAATTTTACCTATATTCTTGTTGTTTCAGATCAGAAATGACTTGGTTACTAAAGTTTGATGAATTGTAATGTTTTCTGTCAAATACACTTGTAAACTCTTCACCAATGACAGATATTGCCCTTAAGTATAGTTTGGGAGCATATCAGGCCAAGGGAAGGATGTTTTGGGTGGTTTTGCAATATCTTCATTCTGTAAAGTTAGATGTGCCCAACTGCATTACATATGCTTACAAATGCAATTTTACCTATATTCTTGTTGTTTCAGCTCAGAAATGACTTGGTTACTAGAGTTTGATGAATTGTAATGTTTTCTGTCAAATACACTTGTAAACTCTTCACCAATGACAGATATTGCCCTTAAGTATAGTTTGGGAGCATATCAGGCCAAGGGAAGGATGTTTTGGGTGGTTTTGCAATAGCTTCATTCTGTAAAGTTAGATGTGCCCAACTGCATTACATATGCTTACAAATGCAATTTTACCTATATTCTTGTTGTTTCAGCTCAGAAATGACTTGGTTACTAAAGTTTGATGAATTGTAATGTTTTCTGTCAAATACACTTGTAAACTCTTCACCAATGACAGATATTGCCCTTAAGTATAGTTTGGGAGCATATCAGGCCAAGGGAAGGATGTTTTGGGTGGTTTTGCAATATCTTCATTCTGTAAAGTTAGATGTGCCCAACTGCATTACATATGCTTACAAATGCAATTTTACCTATATTCTTGTTGTTTCAGCTCAGAAATGACTTGGTTACTAGAGTTTGATGAATTGTAATGTTTTCTGTCAAATACACATGAAAACTCTTTACCAATGACACTGAATAGCATTATGTATATTGTGGGTGCATATCAGGCTTAGAGAAGCTTGTTTAGTATGGTTTTGCAATATCTTCATTCTGTAAAGTTAGATGTGCCCAACTGCAATACATATGCTTACAAATGCAATTTTACCTATAATCTTGTTGTTTCAGCTCAGAAATGACTTGGTTACTAAAGTTTGATTAATTGTAATGTTTTCTGTCAAATACACTTGTAAACTCTTCACCAATGACAGATATTGCCCTTAAGTATAGTTTGGGAGCATATCAGGCCAAGGGAAGGATGTTTTGGGTGGTTTTGCAATATCTTCATTCTGTAAAGTTAGATGTGCCCAACTGCATTACATATGCTTACAAATGCAATTTTACCAATATTCTTGTTGTTTCAGCTCAGAAATGACTTGGTTACTAAAGTTTGATGAATTGTAATGTTTTCTGTCAAATACACTTGTAAACTCTTCACCAATGACAGATATTGCCCTTAAGTATAGTTTGGGAGCATATCAGGCCAAGGGAAGGATGTTTTGGGTGGTTTTGCAATATCTTCATTCTGTAAAGTTAATGTGCCCAACTGCATTACATATGCTTACAAATGCAATTTTACCTATATTCTTGTTGTTTCAGCTCAGAAATGACTTGGTTACTAAAGTTTGATGAATTGTAATGTTTTCTGTCAAATACACTTGTAAACTCTTCACCAATGACAGATATTGCCCTTAAGTATAGTTTGGGAGCATATCAGGCCAAGGGAAGGATGTTTTGGGTGGTTTTGCAATATCTTCATTCTGTAAAGTTAGATGTGCCCAACTGCAATACATATGCTTACAAATGCAATTTTACCAATATTCTTCTTGTCTCAACTCAGAAATGACTTGGTTAATAAAGTTTGATGAATTGTAATGTTTTCTGTCAAATACACTTGTAAACTCTTCACCAATGACAGATATTGCCCTTAAGTATAGTTTGGGAGCATATCAGGCCAAGGGAAGGATGTTTTGGGTGGTTTTGCAATATCTTCATTCTGTAAAGTTAGATGTGCCCAACTGCATTACATATGCTTACAAATGCAATTTTACCTATATTCTTGTTGTTTCAGCTCAGAAATGACTTGTTTACTAAAGTTTGATGAATTGTAATGTTTTCTGTCAAATACACTTGTAAACTCTTCACCAATGACAGATATTGCCCTTAAGTATAGTTTGGGAGCATATCAGGCCAAGGGAAGGATGTTTTGGGTGGTTTTGCAATATCTTCATTCTGTAAAGTTAGATGTGCCCAACTGCATTACATATGCTTACAAATGCAATTTTACCTATATTCTTGTTGTTTCAGCTCAGAAATGACTTGGTTACTAGAGTTTGATGAATTGTAATGTTTTCTGTCAAATACACTTGTAAACTCTTCACCAATGACAGATATTGCCCTTAAGTATAGTTTGGGAGCATATCAGGCCAAGGGAAGGATGTTTTGGGTGGTTTTGCAATATCTTCATTCTGTAAAGTTAGATGTGCCCAACTGCATTACATATGCTTACAAATGCAATTTTACCTATATTCTTGTTGTTTCAGCTCAGAAATGACTTGGTTACTAGAGTTTGATGAATTGTAATGTTTTCTGTCAAATACACATGAAAACTCTTTACCAATGACACTGAATAGCATTATGTATATTGTGGGTGCATATCAGGCTTAGAGAAGCTTGTTTAGTATGGTTTTGCAATATCTTCATTCTGTAAAGTTAGATGTGCCCAACTGCAATACATATGCTTACAAATGCAATTTTACCTATATTCTTGTTGTTTCAGCTCAGAAATGACTTGGTTACTAAAGTTTGATGAATTGTAATGTTTTCTGTCAAATACACTTGTAAACTCTTCACCAATGACAGATATTGCCCTTAAGTATAGTTTGGGAGCATATCAGGCCATGGGAAGGATGTTTTGGGTGGGTTTGCAATATCTTCATTCTGTAAAGTTAGATGTGCCCAACTGCAATACATATGCTTACAAATGCAATTTTACCAATATTCTTGTTGTTTCAGCTCAGAAATGACTTGGTTACTAAAGTTTGATGAATTGTAATGTTTTCTGTCAAATACACTTGTAAACTCTTCACCAATGACAGATATTGCCCTTAAGTATAGTTTGGGAGCATATCAGGCCAAGGGAAGGATGTTTTGGGTGGTTTTGCAATATCTTCATTCTGTAAAGTTAATGTGCCCAACTGCATTACATATGCTTACAAATGCAATTTTACCTATATTCTTGTTGTTTCAGCTCAGAATTGACTTGGTTACTAAAGTTTGATGAATTGTAATGTTTTCTGTCAAATACACTTGTAAACTCTTCACCAATGACAGATATTGCCCTTAAGTATAGTTTGGGAGCATATCAGGCCAAGGGAAGGATGTTTTGGGTGGTTTTGCAATATCTTCATTCTGTAAAGTTAATGTGCCCAACTGCATTACATATGCTTACAAATGCAATTTTACCTATATTCTTGTTGTTTCAGCTCAGAAATGACTTGGTTACTAAAGTTTGATGAATTGTAATGTTTTCTGTCAAATACACTTGTAAACTCTTCACCAATGACAGATATTGCCCTTAAGTATAGTTTGGGAGCATATCAGGCCAAGGGAAGGATGTTTTGGGTGGTTTTGCAATATCTTCATTCTGTAAAGTTAATGTGCCCAACTGCATTACATATGCTTACAAATGCAATTTTACCTATATTCTTGTTGTTTCAGCTCAGAAATGACTTGGTTACTAAAGTTTGATGAATTGTAATGTTTTCTGTCAAATACACTTGTAAACTCTTCACCAATGACAGATATTGCCCTTAAGTATAGTTTGGGAGCATATCAGGCCAAGGGAAGGATGTTTTGGGTGGTTTTGCAATATCTTCATTCTGTAAAGTTAGATGTGCCCAACTGCAATACATATGCTTACAAATGCAATTTTACCAATATTCTTCTTGTCTCAACTCAGAAATGACTTGGTTACTAAAGTTTGATGAATTGTAATGTTTTCTGTCAAATACACTTGTAAACTCTTCACCAATGACAGATATTGCCCTTAAGTATAGTTTGGGAGCATATCAGGCCAAGGGAAGGATGTTTTGGGTGGTTTTGCAATATCTTCATTCTGTAAAGTTAGATGTGCCCAACTGCATTACATATGCTTACAAATGCAATTTTACCTATATTCTTGTAGTTTCAGCTCAGAAATGACTTGGTTACTAGAGTTTGATGAATTGTAATGTTTTCTGTCAAATACACATGAAAACTCTTTACCAATGACACTGAATAGCATTATGTATATTGTGGGTGCATATCAGGCTTAGAGAAGCTTGTTTAGTATGGTTTTGCAATATCTTCATTCTGTAAAGTTAGATGTGCCCAACTGCAATACATATGCTTACAAATGCAATTTTACCTATATTCTTGTTGTTTCAGCTCAGAAATGACTTGGTTACTAAAGTTTGATGAATTGTAATGTTTTCTGTCAAATACACTTGTAAACTCTTCACCAATGACAGATATTGCCCTTAAGTATAGTTTGGGAGCATATCAGGCCAAGGGAAGGATGTTTTGGGTGGGTTTGCAATATCTTCATTCTGTAAAGTTAGATGTGCCCAACTGCAATACATATGCTTACAAATGCAATTTTACCAATATTCTTGTTGTTTCAGCTCAGAAATGACTTGGTTACTAAAGTTTGATGAATTGTAATGTTTTCTGTCAAATACACTTGTAAACTCTTCACCAATGACAGATATTGCCCTTAAGTATAGTTTGGGAGCATATCAGGCCAAGGGAAGGATGTTTTGGGTGGTTTTGCAATATCTTCATTCTGTAAAGTTAATGTGCCCAACTGCATTACATATGCTTACAAATGCAATTTTACCTATATTCTTGTTGTTTCAGCTCAGAAATGACTTGGTTACTAAAGTTTGATGAATTGTAATGTTTTCTGTCAAATACACTTGTAAACTCTTCACCAATGACAGATATTGCCCTTAAGTATAGTTTGGGAGCATATCAGGCCAAGGGAAGGATGTTTTGGGTGGTTTTGCAATATCTTCATTCTGTAAAGTTAGATGTGCCCAACTGCATTACATATGCTTACAAATGCAATTTTACCTATATTCTTGTTGTTTCAGCTCAGAAATGACTTGTTTACTAAAGTTTGATGAATTGTAATGTTTTCTGTCAAATACACTTGTAAACTCTTCACCAATGACAGATATTGCCCTTAAGTATAGTTTGGGAGCATATCAGGCCAAGGGAAGGATGTTTTGGGTGGTTTTGCAATATCTTCATTCTGTAAAGTTAGATGTGCCCAACTGCATTACATATGCTTACAAATGCAATTTTACCTATATTCTTGTTGTTTCAGCTCAGATATGACTTGGTTACTAGAGTTTGATGAATTGTAATGTTTTCTGTCAAATACACTTGTAAACTCTTCACCAATGACAGATATTGCCCTTAAGTATAGTTTGGGAGCATATCAGGCCAAGGGAAGGATGTTTTGGGTGGTTTTGCAATATCTTCATTCTGTAAAGTTAGATGTGCCCAACTGCATTACATATGCTTACAAATGCAATTTTACCTATATTCTTGTTGTTTCAGCTCAGAAATGACTTGGTTACTAGAGTTTGATGAATTGTAATGTTTTCTGTCAAATACACATGAAAACTCTTTACCAATGACACTGAATAGCATTATGTATATTGTGGGTGCATATCAGGCTTAGAGAAGCTTGTTTAGTATGGTTTTGCAATATCTTCATTCTGTAAAGTTAGATGTGCCCAACTGCAATACATATGCTTACAAATGCAATTTTACCTATATTCTTGTTGTTTCAGCTCAGAAATGACTTGGTTACTAGAGTTTGATGAATTGTAATGTTTTCCGTCAAATACACTTGTAAACTCTTCACCAATGACAGATATTGCCCTTAAGTATAGTTTGGGAGCATATCAGGCCAAGGGAAGGATGTTTTGGGTGGTTTTGCAATATCTTCATTCTGTAAAGTTAATGTGCCCAACTGCATTACATATGCTTACAAATGCAATTTTACCTATATTCTTGTTGTTTCAGCTCAGAAATGACTTGGTTACTAAAGTTTGATGAATTGTAATGTTTTCTGTCAAATACACTTGTAAACTCTTCACCATAGACAGATATTGCCCTTAAGTATAGTTTGGGAGCATATCAGGCCAAGGGAAGGATGTTTTGGGTGGTTTTGCAATATCTTCATTCTGTAAAGTTAGATGTGCCCAACTGCATTACATATGCTTACAAATGCAATTTTACCTATATTCTTGTTGTTTCAGCTCAGAAATGACTTGGTTACTAAAGTTTGATGAATTGTAATGTTTTCTGTCAAATACACTTGTAAACTCTTCACCAATGACAGATATTGCCCTTAAGTATAGTTTGGGAGCATATCAGGCCAAGGGAAGGATGTTTTGGGTGGTTTTGCAATATCTTCATTCTGTAAAGTTAGATGTGCCCAACTGCAATACATATGCTTACAAATGCAATTTTACCAATATTCTTCTTGTCTCAACTCAGAAATGACTTGGTTACTAAAGTTTGATGAATTGTAATGTTTTCTGTCAAATACACTTGTAAACTCTTCACCAATGACAGATATTGCCCTTAAGTATAGTTTGGGAGCATATCAGGCCAAGGGAAGGATGTTTTGGGTGGTTTTGCAATATCTTCATTCTGTAAAGTTAGATGTGCCCAACTGCATTACATATGCTTACAAATGCAATTTTACCTATATTCTTGTTGTTTCAGCTCAGAAATGACTTGTTTACTAAAGTTTGATGAATTGTAATGTTTTCTGTCAAATACACTTGTAAACTCTTCACCAATGACAGATATTGCCCTTAAGTATAGTTTGGGAGCATATCAGGCCAAGGGAAGGATGTTTTGGGTGGTTTTGCAATATCTTCATTCTGTAAAGTTAGATGTGCCCAACTGCATTACATATGCTTACAAATGCAATTTTACCTATATTCTTGTTGTTTCAGCTCAGAAATGACTTGGTTACTAGAGTTTGATGAATTGTAATGTTTTCTGTCAAATACACTTGTAAACTCTTCACCAATGACAGATATTGCCCTTAAGTATAGTTTGGGAGCATATCAGGCCAAGGGAAGGATGTTTTGGGTGGTTTTGCAATATCTTCATTCTGTAAAGTTAGATGTGCCCAACTGCATTACATATGCTTACAAATGCAATTTTACCTATATTCTTGTTGTTTCAGCTCAGAAATGACTTGGTTACTAAAGTTTGATGAATTGTAATGTTTTCTGTCAAATACACTTGTAAACTCTTCACCAATGACAGATATTGCCCTTAAGTATAGTTTGGGAGCATATCAGGCCAAGGGAAGGATGTTTTGGGTGGTTTTGCAATATCTTCATTCTGTAAAGTTAGATGTCCCCAACTGCATTACATATGCTTACAAATGCAATTTTACCTATATTCTTGTTGTTTCAGCTCAGAAATGACTTGGTTACTAAAGTTTGATGAATTGTAATGTTTTCTGTCAAATACACTTGTAAACTCTTCACCAATGACAGATATTGCCCTTAAGTATAGTTTGGGAGCATATCAGGCCAAGGGAAGGATGTTTTGGGTGGTTTTGCAATATCTTCATTCTGTAAAGTTAGATGTGCCCAACTGCAATACATATGCTTACAAATGCAATTTTACCTATATTCTTGTTGTTTCAGCTCAGAAATGACTTGGTTACTAGAGTTTGATGAATTGTAATGTTTTCTGTCAAATACACTTGTAAACTCTTCACCAATGACAGATATTGCCCTTAAGTATAGTTTGGGAGAATATCAGGCCAAGGGAAGGATGTTTTGGGTGGTTTTGCAATATCTTCATTCTGTAAAGTTAGATGTGCCCAACTGCATTACATATGCTTACAAATGCAATTTTACCTATATTCTTGTTGTTTCAGCTCAGAAATGACTTGGTTACTAGAGTTTGATGAATTGTAATGTTTTCTGTCAAATACACATGAAAACTCTTTACCAATGACACTGAATAGCATTATATATATTGTGGGTGCATATCAGGCTAAGAGAAGCTTGTTTAGGATGGTTTTGCAATATCTTCATTCTGTAAAGTTAGATGTGCCCAACTGCAATACATATGCTTACAAATGCAATTTTACCTATATTCTTGTTGTTTCAGCTCAGAAATGACTTGTTTACTTAAGTTTGATGAATTGTAATGTTTTCTGTCAAATACACTTGTAAACTCTTCACCAATGACAGATATTGCCCTTAAGTATAGTTTGGGAGCATATCAGGCCAAGGGAAGGATGTTTTGGGTGGTTTTGCAATATCTTCATTCTGTAAAGTTAGATGTGCCCAACTGCAATACATATGCTTACAAATGCAATTTTACCTATATTCTTGTTGTTTCAGCTCAGAAATGACTTGGTTACTAGAGTTTGATGAATTGTAATGTTTTCTGTCAAATACACTTGTAAACTCTTCACCATAGACAGATATTGCCCTTAAGTATAGTTTGGGAGCATATCAGGCCAAGGGAAGGATGTTTTGGGTGGTTTTGCAATATCTTCATTCTGTAAAGTTAGATGTGCCCAACTGCATTACATATGCTTACAAATGCAATTTTACCTATATTCTTGTTGTTTCAGCTCAGAAATGACTTGGTTACTAGAGTTTGATGAATTGTAATGTTTTCATGCAAATACTCTTCTAAACTCTTCACCAATGACAGAGATTGCCCTTAAGTATAGTTTGGGAGCATATCAGGCCGAGGGAAGGATGTTTTGGGTGGTTTTGCAATATCTTCATTCTGTAAAGTTAGATGTGCCCAACTGCAATACATATGCTTACAAATGCAATTTTACCAATATTCTTGTAGTTTCAACTCAGAAATGACTTGGTTACTAAAGTTTGATGAATTGTAATGTTTTCTGTCAAATACACTTGTAAACTCTTCACCAATGACAGATATTGCCCTTAAGTATAGTTTGGGAGCATATCAGGCCAAGGGAAGGATGTTTTGGGTGGTTTTGCAATATCTTCATTCTGTAAAGTTAGATGTGCCCAACTGCATTACATATGCTTACAAATGCAATTTTACCTATATTCTTGTTGTTTCAGCTCAGAAATGACTTGTTTACTAAAGTTTGATGAATTGTAATGTTTTCTGTCAAATACACTTGTAAACTCTTCACCAATGACAGATATTGCCCTTAAGTATAGTTTGGGAGCATATCAGGCCAAGGGAAGGATGTTTTGGGTGGTTTTGCAATATCTTCATTCTGTAAAGTTAGATGTGCCCAACTGCATTACATATGCTTACAAATGCAATTTTACCTATATTCTTGTTGTTTCAGCTCAGAAATGACTTGGTTACTAGAGTTTGATGAATTGTAATGTTTTCTGTCAAATACACTTGTAAACTCTTCACCAATGACAGATATTGCCCTTAAGTATAGTTTGGGAGCATATCAGGCCAAGGGAAGGATGTTTTGGGTGGTTTTGCAATATCTTCATTCTGTAAAGTTAGATGTGCCCAACTGCATTACATATGCTTACAAATGCAATTCTACCTATATTCTTGTTGTTTCAGCTCAGAAATGACTTGGTTACTAGAGTTTGATGAATTGTAATGTTTTCTGTCAAATACACATGAAAACTCTTTACCAATGACACTGAATAGCATTATGTATATTGTGGGTGCATAACAGGCTAAGAGAAGCTTATTTAGTATGGTTTTGCAATATCTTCATTCTGTAAAGTTAGATGTGCCCACCTGCAATACATATGCTTACAAATGCAATTTTACCAATATTCTTGTTGTTTCAGCTCAGAAATGACTTGGTTACTAAAGTTTGATGAATTGTAATGTTTTCTGTCAAATACACTTGTAAACTCTTCACCAATGACAGATATTGCCCTTAAGTATAGTTTGGGAGCATATCAGGCCAAGGGAAGGATGTTTTGGGTGGTTTTGCAATATCTTCATTCTGTAAAGTTAGATGTGCCCAACTGCATTACATATGCTTACAAATGCAATTTTACCTATATTCTTGTTGTTTCAGCTCAGAAATGACTTGGTTACTAGAGTTTGATGAATTGTAATGTTTTCTGTCAAATACACATGAAAACTCTTTACCAATGACACTGAATAGCATTATATATATTGTGGGTGCATATCAGGCTAAGAGAAGCTTGTTTAGGATGGTTTTGCAATATCTTCATTCTGTAAAGTTAGATGTGCCCAACTGCAATACATATGCTTACAAATGCAATTTTACCAATATTCTTGTTGTTTCAGCTCAGAAATGACTTGGTTACTAAAGTTTGATGAATTGTAATGTTTTCTGTCAAATACACATGTAAACTCTTCACCAATGACAGATATTGCCCTTAAGTATAGTTTGGGAGCATATCAGGCCAAGGGAAGGATGTTTTGGGTGGTTTTGCAATATCTTCATTCTGTAAAGTTAGATGTGCCCAACTGCATTACATATGCTTACAAATGCAATTTTACCAATATTCTTGTTGTTTCAGCTCAGAAATTACTTGGTTACTAAAGTTTGATGAATTGTAATGTTTTCTGTCAAATACACTTGTAAACACTTCACCAATGACAGATATTGCCCTTAAGTATAGTTTGGGAGCATATCAGGCCAAGGGAAGGATGTTTTGGGTGGTTTTGCAATATCTTCATTCTGTAAAGTTAGATGTGCCCAACTGCAATACATATGCTTACAAATGCAATTTTACCTATATTCTTGTTGTTTCAGCTCAGAAATGACTTGGTTACTAGAGTTTGATGAATTGTAATGTTTTCTGTCAAATAGACTTGTAAACTCTTCACCAATGACAGATATTGCCCTTAAGTATAGTTTGGGAGCATATCAGGCCAAGGGAAGGATGTTTTGGGTGGTTTTGCAATATCTTCATTCTGTAAAGTTAGATGTGCCCAACTGCATTACATATGCTTACAAATGCAATTTTACCTATATTCTTGTTGTTTCAGCTCAGAAATGACTTGGTTACTAGAGTTTGATGAATTGTAATGTTTTCTGTCAAATACACTTGTAAACTCTTCACCATAGACAGATATTGCCCTTAAGTATAGTTTGGGAGCATATCAGGCCAAGGGAAGGATGTTTTGGGTGGTTTTGCAATATCTTCATTCTGTAAAGTTAGATGTGCCCAACTGCATTACATATGCTTACAAATGCAATTTTACCTATATTCTTGTTGTTTCAGCTCAGATATGACTTGGTTACTAGAGTTTGATGAATTGTAATGTTTTCATGCAAATACTCTTCTAAACTCTTCACCAATGACAGAGATTGCCCTTAAGTATAGTTTGGGAGCATATCAGGCCGAGGGAAGGATGTTTTGGGTGGTTTTGCAATATCTTCATTCTGTAAAGTTAGATGTGCGCAACTGCAATACATATGCTTACAAATGCAATTTTACCTATATTCTTGTTGTTTCAGCTCAGAAATGACTTGGTTACTAGAGTTTGATGAATTGTAATGTTTTCATGCAAATACTCTTCAAAACTCTTCACCAATGACAGAGATTGCCCTTAAGTATAGTTTGGGAGCATATCAGGCCAAGGGAAGGATGTTTTGGGTGGTTTTGCAATATCTTCATTCTGTAAAGTTAGATGTGCCCAACTGCATTACATATGCTTACAAATGCAATTTTACCTATATTCTTGTTGTTTCAGCTCAGAAATGACTTGGTTACTAGAGTTTGATGAATTGTAATGTTTTCTGTCAAATACACTTGTAAACTCTTCACCAATGACAGATATTGCCCTTAAGTATAGTTTGGGAGCATATCAGGCCAAGGGAAGGATGTTTTGGGTGGTTTTGCAATATCTTCATTCTGTAAAGTTAGATGTGCCCAACTGCATTACATATGCTTACAAATGCAATTTTACCTATATTCTTGTTGTTTCAGCTCAGAAATGACTTGGTTACTAGAGTTTGATGAATTGTAATGTTTTCTGTCAAATACACATGAAAACTCTATTCCAATGACACTGAATAGCATTATGTATATTGTGGGTGCATATCAGGCTAAGAGAAGCTTGTTTAGTATGGTTTTGCAATATCTTCATTCTGTAGTGTTAGATGTGCTTACCTGCAATACATATGCTTACAAATGCAATTTTACCAATATTCTTGTTGTTTCAGCTCAGAAATGACTTGGTTACTAAAGTTTGATGAATTGTAATGTTTTCTGTCAAATACACTTGTAAACTCTTCACCAATGACAGATATTGCCCTTAAGTATAGTTTGGGAGCATATCAGGCCAAGGGAAGGATGTTTTGGGTGGTTTTGCAATATCTTCATTCTGTAAAGTTAGATGTGCCCAACTGCATTACATATGCTTACAAATGCAATTTTACCTATATTCTTGTTGTTTCAGCTCAGAAATGACTTGGTTACTAGAGTTTGATGAATTGTAATGTTTTCTGTCAAATACACTTGTAAACTCTTCACCAATTACAGATATTGCCCTTAAGTATAGTTTGGGAGCAAATCAGGCCAAGGGAAGGATGTTTTGGGTGGTTTTGCAATATCTTCATTCTGTAAAGTTAGATGTGCCCAACTGCATTACATATGCTTACAAATGCAATTTTACCTATATTCTTGTTGTTTCAGCTCAGAAATGACTTGGTTACTAGAGTTTGATGAATTGTAATGTTTTCTGTCAAATACACATGAAAACTCTTTACCAATGACACTGAATAGCATTATGTATATTGTGGGTGCATATCAGGCTAAGAGAAGCTTGTTTAGGATGGTTTTGCAATATCTTCATTCTGTAAAGTTAGATGTGCCCAACTGCAATACATATGCTTACAAATGCAATTTTACCAATATTCTTGTTGTTTCAGCTCAGAAATGACTTGGTTACTAAAGTTTGATGAATTGTAATGTTTTCTGTCAAATACACATGTAAACTCTACACCAATGACAGATATTGCCCTTAAGTATAGTTTGGGAGCATATCAGGCCAAGGGAAGGATGTTTTGGGTGGTTTTGCAATATCTTCATTCTGTAAAGTTAGATGTGCCCAACTGCATTACATATGCTTACAAATGCAATTTTACCAATATTCTTGTTGTTTCAGCTCAGAAATTACTTGGTTACTAAAGTTTGATGAATTGTAATGTTTTCTGTCAAATACACTTGTAAACTCTTCACCAATGACAGATATTGCCCTTAAGTATAGTTTGGGAGCATATCAGGCCAAGGGAAGGATGTTTTGGGTGGTTTTGCAATATCTTCATTCTGTAAAGTTAGATGTGCCCAACTGCATTACATATGCTTACAAATGCATTTTTACCTATATTCTTGTTGTTTCAGCTCAGAAATGACTTGTTTACTAAAGTTTGATGAATTGTAATGTTTTCTGTCAAATACACTTGTAAACTCTTCACCAATGACAGATATTGCCCTTAAGTATAGTTTGGGAGCATATCAGGCCAAGGGAAGGATGTTTTTGGTGGTTTTGCAATATCTTCATTCTGTAAAGTTAGATGTGCCCAACTGCATTACATATGCTTACAAATGCAATTTTACCTATATTCTTGTTGTTTCAGATCAGAAATGACTTGGTTACTAAAGTTTGATGAATTGTAATGTTTTCATGCAAATACTCTTGTAAACTCTTCACCAATGACAGAGATTGCCCTTAAGTATAGTTTGGGAGCATATCAGGCCGAGGGAAGGATGTTTTGGGTGGTTTTGCAATATCTTCATTCTGTAAAGTTAGATGTGCCCAACTGCATTACATATGCTTAGAAATGCAATTTTACCTATATTCTTGTTGTTTCAGCTCAGAAATGACTTGGTTACTAGAGTTTGATTAATTGTAATGTTTTCATGCAAATACTCTTGTAAACTCTTCACCAATGACAGAGATTGCCCTTAAGTATAGTTTGGGAGCATATCAGGCCGAGGGAAGGATGTTTTGGGTGGTTTTGCAATATCTTCATTCTGTAAAGTTAGATGTGCCCAACTGCAATACATATGCTTACAAATGCAATTTTACCAATATTCT
The DNA here is from genome assembly GCF_036373705.1 of Amia ocellicauda. Lineage (NCBI taxonomy): Eukaryota > Metazoa > Chordata > Actinopteri > Amiiformes > Amiidae > Amia > Amia ocellicauda. The sequence goes on from NC_089852.1 coordinate 53,410,678, forward strand.
TGTTGTTTCAACTCAGAAATGACTTGGTTACTAAAGTTTGATGAATTGTAATGTTTTCTGTCAAATACACTTGTAAACTCTTCACCAATGACAGATATTGCCCTTAAGTATAGTTTGGGAGCATATCAGGCAAAGGGAAGGATGTTTTGGGTGGTTTTGTAATATCTTCATTCTGTAAAGTTAGATGTGCCCAACTGCATTACATATGCTTACAAATGCAATTTTACCAATATTCTTGTTGTTTCAGCTCAGAAATGACTTGGTTACTAAAGTTTGATGAATTGTAATGTTTTCTGTCAAATACACTTGTAAACTCTTCACCAATGACAGATATTGCCCTTAAGTATAGTTTGGGAGCATATCAGGCCAAGGGAAGGATGTTTAGGATGGTTTTGCAATATCTTCATTCTGTAAAGTTAGATGTGCCCAACTGCATTACATATGCTTACAAATGCAATTTTACCTATATTCTTGTTGTTTCAGCTCAGAAATGACTTGGTTACTAAAGTTTGATGAATTGTAATGTTTTCTGTCAAATACACTTGTAAACTCTTCACCAATGACAGATATTGCCCTTAAGTATAGTTTGGGAGCATATCAGGCCAAGGGAAGGATGTTTTGGGTGGTTTTGCAATATCTTCATTCTGTAAAGTTAGATGTGCCCAACTGCATTACATATGCTTACAAATGCAATTTTACCAATATTCTTGTTGTTTCAGCTCAGAAATGACTTGTTTACTAAAGTTTGATGAATTGTAATGTTTTCTGTCAAATACACTTGTAAACTCTACACCAATGACAGATATTGCCCTTAAGTATAGTTTGGGAGCATATCAGGCCAAGGGAAGGATGTTTTGGGTGGTTTTGCAATATCTTCATTCTGTAAAGTTAGATGTGTCCAACTGCAATACATATGCTTACAAATGCAATTTTACCTATATTCTTGTTGTTTCAGCTCAGAAATGACTTGGTTACTAGAGTTTGATGAATTGTAATGTTTTCTGTCAAATACACATGAAAACTCTTTACCAATGACACTGAATAGCATTATGTATATTGTGGGTGCATATCAGGCTAAGAGAAGCTTGTTTAGGATGGTTTTGCAATATCTTCATTCTGTAAAGTTAGATGTGCCCAACTGCAATACATATGCTTACAAATGCAATTTTACCTATATTCTTGTTGTTTCAGCTCAGAAATGACTTGGTTACTAAAGTTTGATGAATTGTAATGTTTTCTGTCAAATACACTTGTAAACTCTTCACCAATGACAGATATTGCCCTTAAGTATAGTTTGGGAGCATATCAGGCCAAGGGAAGGATGTTTTGGGTGGTTTTGCAATATCTTCATTCTGTAAAGTTAGATGTGCCCAACTGCATTACATATGCTTACAAATGCAATTTTACCTATATTCTTGTTGTTTCAGCTCAGAAATGACTTGGTTACTAAAGTTTGATGAATTGTAATGTTTTCTGTCAAATACACTTGTAAACTCTTCACCATAGAAGATATTGCCCTTAAGTATAGTTTGGGAGCATATCAGGCCAAGGGAAGGATGTTTTGGGTGGTTTTGCAATATCTTCATTCTGTAAAGTTAATGTGCCCAACTGCATTACATATGCTTACAAATGCAATTTTACCTATATTCTTGTTGTTTCAGCTCAGAAATGACTTGGTTACTAGAGTTTGATGAATTGTAATGTTTTCTTGCCAATACTCTTGTAAACTCTTCACCAATGACAGAGATTGCCCTTAAGTATAGTTTGGGAGCATATCAGGCCGAGGGAAGGATGTTTTGGGTGGTTTTGCAATATCTTCATTCTGTAAAGTTAGATGTGCCCAACTGCTATACATATGCTTACAAATGCAATTTTACCAATATTCTTGTTGTTTCAGCTCAGAAATGACTTGGTTACTAAAGTTTGATGAATTGTAATGTTTTCTGTCAAATACTCTTGTAAACTCTACACCAATGACAGATATTGCCCTTAAGTATAGTTTGGGAGCATATCAGGCCGAGGGAAGGATGTTTTGGGTGGTTTTGCAATATCTTCATTCTGTAAAGTTAGATGTGCCCAACTGCAATACATATGCTTACAAATGCAATTTTACCTATATTCTTGTTGTTTCAGCTCAGAAATGACTTGGTTACTAGAGTTTGATGAATTGTAATGTTTTCTGTCAAATACACATGAAAACTCTTTACCAATGACACTGAATAGCATTATGTATATTGTGGGTGCATATCAGGCTAAGAGAAGCTTGTTTAGGATGGTTTTGCAATATCTTCATTCTGTAAAGTTAGATGTGCCCAACTGCAATACATATGCTTACAAATGCAATTTTACCTATATTCTTGTTGTTTCAGCTCAGAAATGACTTGGTTACTAAAGTTTGATGAATTGTAATGTTTTCTGTCAAATACACTTGTAAACTCTTCACCAATGACAGATATTGCCCTTAAGTATAGTTTGGGAGCATATCAGGCCAAGGGAAGGATGTTTTGGGTGGTTTTGCAATATCTTCATTCTGTAAAGTTAGATGTGCCCAACTGCATTACATATGCTTACAAATGCAATTTTACCTATATTCTTGTTGTTTCAGCTCAGAAATGACTTGGTTACTAAAGTTTGATGAATTGTAATGTTTTCTGTCAAATACACTTGTAAACTCTTCACCATAGAAGATATTGCCCTTAAGTATAGTTTGGGAGCATATCAGGCCAAGGGAAGGATGTTTTGGGTGGTTTTGCAATATCTTCATTCTGTAAAGTTAATGTGCCCAACTGCATTACATATGCTTACAAATGCAATTTTACCTATATTCTTGTTGTTTCAGCTCAGAAATGACTTGGTTACTAAAGTTTGATGAATTGTAATGTTTTCTGTCAAATACACTTGTAAACTCTTCACCAATGACAGATATTGCCCTTAAGTATAGTTTGGGAGCATATCAGGCCAAGGGAAGGATGTTTTGGGTGGTTTTGCAATATCTTCATTCTGTAAAGTTAGATGTGCCCAACTGCATTACATATGCTTACAAATGCAATTTTACCTATATTCTTGTTGTTTCAGCTCAGAAATGACTTGGTTACTAGAGTTTGATGAATTGTAATGTTTTCTTGCCAATACTCTTGTAAACTCTTCACCAATGACAGAGATTGCCCTTAAGTATAGTTTGGGAGCATATCAGGCCGAGGGAAGGATGTTTTGGGTGGTTTTGCAATATCTTCATTCTGTAAAGTTAGATGTGCCCAACTGCTATACATATGCTTACAAATGCAATTTTACCAATATTCTTGTTGTTTCAGCTCAGAAATGACTTGGTTACTAAAGTTTGATGAATTGTAATGTTTTCTGTCAAATACACTTGTAAACTCTTCACCAATGACAGAGATTGCCCTTAAGTATAGTTTGGGAGCATATCAGGCCGAGGGAAGGATGTTTTGGGTGGTTTTGCAATATCTTCATTCTGTAAAGTTAGATGTGCCCAACTGCTATACATATGCTTACAAATGCAATTTTACCAATATTCTTGTTGTTTCAGCTCAGAAATGACTTGGTTACTAAAGTTTGATGAATTGTAATGTTTTCTGTCAAATACACTTGTAAACTCTTCACCAATGACAGATATTGCCTTTAAGTATAGTTTGGGAGCATATCAGGCCAAGGGAAGGATGTTTTGGGTGGTTTTGCAATATCTTCATTCTGTAAAGTTAATGTGCCCAACTGCATTACATATGCTTACAAATGCAATTTTACCTATATTCTTGTTGTTTCAGCTCAGAAATGACTTGGTTACTAAAGTTTGATGAATTGTAATGTTTTCTGTCAAATACACTTGTAAACTCTTCACCATAGACAGATATTGCCCTTAAGTATAGTTTGGGAGCATATCAGGCCAAGGGAAGGATGTTTTGGGTGGTTTTGCAATATCTTCATTCTGTAAAGTTAGATGTGCCCAACTGCATTACATATGCTTACAAATGCAATTTTACCTATATTCTTGTTGTTTCAGCTCAGAAATGACTTGGTTACTAGAGTTTGATGAATTGTAATGTTTTCTGTCAAATACACTTGTAAACTCTACACCAATGACAGATATTGCCCTTAAGTATAGTTTGGGAGCATATCAGGCCAAGGGAAGGATGTTTTGGGTGGTTTTGCAATATCTTCATTCTGTAAAGTTAGATGTGTCCAACTGCAATACATATGCTTACAAATGCAATTTTACCTATATTCTTGTTGTTTCAGCTCAGAAATGACTTGGTTACTAAAGTTTGATGAATTGTAATGTTTTCTGTCAAATACACATGAAAACTCTTTACCAATGAATTTGAATAGCATTATGTATATTGTGGGTGCATATCAGGCTAAGAGAAGCTTGTTTAGTATGGTTTTGCAATATCTTTATTCTGTAAAGTTAGATGTGCCCAACTGCAATACATATGCTTACAAATGCAATTTTACCTATATTCTTGTTGTTTCAGCTCAGAAATGACTTGGTTACTAAAGTTTGATGAATTGTAATGTTTTCTGTCAAATACACTTGTAAACTCTTCACCAATGACAGATATTGCCCTTAAGTATAGTTTGGGAGCATATCAGGCCAAGGGAAGGATGTTTTGGGTGGTTTTGCAATATCTTCATTCTGTAAAGTTAGATGTGCCCAACTGCATTACATCTGCTTACAAATGCAATTTTACCTATATTCTTGTTGTTTCAGCTCAGAAATGAATTGGTTACTAAAGTTTGATGAATTGTAATGTTTTCTGTCAAATACACTTGTAAACTCTTCACCAATGACAGATATTGCCTTTAAGTATAGTTTGGGAGCATATCAGGCCAAGGGAAGGATGTTTTGGGTGGTTTTGCAATATCTTCATTCTGTAAAGTTAATGTGCCCAACTGCATTACATATGCTTACAAATGCAATTTTACCTATATTCTTGTTGTTTCAGCTCAGAAATGACTTGGTTACTAAAGTTTGATGAATTGTAATGTTTTCTGTCAAATACACTTGTAAACTCTTCACCAATGACAGATATTGCCCTTAAGTATAGTTTGGGAGCATATCAGGCCAAGGGAAGGATGTTTTGGGTGGTTTTGCAATATCTTCATTCTGTAAAGTTAGATGTGCCCAACTGCATTACATATGCTTACAAATGCAATTTTACCTATATTCTTGTTGTTTCAGCTCAGAAATGACTTGGTTACTAGAGTTTGATGAATTGTAATGTTTTCTTGCCAATACTCTTGTAAACTCTTCACCAATGACAGAGATTGCCCTTAAGTATAGTTTGGGAGCATATCAGGCCGAGGGAAGGATGTTTTGGGTGGTTTTGCAATATCTTCATTCTGTAAAGTTAGATGTGCCCAACTGCTATACATATGCTTACAAATGCAATTTTACCAATATTCTTGTTGTTTCAGCTCAGAAATGACTTGGTTACTAAAGTTTGATGAATTGTAATGTTTTCTGTCAAATACACTTGTAAACTCTTCACCAATGACAGAGATTGCCCTTAAGTATAGTTTGGGAGCATATCAGGCCGAGGGAAGGATGTTTTGGGTGGTTTTGCAATATCTTCATTCTGTAAAGTTAGATGTGCCCAACTGCTATACATATGCTTACAAATGCAATTTTACCAATATTCTTGTTGTTTCAGCTCAGAAATGACTTGGTTACTAAAGTTTGATGAATTGTAATGTTTTCTGTCAAATACACTTGTAAACTCTTCACCAATGACAGATATTGCCTTTAAGTATAGTTTGGGAGCATATCAGGCCAAGGGAAGGATGTTTTGGGTGGTTTTGCAATATCTTCATTCTGTAAAGTTAATGTGCCCAACTGCATTACATATGCTTACAAATGCAATTTTACCTATATTCTTGTTGTTTCAGCTCAGAAATGACTTGGTTACTAAAGTTTGATGAATTGTAATGTTTTCTGTCAAATACACTTGTAAACTCTTCACCATAGACAGATATTGCCCTTAAGTATAGTTTGGGAGCATATCAGGCCAAGGGAAGGATGTTTTGGGTGGTTTTGCAATATCTTCATTCTGTAAAGTTAGATGTGCCCAACTGCATTACATATGCTTACAAATGCAATTTTACCTATATTCTTGTTGTTTCAGCTCAGAAATGACTTGGTTACTAGAGTTTGATGAATTGTAATGTTTTCTGTCAAATACACTTGTAAACTCTACACCAATGACAGATATTGCCCTTAAGTATAGTTTGGGAGCATATCAGGCCAAGGGAAGGATGTTTTGGGTGGTTTTGCAATATCTTCATTCTGTAAAGTTAGATGTGTCCAACTGCAATACATATGCTTACAAATGCAATTTTACCTATATTCTTGTTGTTTCAGCTCAGAAATGACTTGGTTACTAAAGTTTGATGAATTGTAATGTTTTCTGTCAAATACACATGAAAACTCTTCACCAATGAATTTGAATAGCATTATGTATATTGTGGGTGCATATCAGGCTAAGAGAAGCTTGTTTAGTATGGTTTTGCAATATCTTCATTCTGTAAAGTTAGATGTGCCCAACTGCAATACATATGCTTACAAATGCAATTTTACCTATATTCTTGTTGTTTCAGCTCAGAAATGACTTGGTTACTAAAGTTTGATGAATTGTAATGTTTTCTGTCAAATACACTTGTAAACTCTTCACCAATGACAGATATTGCCCTTAAGTATAGTTTGGGAGCATATCAGGCCAAGGGAAGGATGTTTTGGGTGGTTTTGCAATATCTTCATTCTGTAAAGTTAGATGTGCCCAACTGCATTACATCTGCTTACAAATGCAATTTTACCTATATTCTTGTTGTTTCAGCTCAGAAATGAATTGGTTACTAAAGTTTGATGAATTGTAATGTTTTCTGTCAAATACACTTGTAAACTCTTCACCAATGACAGATATTGCCTTTAAGTATAGTTTGGGAGCATATCAGGCCAAGGGAAGGATGTTTTGGGTGGTTTTGCAATATCTTCATTCTGTAAAGTTAATGTGCCCAACTGCATTACATATGCTTACAAATGCAATTTTACCTATATTCTTGTTGTTTCAGCTCAGAAATGACTTGGTTACTAAAGTTTGATGAATTGTAATGTTTTCTGTCAAATACACTTGTAAACTCTTCACCATAGACAGATATTGCCCTTAAGTATAGTTTGGGAGCATATCAGGCCAAGGGAAGGATGTTTTGGGTGGTTTTGCAATATCTTCATTCTGTAAAGTTAGATGTGCCCAACTGCATTACATATGCTTACAAATGCAATTTTACCTATATTCTTGTTGTTTCAGCTCAGAAATGACTTGGTTACTAGAGTTTGATGAATTGTAATGTTTTCTGTCAAATACACATGAAAACTCTTTACCAATGAATTTGAATAGCATTATGTATATTGTGGGTGCATATCAGGCTAAGAGAAGCTTGTTTAGTATGGTTTTGCAATATCTTCATTCTGTAAAGTTAGATGTGCCCAACTGCAATACATATGCTTACAAAAGCAATTTTACCTATATTCTTGTTGTTTCAGCTCAGAAATGACTTGGTTACTAAAGTTTGATGAATTGTAATGTTTTCTGTCAAATACACTTGTAAACTCTTCACCAATGACAGATATTGCCCTTAAGTATAGTTTGGGAGCATATCAGGCCAAGGGAAGGATGTTTTGGGTGGTTTTGCAATATCTTCATTCTGTAAAGTTAGATGTGCCCAACTGCATTACATATGCTTACAAATGCAATTTTACCTATATTCTTGTTGTTTCAGCTCAGAAATGAATTGGTTACTAAAGTTTGATGAATTGTAATGTTTTCTGTCAAATACACTTGTAAACTCTTCACCAATGACAGATATTGCCCTTAAGTATAGTTTGGGAGCATATCAGGCCAAGGGAAGGATGTTTTGGGTGGTTTTGCAATATCTTCATTCTGTAAAGTTAGATGTGCCCAACTGCATTACATATGCTTACAAATGCAATTTTACCTATATTCTTGTTGTTTCAGCTCAGAAATGACTTGGTTACTAAAGTTTGATGAATTGTAATGTTTTCTGTCAAATACACTTGTAAACTCTTCACCATAGACAGATATTGCCCTTAAGTATAGTTTGGGAGCATATCAGGCCAAGGGATGGATGTTCTGGGTGGTTTTGCAATATCTTCATTCTGTAAAGTTAGATGTGCCCAACTGCATTACATATGCTTACAAATGCAATTTTACCTATATTCTTGTTGTTTCAGCTCAGAAATGACTTGGTTACTAAAGTTTGATGAATTGTAATGTTTTCTGTCAAATACACTTGTAAACTCTTCACCAATGACAGATATTGCCCTTAAGTATAGTTTGGGAGCATATCAGGCCAAGGGAAGGATGTTTTGGGTGGTTTTGCAAGATATTCATTCTGTAAAGTTAGATGTGCCCAACTGCAATTTATATGCTTACAAATGCAATTTTACCAATATTCTTGTTGTTTCAGCACAGAAATGACTTGGTTACTAAAGTTTGATGAATTGTAATGTTTTCTGTCAAATACACTTGTAAACTCTTCACCAATGACAGATATTGCCCTTAAGTATAGTTTGGGAGCATATCAGGCCAAGGGAAGGATGTTTTGGGTGGTTTTGCAATATCTTCATTCTGTAAAGTTAATGTGCCCAACTGCATTACATATGCTTACAAATGCAATTTTACCTATATTCTTGTTGTTTCAGCTCAGAAATGACTTGGTTACTAAAGTTTGATGAATTGTAATGTTTTCTGTCAAATACACTTGTAAACTCTTCACCAATGACAGATATTGCCCTTAAGTATAGTTTGGGAGCATATCAGGCCAAGGGAAGGATGTTTTGGGTGGTTTTGCAAGATATTCATTCTGTAAAGTTAGATGTGCCCAACTGCAATTCATATGCTTACAAATGCAATTTTACCAATATTCTTGTTGTTTCAGCACAGAAATGACTTGGTTACTAAAGTTTGATGAATTGTAATGTTTTCTGTCAAATACACTTGTAAACTCTTCACCAATGACAGATATTGCCCTTAAGTATAGTTTGGGAGCATATCAGGCCAAGGGAAGGATGTTTTGGGTGGTTTTGCAATATCTTCATTCTGTAAAGTTAGATGTGCCCAACTGCATTACATATGCTTACAAATGCAATTTTACCTATATTCTTGTTGTTTCAGCTCAGAAATGACTTGGTTACTAGAGTTTGATGAATTGTAATGTTTTCTGTCAAATACACATGAAAACTCTTTACCAATGAATTTGAATAGCATTATGTATATTGTGGGTGCATATCAGGCTAAGAGAAGCTTGTTTAGTATGGTTTTGCAATATCTTCATTCTGTAAAGTTTGATGTGCCCAACTGCAATACATATGCTTACAAAAGCAATTTTACCTATATTCTTGTTGTTTCAGCTCAGAAATGACTTGGTTACTAAAGTTTGATGAATTGTAATGTTTTCTGTCAAATACACTTGTAAACTCTTCACCAATGACAGATATTGCCCTTAAGTATAGTTTGGGAGCATATCAGGCCAAGGGAAGGATGTTTTGGGTGGTTTTGCAATATCTTCATTCTGTAAAGTTAGATGTGCCCAACTGCATTACATATGCTTACAAATGCAATTTTACCTATATTCTTGTTGTTTCAGCTCAGAAATGAATTGGTTACTAAAGTTTGATGAATTGTAATGTTTTCTGTCAAATACACTTGTAAACTCTTCACCAATGACAGATATTGCCCTTAAGTATAGTTTGGGAGCATATCAGGCCAAGGGAAGGATGTTTTGGGTGGTTTTGCAATATCTTCATTCTGTAAAGTTAGATGTGCCCAACTGCATTACATATGCTTACAAATGCAATTTTACCTATATTCTTGTTGTTTCAGCTCAGAAATGACTTGGTTACTAAAGTTTGATGAATTGTAATGTTTTCTGTCAAATACACTTGTAAACTCTTCACCATAGACAGATATTGCCCTTAAGTATAGTTTGGGAGCATATCAGGCCAAGGGATGGATGTTCTGGGTGGTTTTGCAATATCTTCATTCTGTAAAGTTAGATGTGCCCAACTGCATTACATATGCTTACAAATGCAATTTTACCTATATTCTTGTTGTTTCAGCTCAGAAATGACTTGGTTACTAAAGTTTGATGAATTGTAATGTTTTCTGTCAAATACACTTGTAAACTCTTCACCAATGACAGATATTGCCCTTAAGTATAGTTTGGGAGCATATCAGGCCAAGGGAAGGATGTTTTGGGTGGTTTTGCAAGATATTCATTCTGTAAAGTTAGATGTGCCCAACTGCAATTTATATGCTTACAAATGCAATTTTACCAATATTCTTGTTGTTTCAGCACAGAAATGACTTGGTTACTAAAGTTTGATGAATTGTAATGTTTTCTGTCAAATACACTTGTAAACTCTTCACCAATGACAGATATTGCCCTTAAGTATAGTTTGGGAGCATATCAGGCCAAGGGAAGGATGTTTTGGGTGGTTTTGCAATATCTTCATTCTGTAAAGTTAATGTGCCCAACTGCATTACATATGCTTACAAATGCAATTTTACCTATATTCTTGTTGTTTCAGCTCAGAAATGACTTGGTTACTAAAGTTTGATGAATTGTAATGTTTTCTGTCAAATACACTTGTAAACTCTTCACCAATGACAGATATTGCCCTTAAGTATAGTTTGGGAGCATATCAGGCCAAGGGAAGGATGTTTTGGGTGGTTTTGCAATATCTTCATTCTGTAAAGTTAGATGTGCCCAACTGCATTACATATGCTTACAAATGCAATTTTACCTATATTCTTGTTGTTTCAGCTCAGAAATGACTTGGTTACTAGAGTTTGATGAATTGTAATGTTTTCATGCAAATACTCTTGTAAACTCTTCACCAATGACAGAGATTGTCCTTAAGTATAGTTTGGGAGCATATCAGGCCAAGGGAAGGATGTGTTGGGTGGTTTTGCAATATCTTCATTCTGTAAAGTTAGATGTGCCCAACTGCAATACATATGCTTACAAATGCAATTTTACCAATATTCTTGTTGTTTCAACTCAGAAATGACTTGGTTACTAAAGTTTGATGAATTGTAATGTTTTCTGTCAAATACACTTGTAAACTCTTCACCAATGACAGATATTGCCCTTAAGTATAGTTTGGGAGCATATCAGGCCAAGGGAAGGATGTTTTGGGTGGTTTTGCAATATCTTCATTCTGTAAAGTAAGATGTGCCCAACTGCATTACATATGCTTACAAATGCAATTTTACCTATATTCTTGTTGTTTCAGCTCAGAAATGACTTGGTTACTAGAGTTTGATGAATTGTAATGTTTTCTGTCAAATACACTTGTAAACTCTTCACCAATGACAGATATTGCCCTTAAGTATAGTTTGGGAGCATATCAGGCCAAGGGAAGGATGTTTTGGGTGGTTTTGCAATATCTTCATTCTGTAAAGTTAGATGTGCCCAACTGCATTACATATGCTTACAAATGCAATTTTACCTATATTCTTGTTGTTTCAGCTCAGAAATTACTTGGTTACTAAAGTTTGATGAATTGTAATGTTTTCTGTCAAATACACTTGTAAACTCTTCACCAATGACAGATATTGCCCTTAAGTATAGTTTGGGAGCATATCAGGCCAAGGGAAGGATGTTTTGGGTGGTTTTGCAATATCTTCATTCTGTACAGTTAGATGTGCCCAACTGCATTACATATGCTTACAAATGCAATTTTACCTATATTCTTGTTGTTTCAGCTCAGAAATGACTTGGTTACTAAAGTTTGATGAATTGTAATGTTTTCTGTCAAATACACTTGTAAACTCTTCACCAATGACAGATATTGCCCTTAAGTATAGTTTGGGAGCATATCAGGCCAAGGGAAGGATGTTTTGGGTGGTTTTGCAATATCTTCATTCTGTAAAGTTAGATGTGCCCAACTGCATTACATATGCTTACAAATGCAATTTTACCTATATTCTTGTTGTTTCAGCTCAGAAATGACTTGGTTACTAGAGTTTGATGAATTGTAATGTTTTCTTGCAAATACTCTTGTAAACTCTTCACCAATGACAGAGAATGCCCTTAAGTATAGTTTGGGAGCATATCAGGCCGAGGGAAGGATGTTTTGGGTGGTTTTGCAATATCTTCATTCTGTAAAGTTAGATGTGCCCAACTGCTATACATATGCTTACAAATGCAATTTTACCAATATTCTTGTTGTTTCAGCTCAGAAATGACTTGGTTACTAAAGTTTGATGAATTGTAATGTTTTCTGTCAAATACACTTGTAAACTCTTCACCAATGACAGATATTGCCCTTAAGTATAGTTTGGGAGCATATCAGGCCAAGGGAAGGATGTTTTGGGTGGTTTTGCAATATCTTCATTCTGTAAAGTTAGATGTGCCCAACTGCATTACATATGCTTACAAATGCAATTTTACCTATATTCTTGTTGTTTCAGCTCAGAAATGACTTGGTTACTAGAGTTTGATGAATTGTAATGTTTTCTTGCAAATACTCTTGTAAACTCTTCACCAATGACAGAGATTGCCCTTAAGTATAGTTTGGGAGCATATCAGGCCGAGGGAAGGATGTTTTGGGTGGTTTTGCAATATCTTCATTCTGTAAAGTTAGATGTGCCCAACTGCTATACATATGCTTACAAATGCAATTTTACCTATATTCTTGTTGTTTCAGCTCAGAAATGACTTGGTTACTAAAGTTTGATGAATTGTAATGTTTTCTGTCAAATACACTTGTAAACTCTTCACCATAGACAGATATTGCCCTTAAGTATAGTTTGGGAGCATATCAGGCCAAGGGAAGGATGTTTTGGGTGGTTTTGCAATATCTTCATTCTGTAAAGTTAGATGTGCCCAACTGCATTACATAAGCTTACAAATGCAGTTTTACCTATATTCTTGTTGTTTCAGCTCAGAAATGACTTGGTTACTAGAGTTTGATGAATTGTAATGTTTTCTGTCAAATACACATGAAAACTCTTTACCAATGAATTTGAATAGCATTATGTATATTGTGGGTGCATATCAGGCTAAGAGAAGCTTGTTTAGTATGGTTTTGCAATATCTTCATTCTGTAAAGTTAGATGTGCCCAACTGCAATACATATGCTTACAAATGCAATTTTACCTATATTCTTGTTGTTTCAGCTCAGAAATGACTTGGTTACTAAAGTTTGATGAATTGTAATGTTTTCTGTCAAATACACTTGTAAACTCTTCACCAATGACAGATATTGCCCTTAAGTATAGTTTGGGAGCATATCAGGCCAAGGGAAGGATGTTTTGGGTGGTTTTGCAATATATTCATTCTGTAAAGTTAGATGTGCCCAACTGCAATTCATATGCTTACAAATGCAATTTTACCAATATTCTTGTTGTTTCAGCACAGAAATGACTTGGTTACTAAAGTTTCATGAATTGTAATGTTTTCTGTCAAATACACTTGTAAACTCTTCACCAATGACAGATATTGCCCTTAAGTATAGTTTGGGAGCATATCAGGCCAAGGGAAGGATGTTTTGGGTGGTTTTGCAATATCTTCATTCTGTAAAGTTAGATGTGCCCAACTGCATTACATAAGCTTACAAATGCAATTTTACCTATATTCTTGTTGTTTCAGCTCAGAAATGACTTGGTTACTAGAGTTTGATGAATTGTAATGTTTTCTGTCAAATACACATGAAAACTCTTTACCAATGAATTTGAATAGCATTATGTATATTGTGGGTGCATATCAGGCTAAGAGAAGCTTGTTTAGTATGGTTTTGCAATATCTTCATTCTGTAAAGTTAGATGTGCCCAACTGCAATACATATGCTTACAAATGCAATTTTACCTATATTCTTGTTGTTTCAGCTCAGAAATGACTTGGTTACTAAAGTTTGATGAATTGTAATGTTTTCTGTCAAATACACTTGTAAACTCTTCACCAATGACAGATATTGCCCTTAAGTATAGTTTGGGAGCATATCAGGCCAAGGGAAGGATGTTTTGGGTGGTTTTGCAATATCTTCATTCTGTAAAGTTAGATGTGCCCAACTGCAATACATATGCTTACAAATGCAATTTTACCAATATTCTTGTTGATTCAGCTCAGAAATGACTTGGTTACTAAAGTTTGATGAATTGTAATGTTTTCTGTCAAATACACTTGTAAACTCTTCACCAATGACAGATATTGCCCTTAAGTATAGTTTGGGAGCATATCAGGCCAAGGGAAGGATGTTTTGGGTGGTTTTGCAATATCTTCATTCTGTAAAGTTAGATGTGCCCAACTGCATTACATATGCTTACAAATGCAATTTTACCTATATTCTTGTTGTTTCAGCTCAGAAATGACTTGGTTACTAAAGTTTGATGAATTGTAATGTTTTCTGTCAAATACACTTGTAAACTCTTCACCAATGACAGATATTGCCCTTAAGTATAGTTTGGGAGCATATCAGGTCAAGGGAAGGATGTTTTGGGTGGTTTTGCAATATCTTCATTCTGTAAAGTTAGATGTGCCCAACTGCATTACATATGCTTACAAATGCAATTTTACCTATATTCATGTTGTTTCAGCTCAGAAATGACTTGGTTACTAAAGTTTGATGAATTGTAATGTTTTCTGTCAAATACACTTGTAAACTCTTCACCATAGACAGATATTGCCCTTAAGTATAGTTTGGGAGCATATCAGGCCAAGGGAAGGATGTTTTGGGTGGTTTTGCAATATCTTCATTCTGTAAAGTTAGATGTGCCCAACTGCATTACATATGCTTACAAATGCAATTTTACCTATATTCTTGTTGTTTCAGCTCAGAAATGACTTGGTTACTAGAGTTTGATGAATTGTAATGTTTTCTGTCAAATACACATGAATACTCTTTACCAATGACACTGAATAGCATTATGTATATTGTGGGTGCATATCAGGCTAAGAGAAGCTTGTTTAGGATGGTTTTGCAATATCTTCATTCTGTAAAGTTAGATGTGCCCAACTGCATTACATATGCTTACAAATGCAATTTTACCTGTATTCTTGTTGTTTCAGCTCAGAAATGACTTGGTTATTAAAGTTTGATGAATTGTAATGTTTTCTGTCAAATACACTTGTAAACTCTTCACCAATGACAGATATTGCCCTTAAGTATAGTTTGGGAGCATATCAGGCCAAGGGAAGGATGTTTTGGGTGGTTTTGCAATATCTTCATTCTGTAAAGTTAGATGTGCCCAACTGCAATACATATGCTTACAAATGCAATTTTACCAATATTCTTGTTGTTTCAGCTCAGAAATGACTTGGTTACTAAAGTTTGATGAATTGTAATGTTTTCTGTCAAATACACTTGTAAACTCTTCACCATTGACAGATATTGCCCTTAAGTATAGTTTGGGAGCATATCAGGCCAAGGGAAGGATGTTTTGGGTGGTTTTGCAATATCTTCATTCTGTAAAGTTAGATGTGCCCAACTGCATTACATATGCTTACAAATGCAATTTTACCTATATTCTTGTTGTTTCAGCTCAGAAATGACTTGTTTACTAGAGTTTGATGAATTGTAATGTTTTCTTGCAAATACTCTTGTAAACTCTTCACCAATGACAGAGATTGCCCTTAAGTATAGTTTGGGAGCATATCAGGCCGAGGGAAGGATGTTTTGGGTGGTTTTGCAATATCTTCATTCTGTAAAGTTAGATGTGCCCAACTGCTATACATATGCTTACAAATGCAATTTTACCAATATTCTTGTTGTTTCAGCTCAGAAATGACTTGGTTACTAAAGTTTGATGAATTGTAATGTTTTCTGTCAAATACACTTGTAAACTCTTCACCAATGACAGATATTGCCCTTAAGTATAGTTTGGGAGCATATCAGGCCAAGGGAAGGATGTTTTGGGTGGTTTAGCAATAGCTTCATTCTGTAAAGTTAGATGTGCCCAACTGCATTACATATGCTTACAAATGCAATTTTACCTATATTCTTGTTGTTTCAGCTCAGAAATGACTTGGTTACTAAAGTTTGATGAATTGTAATGTTTTCTGTCAAATACACTTGTAAACTCTTCACCAATGACAGATATTGCCCTTACGTATAGTTTGGGAGCATATAATGCCAAGGGAAGGATGTTTTGGGTGGTTTTGCAATATCTTCATTCTGTAAAGTTAGATGTGCCCAACTGCATTACATATGCTTACAAATGCAATTTTACCTATATTCTTGTTGTTTCAGATCAGAAATGACTTGGTTACTAAAGATTGATGAATTGTAATGTTTTCTGTCAAATACACTTGTAAACTCTTCACCAATGACAGATATTGCCCTTAAGTATAGTTTGGGAGCTTATCAGGCCAAGGGAAGTATGTTTTGGGTGGTTTTGCAATATCTTCATTCTGTAAAGTTAGATGTGCCCAACTGCAATACATATGCTTACAAATGCAATTTTACCTATATTCTTGTTGTTTCAGCTCAGAAATGACTTGGTTACTAGAGTTTGATGAATTGTAATGTTTTCTGTCAAATACACTTGTAAACTCTTCACCAATGACAGATATTGCCCTTAAGTATAGTTTGGGAGCATATCAGGCCAAGGGAAGGATGTTTTGGGTGGTTTTGCAATATCTTCATTCTGTAAAGTTAGATGTGCCCAACTGCATTACATATGCTTACAATTGCAATTTTACCTATATTCTTGATGTTTCAGCTCAGAAATGACTTGGTTACTAGAGTTTGATGAATTGTAATGTTTTCTGTCAAATACACATGAAAACTCTTTACCAATGACACTGAATAGCATTATGTATATTGTGGGTGCATATCAGGCTAAGAGAAGCTTGTTTAGTATGGTTTTGCAATATCTTCATTCTGTAAAGTTAGATGTGCCCAACTGCAATACATATGCTTACAAATGCAATTTTACCAATATTCTTGTTGTTTCAGCTCAGAAATGACTTGGTTACTAGAGTTTGATGAATTGTAATGTTTTCTTGCAAATACTCTTGTAAACTCTTCACCAATGACAGATATTGCCCTTAAGTATAGTTTGGGAGCATATCAGGCCAAGGGAAGGATGTTTTGGGTGGTTTTGCAATAGCTTCATTCTGTAAAGTTAGATGTGCCCAACTGCATTACATATGCTTACAAATGCAATTTTACCTATATTCTTGTTGTTTCAGCTCAGAATTGACTTGGTTACTAAAGTTTGATGAATTGTAATGTTTTCTGTCAAATACACTTGTAAACTCTTCACCAATGACAGATATTGCCCTTAAGTATAGTTTGGGAGCATATCAGGCCAAGGGAAGGATGTTTTGGGTGGTTTTGCAATATCTTCATTCTGTAAAGTTAGATGTGCCCAACTGCATTACATATGCTTACAAATGCAATTTTACCTATATTCTTGTTGTTTCAGCTCAGAAATGACTTGGTTACTAGAGTTTGATGAATTGTAACGTTTTCTGTCAAATACACATGAAAACTCTTTACCAATGACACTGAATAGCATTATGTATATTGTGGGTGCATATCAGGCTAAGAGAAGCTTGTTTAGTATGGTTTTGCAATATCTTCATTCTGTAAAGTTAGATGTGCCCAACTGCAATACATATGCTTACAAATGCAATTTTACCAATATTCTTGTTGTTTCAGCTCAGAAATGACTTGGTTACTAAAGTTTGATGAATTGTAATGTTTTCTGTCAAATACACTTGTAAACTCTTCACCAATGACAGATATTGCCCTTAAGTATAGTTTGGGAGCATATCAGGCCAAGGGAAGGATGTTTTGGGTGGTTTTGCAATATCTTCATTCTGTAAAGTTAGATGTGCCCAACTGCAATTCATATGCTTACAAATGCAATTTTACCAATATTCTTGTTGTTTCAGCACAGAAATGACTTGGTTACTAAAGTTTGATGAATTGTAATGTTTTCTGTCAAATACACTTGTAAACTCTTCACCAATGACAGATATTGCCCTTAAGTATAGTTTGGGAGCATATCAGGCCAAGGGAAGGATGTTTTGGGTGGTTTTGCAATATCTTCATTCTGTAAAGTTAGATGTGCCCAACTGCATTACATATGCTTACAAATGCAATTTTACCTATATTCTTGTTGTTTCAGCTCAGAAATGACTTGGTTACTAGAGTTTGATGAATTGTAATGTTTTCTGTCAAATATACATGAAAACTCTTTACCAATGACACTGAATAGCATTATGTATATTGTGGGTGCATATCAGGCCAAGAGAAGGATGTTTTGGGTGGTTTAGCAATAGCTTCATTCTGTAAAGTTAGATGTGCCCAACTGCATTACATATGCTTACAAATGCAATTTTACCTATATTCTTGTTGTTTCAGCTCAGAAATGACTTGGTTACTAAAGTTTGATGAATTGTAATGTTTTCTGTCAAATACACTTGTAAACTCTTCACCAATGACAGATATTGCCCTTACGTATAGTTTGGGAGCATATAATGCCAAGGGAAGGATGTTTTGGGTGGTTTTGCAATATCTTCATTCTGTAAAGTTAGATGTGCCCAACTGCATTACATATGCTTACAAATGCAATTTTACCTATATTCTTGTTGTTTCAGATCAGAAATGACTTGGTTACTAAAGTTTGATGAATTGTAATGTTTTCTGTCAAATACACTTGTAAACTCTTCACCAATGACAGATATTGCCCTTAAGTATAGTTTGGGAGCTTATCAGGCCAAGGGAAGTATGTTTTGGGTGGTTTTGCAATATCTTCATTCTGTAAAGTTAGATGTGCCCAACTGCAATACATATGCTTACAAATGCAATTTTACCTATATTCTTGTTGTTTCAGCTCAGAAATGACTTGGTTACTAGAGTTTGATGAATTGTAATGTTTTCTGTCAAATACACTTGTAAAGTCTTCACCAATGACAGATATTGCCCTTAAGTATAGTTTGGGAGCATATCAGGCCAAGGGAAGGATGTTTTGGGTGGTTTTGCAATATCTTCATTCTGTAAAGTTAGATGTGCCCAACTGCATTACATATGCTTACAATTGCAATTTTACCTATATTCTTGTTGTTTCAGCTCAGAAATGACTTGGTTACTAGAGTTTGATGAATTGTAATGTTTTCTGTCAAATACACATGAAAACTCTTTACCAATGACACTGAATAGCATTATGTATATTGTGGGTGCATATCAGGCTAAGAGAAGCTTGTTTAGTATGGTTTTGCAATATCTTCATTCTGTAAAGTTAGATGTGCCCAACTGCAATACATATGCTTACAAATGCAATTTTACCAATATTCTTGTTGTTTCAGCTCAGAAATGACTTGGTTACTAGAGTTTGATGAATTGTAATGTTTTCTTGCAAATACTCTTGTAAACTCTTCACCAATGACAGATATTGCCCTTAAGTATAGTTTGGGAGCATATCAGGCCAAGGGAAGGATGTTTTGGGTGGTTTTGCAATAGCTTCATTCTGTAAAGTTAGATGTGCCCAACTGCATTACATATGCTTACAAATGCAATTTTACCTATATTCTTGTTGTTTCAGCTCAGAAATGACTTGGTTACTAAAGTTTGATGAATTGTAATGTTTTCTGTCAAATACACTTGTAAACTCTTCACCAATGACAGATATTGCCCTTAAGTATAGTTTGGGAGCATATCAGGCCAAGGGAAGGATGTTTTGGGTGGTTTTGCAATATCTTCATTCTGTAAAGTTAGATGTGCCCAACTGCATTACATATGCTTACAAATGCAATTTTACCTATATTCTTGTTGTTTCAGCTCAGAAATGACTTGGTTACTAGAGTTTGATGAATTGTAATGTTTTCTGTCAAATACACATGAAAACTCTTTACCAATGACACTGAATAGCATTATGTATATTGTGGGTGCATATCAGGCTAAGAGAAGCTTGTTTAGTATGGTTTTGCAATATCTTCATTCTGTAAAGTTAGATGTGCCCAACTGCAATACATATGCTTACAAATGCAATTTTACCAATATTCTTGTTGTTTCAGCTCAGAAATGACTTGGTTACTAAAGTTTGATGAATTGTAATGTTTTCTGTCAAATACACTTGTAAACTCTTCACCAATGACAGATATTGCCCTTAAGTATAGTTTGGGAGCATATCAGGCCAAGGGAAGGATGTTTTGGGTGGTTTTGCAATATCTTCATTCTGTAAAGTTAGATGTGCCCAACTGCAATTCATATGCTTACAAATGCAATTTTACCAATATTCTTGTTGTTTCAGCACAGAAATGACTTGGTTACTAAAGTTTGATGAATTGTAATGTTTTCTGTCAAATACACTTGTAAACTCTTCACCAATGACAGATATTGCCCTTAAGTATAGTTTGGGAGCATATCAGGCCAAGGGAAGGATGTTTTGGGTGGTTTTGCAATATCTTCATTCTGTAAAGTTAGATGTGCCCAACTGCATTACATATGCTTACAAATGCAATTTTACCTATATTGTTGTTGTTTCAGCTCAGAAATGACTTGGTTACTAGAGTTTGATGAATTGTAATGTTTTCTGTCAAATATACATGAAAACTCTTTACCAATGACACTGAATAGCATTATGTATATTGTGGGTGCATATCAGGCCAAGAGAAGCTTGTTTAGGATGGTTTTGCAATATCTTCATTCTGTAAAGTTAGATGTGCCCAACTGCAATACATATGCTTACAAATGCAATTTTACCAATATTCTTGTTGTTTCAGCTCAGAAATGACTTGGTTACTAAAGTTTGATGAATTGTAATGTTTTCTGTCAAATACACTTGTAAACTCTTCACCAATGACAGATATTGCCCTTAAGTATAGTTTGGGAGCATATCAGGCCAAGGGAAGGATGTTTTGGGTGGTTTTGCAATATCTTCATTCTGTAAAGTTAGATGTGCCCAACTGCAATTCATATGCTTACAAATGCAATTTTACCAATATTCTTGTTGTTTCAGCACAGAAATGACTTGGTTACTAAAGTTTGATGAATTGTAATGTTTTCTGTCAAATACACTTGTAAACTCTTCACCAATGACAGATATTGCCCTTAAGTATAGTTTGGGAGCATATCAGGCCAAGGGAAGGATGTTTTGGGTGGTTTTGCAATATCTTCATTCTGTAAAGTTAGATGTGCCCAACTGCATTACATATGCTTACAAATGCAATTTTACCTATATTCTTGTTGTTTCAGCTCAGAAATGACTTGGTTACTAGAGTTTGATGAATTGTAATGTTTTCTGTCAAATATACATGAAAACTCTTTACCAATGACACTGAATAGCATTATGTATATTGTGGGTGCATATCAGGCTAAGAGAAGCTTGTTTAGGATGGTTTTGCAATATCTTCATTCTGTAAAGTTAGATGTGCCCAACTGCAATACATATGCTTACAAATGCAATTTTACCAATATTCTTGTTGTTTCAGCTCAGAAATGACTTGGTTACTAAAGTTTGATGAATTGTAATGTTTTCTGTCAAATACACTTGTAAACTCTTCACCAATGACAGATATTGCCCTTAAGTATAGTTTGGGAGCATATCAGGCCAAGGGAAGGATGTTTTGGGTGGTTTTGCAATATCTTCATTCTGTAAAGTTAGATGTGCCCAACTGCATTACATATGCTTACAAATGCAATTTTACCTATATTCTTGTTGTTTCAGCTCAGAAATGACTTGGTTACTAGAGTTTGATTAATTGTAATGTTTTCTGTCAAATACACTTGTAAACTCTTCACCAATGACAGATATTGCCCTTAAGTATAGTTTGGGAGCATATCAGGCCAAGGGAAGGATGTTTTGGGTGGTTTTGCAATATCTTCATTCTGTAAAGTTAGATGTGCCCAACTGCATTACATATGCTTACAAATGCAATTTTACCTATATTCTTGTTGTTTCAGCTCAGAAATGACTTGGTTACTAGAGTTTGATTAATTGTAATGTTTTCTGTCAAATACACTTGTAAACTCTTCACCAATGACAGATATTGCCCTTAAGTATAGTTTGGGAGCATATCAGGCCAAGGGAAGGATGTTTTGGGTGGTTTTGCAATATCTTCATTCTGTAAAGTTAGATGTGCCCAACTGCATTACATATGCTTACAAATGCAATTTTACCTATATTCTTGTTGTTTCAGCTCAGAAATGACTTGGTTACTAGAGTTTGATGAATTGTAATGTTTTCTGTCAAATACACATGAAAACTCTTTACCAATGACACTGAATAGCATTATGTATATTGTGGGTGCATATCAGGCTAAGAGAAGCTTGTTTAGGATGGTTTTGCAATATCTTCATTCTGTAAAGTTAGATGTGCCCAACTGCAATACATATGCTTACAAATGCAATTTTACCAATATTCTTGTTGTTTCAGCTCAGAAATGACTTGGTTACTAAAGTTTGATGAATTGTAATGTTTTCTGTCAAATACACTTGTAAACTCTTCACCAATGACAGATATTGCCCTTAAGTATAGTTTGGGAGTATTTCAGGCCAAGGGAAGGATGTTTTGGGTGGTTTTGCAATATCTTCATTCTGTAAAGTCAGATGTGCCCAACTGCATTACATATGCTTACAAATGCAATTTTACCTATATTCTTGTTGTTTCAGCTCAGAAATGACTTGGTTACTAAAGTTTGATGAATTGTAATGTTTTCTGTCAAATACACTTGTAAACTCTTCACCATAGACAGATATTGCCCTTAAGTATAGTTTGGGAGCATATCAGGCCAAAGGAAGGATGTTTTGGGTGGTTTTGCAATATCTTCATTCTGTAAAGTTAGATGTGCCCAACTGCATTACATATGCTTACAAAAACAATTTTACCTATATTCTTGTTGTTTCAGCTCAGAAATGACTTGGTTACTAGAGTTTGATGAATTGTAATGTTTTCTGTCAAATACACATGAAAACTCTTTACCAATGACACTGAATAGCATTATGTATATTGTGGGTGCATATCAGGCTTAGAGAAGCTTGTTTAGGATGGTTTTGCAATATCTTCATTCTGTAAAGTTAGATGTGCCCAACTGCAATACATATGCTTACAAATGCAATTTTACCAATATTCTTGTTGTTTCAGCTCAGAAATGACTTGGTTACTAAAGTTTGATGAATTGTAATGTTTTCTGTCAAATACACTTGTAAACTCTTCACCAATGACAGATATTGCCCTTAAGTATAGTGTGGGAGCATATCAGGCCATGGGAAGGATGTTTTGGGTGGTTTTGCAATATCTTCATTCTGTAAAGTTAGATGTGCCCAACTGCAATACATATGCTTACAAATGCAATTTTACCAATATTCTTGTTGTTTCAGCTCAGAAATGACTTGGTTACTAAAGTTTGATGAATTGTAATGTTTTCTGTCAAATACACTTGTAAACTCTTCACCAATGACAGAGATTGCCCTTAAGTATAGTTTGGGAGCATATCAGGCCGAGGGAAGGATGTTTTGGGTGGTTTTGCAATATCTTCATTCTGTAAAGTTAGATGTGCCCAACTGCATTACATATGCTTACAAATGCAATTTTACCTATATTCTTGTTGTTTCAGATCAGAAATGACTTGGTTACTAAAGTTTGAAGAATTGTAATGTTTTCTGTCAAATACACTTGTAAACTCTTCACCAATGACAGATATTGCCCTTAAGTATAGTTTGGGAGCATATCAGGCCAAGGGAAGGATGTTTTGGGTGGTTTTGCAATATCTTCATTCTGTAAAGTTAGGTGTGCCCAACTGCATTACATATGCTTACAAATGCAATTTTACCTATATTCTTGTTGTTTCAGCTCAGAAATGACTTGGTTACTAAAGTTTGATGAATTGTAATGTTTTCTGTCAAATACACTTGTAAACTCTTCACCAATGACAGATATTGCCCTTAAGTATAGTTTGGGAGCATATCAGGCCAAGGGAAGGATGTTTTGGGTGGTTTTGCAATATCTTCATTCTGTAAAGTTAGATGTGCCCAACTGCATTACATATGCTTACAAATGCAATTTTACCTATATTCTTGTTGTTTCAGCTCAGAAATGACTTGGTTACTAGAGTTTGATGAATTGTAATGTTTTCTGTCAAATACACATGAAAACTCTTTACCAATGACACTGAATAGCATTATGTATATTGTGGGTGCATATCAGGCTAAGAGAAGCTTGTTTAGTATGGTTTTGCAATATCTTCATTCTGTAAAGTTAGATGTGCCCAACTGCAATACATATGCTTACAAATGCAATTTTACCAATATTCTTGTTGTTTCAGCTCAGAAATGACTTGGTTACTAAAGTTTGATGAATTGTAATGTTTTCTGTCAAATACACTTGTAAACTCTTCACCAATGACAGATATTGCCCTTAAGTATAGTTTGGGAGCATATCAGGCCAAGGGAAGGATGTTTTGGGTGGTTTTGCAATATCTTCATTCTGTAAAGTTAGATGTGCCCAACTGCAATTCATATGCTTACAAATGCAATTTTACCAATATTCTTGTTGTTTCAGCACAGAAATGACTTGGTTACTAAAGTTTGATGAATTGTAATGTTTTCTGTCAAATACACTTGTAAACTCTTCACCAATGACAGATATTGCCCTTAAGTATAGTTTGGGAGCATATCAGGCCAAGGGAAGGATGTTTTGGGTGGTTTTGCAATATCTTCATTCTGTAAAGTTAGATGTGCCCAACTGCATTACATATGCTTACAAATGCAATTTTACCTATATTCTTGTTGTTTCAGCTCAGAAATGGCTTGGTTACTAGAATTTGATTAATTGTAATGTTTTCTGTCAAATACACTTGTAAACTCTTCACCAATGACAGATATTGCCCTTAAGTATAGTTTGGGAGCATATCAGGCCAAGGGAAGGATGTTTTGGGTGGTTTTGCAATATCTTCATTCTGTAAAGTTAGATGTGCCCAACTGCATTACATATGCTTACAAATGCAATTTTACCTATATTCTTGTTGTTTCAGCTCAGAAATGACTTGGTTACTAGAGTTTGATGAATTGTAATGTTTTCTGTCAAATACACATGAAAACTCTTTACCAATGACACTGAATAGCATTATGTATATTGTGGGTGCATATCAGGCTAAGAGAAGCTTGTTTAGGATGGTTTTGCAATATCTTAATTCTGTAAAGTTAGATGTGCCCAACTGCAATACATATGCTTACAAATGCAATTTTACCAATATTCTTGTTGTTTCAGCTCAGAAATGACTTGGTTACTAAAGTTTGATGAATTGTAATGTTTTCTGTCAAATACACTTGTAAACTCTTCACCAATGACAGATATTGCCCTTAAGTATAGTTTGGGAGTATATCAGGCCAAGGGAAGGATGTTTTGGGTGGTTTTGCAATATCTTCATTCTGTAAAGTCAGATGTGCCCAACTGCATTACATATGCTTACAAATGCAATTTTACCTATATTCTTGTTGTTTCAGCTCAGAAATGACTTGGTTACTAAAGTTTGATGAATTGTAATGTTTTCTGTCAAATACACTTGTAAACTCTTCACCATAGACAGATATTGCCCTTAAGTATAGTTTGGGAGCATATCAGGCCAAGGGAAGGATGTTTTGGGTGGTTTTGCAATATCTTCATTCTGTAAAGTTAGATGTGCCCAACTGCATTACATATGCTTACAAAAACAATTTTACCTATATTCTTGTTGTTTCAGCTCAGAAATGACTTGGTTACTAGAGTTTGATGAATTGTAATGTTTTCTGTCAAATACACATGAAAACTCTTTACCAATGACACTGAATAGCATTATGTATATTGTGGGTGCATATCAGGCTTAGAGAAGCTTGTTTAGGATGGTTTTGCAATATCTTCATTCTGTAAAGTTAGATGTGCCCAACTGCAATACATATGCTTACAAATGCAATTTTACCAATATTCTTGTTGTTTCAGCTCAGAAATGACTTGGTTACTAAAGTTTGATGAATTGTAATGTTTTCTGTCAAATACACTTGTAAACTCTTCACCAATGACAGATATTGCCCTTAAGTATAGTGTGGGAGCAAATCAGGCCATGGGAAGGATGTTTTGGGTGGTTTTGCAATATCTTCATTCTGTAAAGTTAGATGTGCCCAACTGCAATACATATGCTTACAAATGCAATTTTACCAATATTCTTGTTGTTTCAGCTCAGAAATGACTTGGTTACTAAAGTTTGATGAATTGTAATGTTTTCTGTCAAATACACTTGTAAACTCTTCACCAATGACAGAGATTGCCCTTAAGTATAGTTTGGGAGCATATCAGGCCGAGGGAAGGATGTTTTGGGTGGTTTTGCAATATCTTCATTCTGTAAAGTTAGATGTGCCCAACTGCATTACATATGCTTACAAATGCAATTTTACCTATATTCTTGTTGTTTCAGATCAGATATGACTTGGTTACTAAAGTTTGAAGAATTGTAATGTTTTCTGTCAAATACACTTGTAAACTCTTCACCAATGACAGATATTGCCCTTAAGTATAGTTTGGGAGCATATCAGGCCAAGGGAAGGATGTTTTGGGTGGTTTTGCAATATCTTCATTCTGTAAAGTTAGGTGTGCCCAACTGCATTACATATGCTTACAAATGCAATTTTACCTATATTCTTGTTGTTTCAGCTCAGAAATGACTTGGTTACTAAAGTTTGATGAATTGTAATGTTTTCTGTCAAATACACTTGTAAACTCTTCACCAATGACAGATATTGCCCTTAAGTATAGTTTGGGAGCATATCAGGCCAAGGGAAGGATGTTTTGGGTGGTTTTGCAATATCTTCATTCTGTAAAGTTAGATGTGCCCAACTGCATTACATATGCTTACAAATGCAATTTTACCTATATTCTTGTTGTTTCAGCTCAGAAATGACTTGGTTACTAGAGTTTGATGAATTGTAATGTTTTCTGTCAAATACACATGAAAACTCTTTACCAATGACACTGAATAGCATTATGTATATTGTGGGTGCATATCAGGCTAAGAGAAGCTTGTTTAGTATGGTTTTGCAATATCTTCATTCTGTAAAGTTAGATGTGCCCAACTGCAATACATATGCTTACAAATGCAATTTT
This sequence comes from Amia ocellicauda, assembly GCF_036373705.1. Taxonomy (NCBI): domain Eukaryota; kingdom Metazoa; phylum Chordata; class Actinopteri; order Amiiformes; family Amiidae; genus Amia; species Amia ocellicauda. The sequence goes on from NC_089852.1 coordinate 53,437,797, forward strand.
ACCAATATTCTTGTTGTTTCAGCTCAGAAATGACTTGGTTACTAAAGTTTGATGAATTGTAATGTTTTCATGCAAATACTCTAGTAAACTCTTCACCAATGACAGAGATTGCCCTTAAGTATAGTTTGGGAGCATATCAGGCCAAGGGAAGGATGTTTTGGGTGGTTTTGCAATATCTTCATTCTGTAAAGTTAGATGTGCCCAACTGCATTACATATGCTTACAAATGCAATTTTACCTATATTCTTGTTGTTTCAGCTCAGAAATGACTTGGTTACTAAAGTTTGATGAATTGTAATGTTTTCTGTCAAATACACTTGTAAACTCTTCACCAATGACAGATATTGCCCTTAAGTATAGTTTGGGAGCATATCAGGCCAAGGGAAGGATGTTTTGGGTGGTTTTGCAATATCTTCATTCTGTAAAGTTAGATGTGCCCAACTGCATTACATATGCTTACAAATGCAATTTTACCTATATTCTTGTTGTTTCAGCTCAGAAATGACTTGGTTACTAGAGTTTGATGAATTGTAATGTTTTCTGTCAAATACACATGAAAACTCTTTACCAATGACACTGAATAGCATTATGTATATTGTGGGTGCATATCAGGCTAAGAGAAGCTTGTTTAGGATGGTTTTGCAATATCTTAATTCTGTAAAGTTAGATGTGCCCAACTGCAATACATATGCTTACAAATGCAATTTTACCAATATTCTTGTTGTTTCAGCTCAGAAATGACTTGGTTACTAAAGTTTGATGAATTGTAATGTTTTCTGTCAAATACACTTGTAAACTCTTCACCAATGACAGATATTGCCCTTAAGTATAGTTTGGGAGCATATCAGGCCAAGGGAAGGATGTTTTGGGTGGTTTTGCAATATCTTCATTCTGTAAAGTTAGATGTGCCCAACTGCATTACATATGCTTACAAATGCAATTTTACCTATATTTTTGTTGTTTCAGCTCAGAAATGACTTGGTTACTAAAGTTTGATGAATTGTAATGTTTTCTGTCAAATACACTTGTAAACTCTTCACCAATGACAGATATTGCCCTTAAGTATAGTTTGGGAGCATATCAGGCCAAGGGAAGGATGTTTTGGATGGTTTTGCAATATCTTCATTCTGTAAAGTTAGATGTGCCCAACTGCATTACATATGCTTACAAATGCAATTTTACCTATATTCTTGTTGTTTCAGCTCAGAAATGACTTGGTTACTAAAGTTTGATGAATTGTAATGTTTTCTGTCAAATACACTTGTAAACTCTTCACCATAGACAGATATTGCCCTTAAGTATAGTTTGGGAGCATATCAGGCCAAGGGAAGGATGTTTTGGGTGGTTTTGCAATATCTTCATTCTGTAAAGTTAGATGTGCCCAACTGCATTACATATGCTTACAAATGCAATTTTACCTATATTCTTGTTGTTTCAGCTCAGAAATGACTTGGTTACTAAAGTTTGATGAATTGTAATGTTTTCATGCAAATACTCTAGTAAACTCTTCACCAATGACAGAGATTGCCCTTAAGTATAGTTTGGGAGCATATCAGGCCGAGGGAAGGATGTTTTGGGTGGTTTTGCAATATCTTCATTCTGTAAAGTTAGATGTGCCCAACTGCATTACATATGCTTACAAATGCAATTTTACCTATATTCTTGTTGTTTCAGCTCAGAAATGACTTGGTTACTAAAGTTTGATGAATTGTAATGTTTTCTGTCAAATACACTTGTAAACTCTTCACCAATGACAGATATTGCCCTTAAGTATAGTTTGGGAGCATATCAGGCCAAGGGAAGGATGTTTTGGGTGGTTTTGCAATATCTTCATTCTGTAAAGTTAGATGTGCCCAACTGCATTACATATGCTTACAAATGCAATTTTACCTATATTCTTGTTGTTTCAGCTCAGAAATGACTTGGTTACTAGAGTTTGATGAATTGTAATGTTTTCTGTCAAATACACATGAAAACTCTTTACCAATGACACTGAATAGCATTATGTATATTGTGGGTGCATATCAGGCTAAGAGAAGCTTGTTTAGGATGGTTTTGCAATATCTTCATTCTGTAAAGTTAGATGTGCCCAACTGCAATACATATGCTTACAAATGCAATTTTACCAATATTCTTGTTGTTTCAGCTCAGAAATGACTTGGTTACTAAAGTTTGATGAATTGTAATGTTTTCTGTCAAATACACTTGTAAACTCTTCACCAATGACAGATATTGCCCTTAAGTATAGTTTGGGAGCATATCAGGCCAAGGGAAGGATGTTTTGGGTGGTTTTGCAATATCTTCATTCTGTAAAGTTAGATGTGCCCAACTGCATTACATATGCTTACAAATGCAATTTTACCTATATTTTTGTTGTTTCAGCTCAGAAATGACTTGGTTACTAAAGTTTGATGAATTGTAATGTTTTCTGTCAAATACACTTGTAAACTCTTCACCAATGACAGATATTGCCCTTAAGTATAGTTTGGGAGCATATCAGGCCAAGGGAAGGATGTTTTGGGTGGTTTTGCAATATCTTCATTCTGTAAAGTTAGATGTGCCCAACTGCATTACATATGCTTACAAATGCAATTTTACCTATATTCTTGTTGTTTCAGCTCAGAAATGACTTGGTTACTAAAGTTTGATGAATTGTAATGTTTTCTGTCAAATACACTTGTAAACTCTTCACCATAGAAAGATATTGCCCTTAAGTATAGTTTGGGAGCATATCAGGCCAAGGGAAGGATGTTTTAGGTGGTTTTGCAATATCTTCATTCTGTAAAGTTAGATGTGCCCAACTGCATTACATATGCTTACAAATGCAATTTTACCTATATTCTTGTTGTTTCAGCTCAGAAATGACTTGGTTACTAAAGTTTGATGAATTGTGTAATGTTTTCTGTCAAATACACTTGTAAACTCTTCACCAATGACAGATATTGCCCTTAAGTATAGTTTGGGAGCATATCAGGCCAAGGGAAGGATGTTTTGGGTGGTTTTGCAATATCTTCATTCTGTAAAGTTAGATGTGCCCAACTGCATTACATATGCTTACAAATGCAATTTTACCTATATTCTTGTTGTTTTAGCTCAGAAATGACTTAGTTACTAGAGTTTGATGAATTGTAATGTTTTCTTGCAAATACTCTTGTAAACTCTTCACCAATGACAGAGATTGCCCTTAAGTATAGTTTGGGAGCATATCAGGCCAAGGGAAGGATGTTTTGGGTGGTTTTGCAATATCTTCATTCTGTAAAGTTAGATGTGCCCAACTGCATTACATATGCTTACAAATGCAATTTTACCTATATTCTTGTTGTTTCAGCTCAGAAATGACTTGGTTACTAAAGTTTGATGAATTGTAATGTTTTCATGCAAATACTCTAGTAAACTCTTCACCAATGACAGAGATTGCCCTTAAGTATAGTTTGGGAGCATATCAGGCCGAGGGAAGGATGTTTTGGGTGGTTTTGCAATATCTTCATTCTGTAAAGTTAGATGTGCCCAACTGCATTACATATGCTTACAAATGCAATTTTACCTATATTCTTGTTGTTTCAGCTCAGAAATGACTTGGTTACTAAAGTTTGATGAATTGTAATGTTTTCTGTCAAATACACTTGTAAACTCTTCACCAATGACAGATATTGCCCTTAAGTATAGTTTGGGAGCATATCAGGCCAAGGGAAGGATGTTTTGGGTGGTTTTGCAATATCTTCATTCTGTAAAGTTAGATGTGCCCAACTGCATTACATATGCTTACAAATGCAATTTTACCTATATTCTTGTTGTTTCAGCTCAGAAATGACTTGGTTACTAGAGTTTGATGAATTGTAATGTTTTCTGTCAAATACACATGAAAACTCTTTACCAATGACACTGAATAGCATTATGTATATTGTGGGTGCATATCAGGCTAAGAGAAGCTTGTTTAGGATGGTTTTGCAATATCTTCATTCTGTAAAGTTAGATGTGCCCAACTGCAATACATATGCTTACAAATGCAATTTTACCAATATTCTTGTTGTTTCAGCTCAGAAATGACTTGGTTACTAAAGTTTGATGAATTGTAATGTTTTCTGTCAAATACACTTGTAAACTCTTCACCAATGACAGATATTGCCCTTAAGTATAGTTTGGGAGCATATCAGGCCAAGGGAAGGATGTTTTGGGTGGTTTTGCAATATCTTCATTCTGTAAAGTTAGATGTGCCCAACTGCATTACATATGCTTACAAATGCAATTTTACCTATATTTTTGTTGTTTCAGCTCAGAAATGACTTGGTTACTAAAGTTTGATGAATTGTAATGTTTTCTGTCAAATACACTTGTAAACTCTTCACCAATGACAGATATTGCCCTTAAGTATAGTTTGGGAGCATATCAGGCCAAGGGAAGGATGTTTTGGGTGGTTTTGCAATATCTTCATTCTGTAAAGTTAGATGTGCCCAACTGCATTACATATGCTTACAAATGCAATTTTACCTATATTCTTGTTGTTTCAGCTCAGAAATGACTTGGTTACTAAAGTTTGATGAATTGTAATGTTTTCTGTCAAATACACTTGTAAACTCTTCACCATAGAAAGATATTGCCCTTAAGTATAGTTTGGGAGCATATCAGGCCAAGGGAAGGATGTTTTAGGTGGTTTTGCAATATCTTCATTCTGTAAAGTTAGATGTGCCCAACTGCATTACATATGCTTACAAATGCAATTTTACCTATATTCTTGTTGTTTCAGCTCAGAAATGACTTGGTTACTAAAGTTTGATGAATTGTGTAATGTTTTCTGTCAAATACACTTGTAAACTCTTCACCAATGACAGATATTGCCCTTAAGTATAGTTTGGGAGCATATCAGGCCAAGGGAAGGATGTTTTGGGTGGTTTTGCAATATCTTCATTCTGTAAAGTTAGATGTGCCCAACTGCATTACATATGCTTACAAATGCAATTTTACCTATATTCTTGTTGTTTTAGCTCAGAAATGACTTAGTTACTAGAGTTTGATGAATTGTAATGTTTTCTTGCAAATACTCTTGTAAACTCTTCACCAATGACAGAGATTGCCCTTAAGTATAGTTTGGGAGCATATCAGGCCAAGGGAAGGATGTTTTGGGTGGTTTTGCAATATCTTCATTCTGTAAAGTTAGATGTGCCCAACTGCATTACATATGCTTACAAATGCAATTTTACCTATATTCTTGTTGTTTCAGCTCAGAAATGACTTGGTTACTAGAGTTTGATGAATTGTAATGTTTTCTGTCAAATACACTTGTAAACTCTTCACCAATGACAGATATTGCCCTTAAGTATAGTTTGGGAGCATATCAGGCCAAGGGAAGGATGTTTTGGTTAGGATGGTTTTGCAATATCTTCATTCTGTAAAGTTAGATGTGCCCAACTGCAATACATATGCTTACAAATGCAATTTTACCTATATTCTTGTTGTTTCAGCTCAGAAATGACTTGGTTACTAGAGTTTGATGAATTGTAATGTTTTCTGTCAAATACACATGAAAAGTCTTCACCAATGACACTGAATAGCATTCAGTATGGTTTGGGAGCATATCAGGCCAAGGGAAGGATGTTTTGGGTGGTTTTGCAATATCTTCATTCTGTAAAGTTAGATGTGCCCAACTGCATTACATATGCTTACAAATGCAATTTTACCTATATTCTTGTTGTTTCAGCTCAGAAATGACTTAGTTACTAGAGTTTGATGAATTGTAATGTTTTCTTGCAAATACTCTTGTAAACTCTTCACCAATGACAGAGATTGCCCTTAAGTATAGTTTGGGAGCATATCAGGCAGAGGGAGGGATGTTTTGGGTGGTTTTGCAATATCTTCATTTTGCAAAGTTAGATGTGCCCAACTGCATTACATATGCTTACAAATGCAATTTTACCTATATTCTTGTTGTTTCAGCTCAGAAATGACTTGGTTACTAGAGTTTGATGAATTGTAATGTTTTCTGTCAAATACACATGAAAACTCTTTACCAATGACACTGAATAGCATTATGTATATTGTGGGTGCATATCAGGCTAAGAGAAGCTTGTTTAGGATGGTTTTGCAATATCTTCATTCTTTAAAGTTAGATGTGCCCAACTGCAATACATATGCTTACAAATGCAATTTTACCAATATTCTTGTTGTTTCAGCTCAGAAATGACTTGGTTACTAAAGTTTGATGAATTGTAATGTTTTCTGTCAAATACACTTGTAAACTCTTCACCAATGACAGATATTGCCCTTAAGTATAGTTTGGGAGCATATCAGGCCAAGGGAAGGATGTTTTGGGTGGTTTTGCAATATCTTCACTCTGTAAAGTTAGATGTGCCCAACTGCAATACATATGCTTACAAATGCAATTTTACCTATATTCTTGTTGTTTCAGCTCAGAAATGACTTGGTTACTAGAGTTTGATGAATTGTAATGTTTTCTGTCAAATACACTTGTAAACTCTTCACCAATGACAGATATTGCCCTTAAGTATAGTTTGGGAGCATATCAGGCCAAGGGAATGATGTTTTGGGTGGTTTTGCAATATCTTCATTCTGTAAAGTTAGATGTGCCCAACTGCATTACATATGCTTACAAATGCAATTTTACCTATATTCTTGTTGTTTCAGCTCAGAAATGACTTAGTTACTAGAGTTTGATGAATTGTAATGTTTTCTTGCAAATACACTTGTAAACTCTTCACCAATGACAGATATTGCCCTTAAGTATAGTTTGGGAGCATATCAGGCCAAGGGATGGATGTTTTGGGTGGTTTTGCAATATCTTCATTCTGTAAAGTTAGATGTGCCCAACTGCAATACATATGCTTACAAATGCAATTTTACCTATATTCTTGTTGTTTCAGCTCAGAAATGACTTGGTTACTAGAGTTTGATGAATTGTAATGTTTTCTGTCAAATACACTTGTAAACTCTTCACCAATGACAGATATTGCCCTTAAGTATAGTTTGGGAGCATATCAGGCCAAGGGAAGGATGTTTTGGGTGGTTTTGCAATATCTTCATTCTGTAAAGTTAGATGTGCCCAACTGCATTACATATGATTACAAATGCAATTTTACCAATATTCTTGTTGTTTCAGCTCAGAAATGACTTGGTTACTAGAGTTTGATGAATTGTAATGTTTTCTGTCAAATACACATGAAAACTCTTTACCAATGACACTGAATAGCATTATGTATATTGTGGGTGCATATCAGGCTAAGAGAAGCTTGTTTAGGATGGTTTTGCAATATCTTCATTCTGTAAAGTTAGATGTGCCCAACTGCAATACATATGCTTACAAATGCAATTTTACCAATATTCTTGTTGTTTCAGCTCAGAAATGACTTGGTTACTTGAGTTTGATGAATTGTAATGTTTTCTTGCAAATACTCTTGTAAACTCTTCACCAATGACAGAGATTGCCCTTAAGTATAGTTTAGGAGCATATCAGGCAGAGGGAAGGATGTATTGGGTGGTTTTGCAATATCTTCATTCTGTAAAGTTAGATGTGCCCAACTGCATTACATATGCTTACAAATGCAATTTTACCTATATTCTTGTTGTTTCAGCTCAGAAATGACTTAGTTACTAGAGTTTGATGAATTGTAATGTTTTCTTGCAAATACTCTTGTAAACTCTTCACCAATGACAGAGATTGCCCTTAAGTATAGTTTGGGAGCATATCAGGCAGAGGGAAGGATGTTTTGGGTGGTTTTGCAATATCTTCATTTTGCAAAGTTAGATGTGCCCAACTGCATTACATATGCTTACAAATGCAATTTTACCTATATTCTTGTTGTTTCAGCTCAGAAATGACTTGGTTACTAGAGTTTGATGAATTGTAATGTTTTCTGTCAAATACACATGAAAACTCTTTACCAATGACACTGAATAGCATTATGTATATTGTGGGTGCATATCAGGCTAAGAGAAGCTTGTTTAGGATGGTTCTGCAATATCTTCATTCTGTAAAGTTAGATGTGCCCAACTGCAATACATATGCTTACAAATGCAATTTTACCAATATTCTTGTTGTTTCAGCTCAGAAATGACTTGGTTACTAAAGTTTGATGAATTGTAATGTTTTCTGTCAAATACTCTTGTAAACTCTTCTCCAATGACAGATATTGCCCTTAAGTATAGTTTGGGAGCATATCAGGCCAAGGGAAGGATGTTTTGGGTGGTTTTGCAATATCTTCATTCTGTAAAGTTAGATGTGCCCAACTGCAATACATATGCTTACAAATGCAATTTTAAAAATATTCTTGTTGTTTCAGCTCAGAAATGACTTGGTTACTAAAGTTTGATGAATTGTAATGTTTTCTGTCAAATACACTTGTAAACTCTTCACCAATGACAGATATTGCCCATAAGTATAGTTTGGGAGCATATCAGGCCAAGGGAAGGATGTTTTGGTTAGGATGGTTTTGCAATATCTTCATTCTGTAAAGTTAGATGTGCCCAACTGCATTACATATGCTTACAAATGCAATTTTACCTATATTCTTGTTGTTTCAGCTCAGAAATGACTTAGTTACTAGAGTTTGATGAATTGTAATGTTTTCTTGCAAATACACTTGTAAACTCTTCACCAATGACAGAGATTGCCCTTAAGTATAGTTTAGGAGCATATCAGGCAGAGGGAAGGATGTTTTGGGTGGTTTTGCAATATCTTCATTCTGTAAAGTTAGATGTGCCCAACTGCATTACATATGCTTACAAATGCAATTTTACCTATATTCTTGTTGTTTCAGCTCAGAAATGACTTAGTTACTAGAGTTTGATGAATTGTAATGTTTTCTTGCAAATACACATGAAAACTCTTCACCAATGACAGAGATTGCCCTTAAGTATAGTTTTGGAACATATCAGGCCGAGGGATGGATGTTTTGGATGGTTTTGCAATTTCTTCATTCTATAAAGTTAGCTGTGCTTCAACTGCAATGCATATGCTTTATAAATGCAATTTAACAACATTTCATGATGTTTCTATTCAGAACTGTCTAGGTTACTAGAGTTAGATGAATTGTAATGTTTTATGTCAAATACACATGAAAACTCTTCACCAATGACACTGAATAGCATTAAGTATAGTTTGGGTGCATATTAGGCTAAGAGAAGCTTGTTTAGGATGCTTTTGCAATATCTTCATTCTGTAAAGTTAGATGTGCCAAACTGCAATACATATACTTACAAATGCAATTTTACCTATATTCTTGTTGTTTCAGCTCTGAAATGACTTGGTTACTAGAGTTTGATGAATTGTAATGCTTTCTGTCAAATACACATGAAAACTCTTCACCAATAACAGGGAATGGCAATAAGTATATTGTGGGTGCCAATCAGGCTTTGAGATGCTTGTTTAGCATGGTTTTGCAATATCTTCATTCTGTAAAGTTAGATGTGCTTAGCTGCAATACATATGCTTACAAATGCAATTTTACCTGGAATCTTGGGGTTTCAGCTCAGAAATTATTTGGTTTCAAGAGTTTGATAAATTGTAATGTTCTCTTTCAAATACACTTGTAAACTCTTCACCAATGACAGAGATTGCACTTAAGTATAGTTTGGGAGCATATCAGGCCGAGGGAAGGATGTTTTGGATGGTTTTGCAATATCTTCATTATGTAAAGTTAGATGTGCCCAACTGCAATACATATGCTTACAAATGCAATTTTACCAATATTCTTGTTGTTTCAGCTCAGAAATGACTTGGTTACTAGAGTTTGATGAATTGTAATGTTTTCTGTCAAATACACTTGTAAACTCTTCACCAATGACAGATATTGCCCTTAAGTATAGTTTGGGAGCATATCAGGCCGAGGGAAGGATGTTTTGGGTGGTTTTGCAATATCTTCATTCTGTAAAGTTAGATGTGCCCAACTGCATTACATATGCTTACAAATGCAATTTTACCTATATTCTTGTTGTTTCAACTCAGAAATGACTTGGTTACTAGAGTTTGATGAATTGTAATGTTTTCTGTCAAATACACATGAAAACTCTTCACCAATAACAGGGAATGGCAATAAGTATATTGTGGGTGCCAATCAGGCTTTGAGAAGCTTGTTTAGCATGGTTTTGCAATATCTTCATTCTGTAAAGTTAGATGTGCTTAGCTGCAATACATATGCTTACAAATGCAATTTTACCTGGAATCTTGGGGTTTCAGCTCAGATATTATTTGGTTTCAAGAGTTTGATAAATTGTAATGTTCTCTTTCAAATACACTTGTAAACTCTTCACCAATGACAGAGATTGCACTTAAGTATAGTTTGGGAGCATATCAGGCCGAGGGAAGGATGTTTTGGATGGTTTTGCAATATCGTCATTCTATAAAGTTAGCTGTGCTTCAACTGCAATGCATATGCTTTATAAATGCAATTTAACAACATTTCTTGATGTTTCTGTTCAGAACTGTCTAGGTTACTAGAGTTAGATGAATTGTAATGTTTTCTGTCAAATACACATGAAAACTCTTTACCAATGACACTGAATAGCATTATGTATATTGTGGGTTCATATCAGGCTAAGAGAAGCTTGTTTAGGATAGTTTTGCAATATCTTCATTCTGTAAAGTAAGATGTGCCCAACTGCAATGCATATGCTTACAAATGCAATTTTACCAATATTCTTGTTTTTTCAGCTCAGAAATGACTTGGTTACTAGAGTTTGATGAATTGTAATGTTTTCTGTCACATACACTTGTAAACTATTCACCCAAGACAGGGAATAGCATTTGGTATATTGTGTGTGCATATTAGGACGAGAGAAGGATGTTTTGGTTGGTTTAGCAATATCTTCATTCTGTAAAGTTCGATGTGCCCAACTGCAATACATATGCTTACAAATGCAATTTTACCTATATTCTTGTTGTTTCAGCTCAGAAATGACTTCGTTTCAAGAGTTTGATGAATTGTAATGTTTTCTTGCAAATACACATGAAAACTCTTCACCAATGACAGAGATTGCCCTTAAGTATAGTTTTGGAACATATCAGGCCGAGGGATGGATGGTTTTGGATGGTTTTGCAATATCTTCATTCTGTAAAGTTAGCTGTGCTTCAACTGCAATGCATATGCTTTATATATGCAATTTAACAACATTTCTTGATGTTTATGTTCAGAACTGTCTAGGTTACTAGAGTTAGATGAATTGTAATGTTTTATGTCAAATACACATGAAAACTCTTTACCAATGACACTGAATAACATTATGTATATTGTGGGTGCATATCAGGCTAAGAGAAGCTTGTTTAGGATGGTTTTGCAATATCTTCATTCTGTAAAGTTAGATGTGCCCAACTGCAATACATATGCTTACAAATGCAATTTTACCTATATTCTTGTTGTTTCAGCTCAGAAATGACTTGGTTACTAGTTTGATGAATTGTAATGTTTTCTGTCAAATACACTTGTAAACTCTTCACCAATGACAGATATTGCCCTTAAGTATAGTTTGGGAGCATATCAGGCCAAGGGAAGGATGTTTTGGGTGGTTTTGCAATATCTTCATTCTGTAAAGTTAGATGTGCCCAACTGCATTACATATGCTTACAAATGCAATTTAACCAATATTCTTGTTGTGTCAGCTCAGAAATGACTTGGTTACTAGAGTTTGATGAATTGTAATGTTTTCTGTCAAATACACCTGTAAACTCTTTACCAATGACACTGAATAGCATTATGTATATTGTGGGTGCATATCAGGCTAAGAGAAGCTTGTTTAGGATGGTTTTGCAATATCTTCATTCTGTAAAGTTAGATGTGCCCAACTGCAATACATATGCTTACAAATGCAATTTTACCAATATTCTTGTTGTTTCAGCTCAGAAATGACTTGGTTACTAGAGTTTGATGAATTGTAATGTTTTCTGTAAAATACAATTGTTAACTCTTCACCAATGACAGATATTGACCTTAAGTATAGTTTGGGAGCATATCAGGCCAAGGGAAGGATGTTTTGGGTGGTTTTGCAATATCTTCATTCTGTAAAGTTAGATGTGCCCAACTGCATTACATATGCTTACAAATGCAATTTTACCTATATTCTTGTTGTTTCAGCTCAGAAATGACTTGGTTACTAGAGTTTGATGAATTGTAATGTTTTCTGTCAAATACACATGAAAACTCTTTACCAATGACACTGAATAGCATTATGTATATTGTGGGTGCATATCAGGCTAAGAGAAGCTTGTTTAGGATGGTTTTGCAATATCTTCATTCTGTAAAGTTAGATGTGCCCAACTGCAATACATATGCTTACAAATGCAATTTTACCAATATTCTTGTTGTTTCAGCTCAGAAATGACTTCGTTTCAAGAGTTTGATGAATTGTAATGTTTTCTTGCAAATACACATGAAAACTCTTCACCAATGACAGAGATTGCCCTTAAGTATAGTTTTGGAACATATCAGGCCGAGGGATGGATGGTTTTGGATGGTTTTGCAATATCTTCATTCTGTAAAGTTAGATGTGCCCAACTGCAATACATATGCTTACAAATGCAATTTTACCTATATTCTTGTTGTTTCAGCTCAGAAATGACTTGGTTACTAGAGTTTGATGAATTGTAATGCTTTCTGTCAAATACACTTGTAAACTCTTCACCAATGACAGAGATTGCCCTTAAGTATAGTTTTGGAACATATCAGGCCGAGGGATGGATGGTTTTGGATGGTTTTGCAATATCTTCATTCTGTAAAGTTAGCTGTGCTTCAACTGCAATGCATATGCTTTATATATGCAATTTAACAACATTTCTTGATGTTTATGTTCAGAACTGTCTAGGTTACTAGAGTTAGATGAATTGTAATGTTTTATGTCAAATACACATGAAAACTCTTTACCAATGACACTGAATAACATTATGTATATTGTGGGTGCATATCAGGCTAAGAGAAGCTTGTTTAGGATGGTTTTGCAATATCTTCATTCTGTAAAGTTAGATGTGCCCAACTGCAATACATATGCTTACAAATGCAATTTTACCTATATTCTTGTTGTTTCAGCTCAGAAATGACTTGGTTACTAGTTTGATGAATTGTAATGTTTTCTGTCAAATACACTTGTAAACTCTTCACCAATGACAGATATTGCCCTTAAGTATAGTTTGGGAGCATATCAGGCCAAGGGAAGGATGTTTTGGGTGGTTTTGCAATATCTTCATTCTGTAAAGTTAGATGTGCCCAACTGCATTACATATGCTTACAAATGCAATTTAACCAATATTCTTGTTGTGTCAGCTCAGAAATGACTTGGTTACTAGAGTTTGATGAATTGTAATGTTTTCTGTCAAATACACCTGTAAACTCTTTACCAATGACACTGAATAGCATTATGTATATTGTGGGTGCATATCAGGCTAAGAGAAGCTTGTTTAGGATGGTTTTGCAATATCTTCATTCTGTAAAGTTAGATGTGCCCAACTGCAATACATATGCTTACAAATGCAATTTTACCAATATTCTTGTTGTTTCAGCTCAGAAATGACTTGGTTACTAGAGTTTGATGAATTGTAATGTTTTCTGTAAAATACAATTGTTAACTCTTCACCAATGACAGATATTGACCTTAAGTATAGTTTGGGAGCATATCAGGCCAAGGGAAGGATGTTTTGGGTGGTTTTGCAATATCTTCATTCTGTAAAGTTAGATGTGCCCAACTGCATTACATATGCTTACAAATGCAATTTTACCTATATTCTTGTTGTTTCAGCTCAGAAATGACTTGGTTACTAGAGTTTGATGAATTGTAATGTTTTCTGTCAAATACACATGAAAACTCTTTACCAATGACACTGAATAGCATTATGTATATTGTGGGTGCATATCAGGCTAAGAGAAGCTTGTTTAGGATGGTTTTGCAATATCTTCATTCTGTAAAGTTAGATGTGCCCAACTGCAATACATATGCTTACAAATGCAATTTTACCAATATTCTTGTTGTTTCAGCTCAGAAATGACTTCGTTTCAAGAGTTTGATGAATTGTAATGTTTTCTTGCAAATACACATGAAAACTCTTCACCAATGACAGAGATTGCCCTTAAGTATAGTTTTGGAACATATCAGGCCGAGGGATGGATGGTTTTGGATGGTTTTGCAATATCTTCATTCTGTAAAGTTAGATGTGCCCAACTGCAATACATATGCTTACAAATGCAATTTTACCTATATTCTTGTTGTTTCAGCTCAGAAATGACTTGGTTACTAGAGTTTGATGAATTGTAATGCTTTCTGTCAAATACACTTGTAAACTCTTCACCAATGACAGATATTGCCCTTAAGTATAGTTTGGGAGCATATCAGGCCAAGGGAAGGATGTTTTGGGTGGTTTTGCAATATCTTCATTCTGTAAAGTTAGATGTGCCCAACTGCATTACATATGCTTACAAATGCAATTTAACCAATATTCTTGTTTTGTCAGCTCAGAAATGACTTGGTTACTAGAGTTTGATGAATTGTAATGTTTTCTGTCAAATACACCTGTAAACTCTTTACCAATGACACTGAATAGCATTATGTATATTGTGGGTGCATATCAGGCTAAGAGAAGCTTGTTTAGGATGGTTTTGCAATATCTTCATTCTGTAAAGTTAGATTTGCCCAACTGCAATACATATGCTTACAAATGCAATTTTACCAATATTCTTGTTGTTTCTGCTCAGAAATGACTTGGTTACTAGAGTTTGATGAATTGTAATGTTTTCTGTCAAATACACTTGCAAACTCTTCACCAATGACAGATATTGCCCTTAAGTATAGTTTGAGAGCATATCAGGCCGAGGGAAGGATGTTTTGGGTGGTTTTGCAATATCTTCATTCTGTAAAGTTAGATGTACCCAACTGCATAACATATGCTTACAAATGCAATTTTACCTATAATCTTGTTGTTTCAGCTCAGAAATGATTTGGTTACTAGAGTTTGATGAATTGTAATGTTTTCTGTCAAATACACTTGCAAACTCTTCACCAATGACACTGAATAACATTATGTATATTGTGGGTGCATATCAGGCTAAGAGAAGCTTGTTTAGGATGGTTTTGCAATATCTTCATTCTGTAAAGTTAGATGTGCCCAACTGCATTACATATGCTTACAAATGCAATTTTACCAATATTCTTGTTGTTTCAGCTCAGAAATGACTTGGTTACTAGAGTTTGATGAATTGTAATGTTTTCTGTCAAATACACATGAAAACTCTTTACCAATGACACTGAATAACATTATGTATATTGTGGGTGCATATCAGGCTAAGAGAAGCTTGTTTAGGATGGTTTTGCAATATCTTCATTCTGTAAAGTTAGATTTGCCCAACTGCAATACATATGCTTACAAATGCAATTTTACCAATATTCTTGTTGTTTCTGCTCAGAAATGACTTGGTTACTAGAGTTTGATGAATTGTAATGTTTTCTGTCAAATACACTTGCAAACTCTTCACCAATGACAGATATTGCCCTTAAGTATAGTTTGGGAGCATATCAGGCCGAGGGAAGGATGTTTTGGGTGGTTTTGCAATATCTTCATTCTGTAAAGTTAGATGTGCCCAACTGCATAACATATGCTTACAAATGCAATTTTACCTATAATCTTGTTGTTTCAGCTCAGAAATGATTTGGTTACAAGAGTTTGATGAATTGTAATGTTTTCTGTCAAATACACATGAAAACTCTTCACCAATGACACTGAATAGCATTAAGTATACTGTGGGTGCATATCAGGCTAAGAGAAGCTTGTTTAGGATGGTTTTGCAATATCTTCATTCTGTAAAGTTAGATGTGCCCAACTGCATTACATATGCTTACAAATGCAATTTTACCAATATTCTTGTTGTTTCAGCTCAGAAATGACTTGGTTACTAGAGTTTGATGAATTGTAATGTTTTCTTGCAAATACACTTGTAAACTCTTCACCAATGACAGAGAATGCCCTTAAGTATAGTTTGGGAGCATATCAGGCCGAGGGAAGGATGTTTTGGGTGGTTTTGCAATATCTTCATTCTGTAAAGTTAGATGTGCCCAACTGCATTACATATGCTTACAAATGCAATTTTACCTATATTCTTGTTGTTTCAGCTCAGAAATGACTTGGTTACTAGAGTTTGATGAATTGTAATGTTTTCTGTCAAATACACCTGTAAACTCTTTACCAATGACACTGAATAGCATTATGTATATTGTGGGTGCATATCAGGCTAAGAGAAGCTTGTTTAGGATGGTTTTTAAATATCTTCATTCTGTAAAGTTAGATCTGCCCAACTGCAATACATATGCTTACAAATGCAATTTTACCAATATTCTTGTTGTTTCAGCTCAGAAATGACTTGGTTACTAGAGTTTGATGAATTGTAATGTTTTATGTCAAATACACTTGTAAACTCTTCACCAATGACAGAAATTGACCTTAAGTATAGTTTGGGAGTATATCAGGCCAAGGGAAGGATGTTTTGGGTGGTTTTGCAATATCTTCATTCTGTAAAGTTAGATGTACCCAACTGCATAACATATGCTTACAAATGCAATTTTACCTATAATCTTGTTGTTTCAGCTCAGAAATGATTTGGTTACTAGAGTTTGATGAATTGTAATGTTTTCTGTCAAATACACATGAAAACTCTTCACCAATGACACTGAATAGCATTAAGTATACTGTGGGTGCATATCAGGCCAAGAGAAGCTTGTTTAGGATGGTTTTGCAATATCTTCATTCTGTAAAGTTAGATGTGCCCAACTGCATTACATATGCTTACAAATGCAATTTTACCAATATTCTTGTTGTTTCAGCTCAGAAATGACTTGGTTACTAGAGTTTGATGAATTGTAATGTTTTCTTGCAAATACACTTGTAAACTCTTCACCAATGACAGCGAATGCCCTTAAGTATAGTTTGGGAGCATATCAGGCCGAGGGAAGGATGTTTTGGGTGGTTTTGCAATATCTTCATTCTGTAAAGTTAGATTTGCCCAACTGCAATACATATGCTTACAAATGCAATTTTACCAATATTCTTGTTGTTTCTGCTCAGAAATGACTTGGTTACTAGAGTTTGATGAATTGTAATGTTTTCTGTCAAATACACTTGCAAACTCTTCACCAATGACACTGAATAACATTATGTATATTGTGGGTGCATATCAGGCTAAGAGAAGCTTGTTTAGGATGGTTTTGCAATATCTTCATTCTGTAAAGTTAGATTTGCCCAACTGCAATACATATGCTTACAAATGCAATTTTACCAATATTCTTGTTGTTTCTGCTCAGAAATGACTTGGTTACTAGAGTTTGATGAATTGTAATGTTTTCTGTCAAATACACTTGCAAACTCTTCACCAATGACAGATATTGCCCTTAAGTATAGTTTGGGAGCATATCAGGCCGAGGGAAGGATGTTTTGGGTGGTTTTGCAATATCTTCATTCTGTAAAGTTAGATGTGCCCAACTGCATAACATATGCTTACAAATGCAATTTTACCTATAATCTTGTTGTTTCAGCTCAGAAATGATTTGGTTACTAGAGTTTGATGAATTGTAATGTTTTCTGTCAAATACACATGAAAACTCTTCACCAATGACACTGAATAGCATTAAGTATACTGTGGGTGCATATCAGGCTAAGAGAAGCTTGTTTAGGATGGTTTTGCAATATCTTCATTCTGTAAAGTTAGATGTGCCCAACTGCATTACATATGCTTACAAATGCAATTTTACCAATATTCTTGTTGTTTCAGCTCAGAAATGACTTGGTTACTAGAGTTTGATGAATTGTAATGTTTTCTTGCAAATACACTTGTAAACTCTTCACCAATGACAGAGAATGCCCTTAAGTATAGTTTGGGAGCATATCAGGCCGAGGGAAGGATGTTTTGGGTGGTTTTGCAATATCTTCATTCTGTAAAGTTAGATGTGCCCAACTGCATTACATATGCTTACAAATGCAATTTTACCTATATTCTTGTTGTTTCAGCTCAGAAATGACTTGGTTACTAGAGTTTGATGAATTGTAATGTTTTCTGTCAAATACACCTGTAAACTCTTTACCAATGACACTGAATAGCATTATGTATATTGTGGGTGCATATCAGGCTAAGAGAAGCTTGTTTAGGATGGTTTTGCAATATCTTCATTCTGTAAAGTTAGATCTGCCCAACTGCAATACATATGCTTACAAATGCAATTTTACCAATATTCTTGTTGTTTCAGCTCAGAAATGACTTGGTTACTAGAGTTTGATGAATTGTAATGTTTTATGTCAAATACACTTGTAAACTCTTCACCAATGACAGAAATTGACCTTAAGTATAGTTTGGGAGTATATCAGGCCAAGGGAAGGATGTTTTGGGTGGTTTTGCAATATCTTCATTCTGTAAAGTTAGATGTGCCCAACTGCATTACATATGCTTACAAATGCAATTTTACCAATATTCTTGTTGTTTCAGCTCAGAAATGATTTGGTTTCAAGAGTTTGATAAATTGTAATGTTTTCTTGCAAATACTCTTGTAAACTCTTCACCAATGACAGAGATTGCCCATAAGTATAGTTTGGGAGCTTATCAGGCCGAGGGAAGGATGTTTTGGGTGGTTTTGCAATGTCTTCATTATGTAAAGTTAGATGTTCCCAACTGCATTACATATGCTTACAAATGCAATTTTACCTATATTCTTGTTGTTTCAGCTCAGAAATGACTTGGTTACTAGAGTTTGATGAATTGTAATGTTTTCTGTCAAATACACATGAAAACTCTTTACCAATGACACTGAATAACATTATGTATATTGTGGGTGCATATCAGGCTAAGAGAAGCTTGTTTAGGATGGTTTTGCAATATCTTCATTCTGTAAAGTTGGATGTGCCCAACTGCAATACATATGCTTACAAATGCAATTTTACCATATTCTTGTTGTTTCAGCTCAGAAATGACTTGGTTACTAGAGTTTGATGAATTGTAATGTTTTCTGTCAAATACACTTGTAAACTCTTCACCAATGACAGAGATTGCCCTTAAGTATAGTTTGGGAGCATATCAGGCCGAGGGAAGGATGTTTTGGGTGGTTTTGCAATATCTTCATTCTGTAAAGTTAGATGTTCCCAACTGCATTACATATGCTTACAAATGCAATTTTACCTCTATTATTGTTGTTTCAGCTCAGAAATGACTTGGTTACTAGAGTTTGATTAATTGTAATGTTTTCTGTCAAATACACATGAAAACTCTTTACCAATGACACCGAATAACATTTGGTATATTGTGGGTGCATATCAGGCTAAGAGAAGCTTGTTTAGGATGGTTTTGCAATATCTTCATTCTGTAAAGTTAGATGTGCCCAACTGCAATACATATGCTTACAAATGCAATTTTACCAATATTCTTGTTGTTTCAGCTCAGAAATGACTTGGTTACTAGAGTTTGATGAATTGTAATGTTTTCTGTCAAATACACTTGTAAACTCTTCACCAATGACAGAGATTGCCCTTAAGTATAGTTTGGGAGCATATCAGGCCGAGGGAAGGATGTTTTGGGTGGTTTTGCAAAATATCTTCATTCTGTAAAGTTAGATGTGCCCAACTGCATTACATATGCTTACAAATGCAATTTTACCTATATTCTTGTTGTTTCAGCTCAGAAATGACTTGGTTACTAGAGTTTGATGAATTGTAATGTTTTCTGTCAAATACACCTGTAAACTCTTTACCAATGACACTGAATAGCATTATGTATATTGTGGGTGCATATCAGGCTAAGAGAAGCTTGTTTAGGATGGTTTTGCAATATCTTCATTCTGTAAAGTTAGATCTGCCCAACTGCAATTACATATGCTTACAAATGCAATTTTACCAATATTCTTGTTGTTTCAGCTCAGAAATGACTTGGTTACTAGAGTTTGATGAATTGTAATGTTTTATGTCAAATACACTTGTAAACTCTTCACCAATGACAGATATTGACCTTAAGTATAGTTTGGGAGTATATCAGGCCAAGGGAAGGATGTTTTGGGTGGTTTTGCAATATCTTCATTCTGTAAAGTTAGATGTGCCCAACTGCATTACATATGCTTACAAATGCAATTTTACCAATATTCTTGTTGTTTCAGCTCAGAAATGATTTGGTTTCAAGAGTTTGATAAATTGTAATGTTTTCTTGCAAATACTCTTGTAAACTCTTCACCAATGACAGAGATTGCCCTTAAGTATAGTTTGGGAGCATATCAGGCCGAGGGAAGGATGTTTTGGGTGGTTTTGCAATATCTTCATTATGTAAAGTTAGATGTTCCCAACTGCATTACATATGCTTACAAATGCAATTTTACCTATATTCTTGTTGTTTCAGCTCAGAAATGACTTGGTTACTAGAGTTTGATGAATTGTAATGTTTTCTGTCAAATACACATGAAAACTCTTTACCAATGACACTGAATAACATTATGTATATTGTGGGTGCATATCAGGCTAAGAGAAGCTTGTTTAGGATGGTTTTGCAATATCTTCATTTTGTAAAGTTAGATGTGCCCAACTGCAATACATATGCTTACAAATGCAATTTTACCAATATTCTTGTTGTTTCAGCTCAGAAATGACTTGGTTACTAGAGTTTGATGAATTGTAATGTTTTCTAACAAATACACTTGTAAACTCTTCACCAATGACAGATATTGCCCTTAAGTATAGTTTGGGAGCATATCAGGCCAAGGGAAGGATGTTTTGGGTGATTTTGCAATATCTTCATTCTGTAAAGTTAGATGTGCCCAACTGCATTACATATGCTTACAAATGCAATTTTACCTATATTCTTGTTGTTTCAGCTCAGAAATGACTTGGTTACTAGAGTTTGATGAATTGTAATGTTTTCTGTCAAATACACTTGTAAACTCTTCACCAATGACAGATATTGCCCTTAAGTATAGTTTGGGAGCATATCAGGCCAAGGGAAGGATGTTTTGGGTGGTTTTGCAATATCTTCATTCTGTAAAGTTAGATGTGCCCAACTGCATTACATATGCTTACAAATGCAATTTTACCAATATTCTTGTTGTTTCAGCTCAGAAATGACTTGGTTACTAGAGTTTGATGAATTGTAATGTTTTCTGTCAAATACACATGAAAACTCTTTACCAATGACACTGAATAACATTATGTATATTGTGGGTGCATATCAGGCTAAGAGAAGCTTGTTTAGGATGGTTTTGCAATATCTTCATTTTGTAAAGTTAGATGTGCCCAACTGCAATACATATGCTTACAAATGCAATTTTACCAATATTCTTGTTGTTTCAGCTCAGAAATGACTTGGTTACTAGAGTTTGATGAATTGTAATGTTTTCTAACAAATACACTTGTAAACTCTTCACCAATGACAGATATTGCCCTTAAGTATAGTTTGGGAGCATATCAGGCCAAGGGAAGGATGTTTTGGGTGATTTTGCAATATCTTCATTCTGTAAAGTTAGATGTGCCCAACTGCAATACATATGCTTACAAATGCAATTTTACCAATATTCTTGTTGTTTCAGCTCAGAAATGACTTGGTTACTAGAGTTTGATGAATTGTAATGTTTTCTGTCAAATACACTTGTAAACTCTTCACCAATGACAGATATTGCCCTTAAGTATAGTTTGGGAGCATATCAGGCCGAGGGAAGGATGTTTTGGGTGGTTTTGCAATATCTTCATTCTGTAAAGTGAGATGTGCCCAACTGCATTACATATGCTTACAAATGCAATTTTACCTATATTCTTGTTGTTTCAGCTCAGAAATGACTTGGTTACTAGAGTTTGATGAATTGTAATGTTTTCTGTCAAATACACATGAAAACTCTTTACCAATGACACTGAATAGCATTAAGTATATTGTGGGTGCATATCAGGCTAAGAGAAGCTTGTTTAGGATGGTTTTGCAATATCTTCATTCTGTAAAGTTAGATGTGCCCAACTGCAATACATATGCTTACAAATGCAATTTTACCAATATTCTTGTTGTTTCAGCTCAGAAATGACTTGGTTACTAGAGTTTGATGAATTGTAATGTTTTCTGTCAAATACACTTGTAAACTCTTCACCAATGACAGATATTGCCCTTAAGTATAGTTTGGGAGCATATCAGGCCGAGGGAAGCTTGTTTAGGATGGTTTTGCAATATCTTCATTCTGTAAAGTTAGATGTGCCCAACTGCAATACATATGCTTACAAATGCAATTTTACCAATATTCTTGTTGTTTCAGCTCAGAAATGACTTGGTTACTAGAGTTTGATGAATTGTAATGTTTTCTGTCAAATACACATGAAAACTCTTTACCAATGACACTGAATAACATTATGTATATTGTGGGTGCATATCAGGCTAAGAGAAGCTTGTTTAGGATGGTTTTGCAATATCTTCATTCTGTAAAGTTAGATGTGCCCAACTGCATTACATATGCTTACAAATGCAATTTTTCCAATATTCTTGTTGTTTCAGCTCAGAAATGACTTGGTTACTAGAGTTTGATGAATTGTAATGTTTTCTAACAAATACACTTGTAAACTCTTCACCAATGACAGATATTGCCCTTAAGTGTAGTTTGGGAGCATATCAGGCCGAGGGAAGGATGTATTGGGTGGTTTTGCAATATCTTCATTCTGTAAAGTTAGATGTGCCCAACTGCATTACATATGCTTACAAATGCAATTTTACCTATATTCTTGTTGTTTCAGCTCAGAAATGACTTGGTTAATAGAGTTTGATGAATTGTAATGTTTTCTGTCAAATACACATGAATACTCTTCACCAATGACACTGAATAGCATTAAGTATATTGTGGGTGCATATCAGGCTAAGAGAAGCTTGTTTAGGATGGTTTTGCAATATCTTCATTCTGTAAAGTTAGATGTGCCCAACTGCAATACATATGCTTACAAATGCAATTTTACCAATATTCTTGTTGTTTCAGCTCAGAAATGATTTGGTTTCAAGAGTTTGATAAATTGTAATGTTTTCTTGCAAATACTCTTGTAAACTCTTCACCAATGACAGAGATTGCCCTTAAGTATAGTTTGGGAGCATATCAGGCCAAGGGAAGGATGTCTTGGGTGATTTTGCAATATCTTCATTCTGTAAAGTTAGATGTGCCCAACTGCATTACATATGCTTACAAATGCAATTTTACCAATATTCTTGTTGTTTCAGCTCAGAAATGATTTGGTTTCAAGAGTTTGATAAATTGTAATGTTTTCTTGCAAATACTCTTGTAAACTCTTTACCAATGACAGAGATTGCCCTTAAGTATAGTTTGGGAGCATATCAGGCCGAGGGAAGGATGTTTTGGGTGGTTTTGCAATATCTTCATTCTGTAAAGTTAGATGTTCCCAACTGCATTACATATGCTTACAAATGCAATTTTACCTATATTCTTGTTGTTTCAGCTCAGAAATGACTTGGTTACTAGAG
The DNA here is from genome assembly GCF_036373705.1 of Amia ocellicauda. Taxonomy (NCBI): domain Eukaryota; kingdom Metazoa; phylum Chordata; class Actinopteri; order Amiiformes; family Amiidae; genus Amia; species Amia ocellicauda. Next base: position 53,461,232 of record NC_089852.1, read on the forward strand.
TTTGATTAATTGTAATGTTTTCTGTCAAATACACATGAAAACTCTTTACCAATGACACTGAATAGCATTATGTATATTGTGGGTGCATATCAGGCTAAGAGAAGCTTGTTTAGGATGGTTTTGCAATATCTTCATTCTGTAAAGTTAGATGTGCCCAACTGCAATACATATGCTTACAAATGCAATTTTACCAATATTCTTGTTGTTTCAGCTCAGAAATGACTTGGTTACTAGAGTTTGATGAATTGTAATGTTTTCTGTCAAATACACTTGTAAACTCTTCACCAATGACAGAGATTGCCCTTAAGTATAGTTTGGGAGCATATCAGGCCAAGGGAAGGATGTTTTGGGTGGTTTTGCAATATCTTCATTCTGTAAAGTTAGATGTGCCCAACTGCATTACATATGCTTACAAATGCAATTTTACCAATATTCTTGTTGTTTCAGCTCAGAAATGATTTGGTTTCAAGAGTTTGATAAATTGTAATGTTTTCTTGCAAATACTCTTGTAAACTCTTTACCAATGACAGAGATTGCCCTTAAGTATAGTTTGGGAGCATATCAGGCCGAGGGAAGGATGTTTTGGGTGGTTTTGCAATATCTTCATTCTGTAAAGTTAGATGTTCCCAACTGCATTACATATGCTTACAAATGCAATTTTACCTATATTCTTGTTGTTTCAGCTCAGAAATGACTTGGTTACTAGAGTTTGATTAATTGTAATGTTTTCTGTCAAATACACTTGTAAACTCTTTACCAATGACACTGAATAGCATTATGTATATTGTGGGTGCATATCAGGCTAAGAGAAGCTTGTTTAGGATGGTTTTGCAATATCTTCATTCTGTAAAGTTAGATGTGCCCAACTGCAATACATATGCTTACAAATGCAATTTTACCAATATTCTTGTTGTTTCAGCTCAGAAATGACTTGGTTACTAGAGTTTGATGAATTGTAATGTTTTCTGTCAAATACACTTGTAAACTCTTCACCAATGACAGAGATTGCCCTAAAGTATAGTTTGGGAGCATATCAGGCCGAGGGAAGGATGTTTTGGGTGGTTTTGCAATATCTTCATTATGTAAAGTTAGATGTTCCCAACTGCATTACATATGCTTACAAATGCAAGTTTACCTATATTCTTGTTGTTTCAGCTCAGAAATGACTTGGTTACTAGAGTTTGACGAATTGTAACGTTTTCTGTCAAATACACATGAAAACTCTTTACCAATGACACTGAATAACATTATGTATATTGTGGGTGCATATCAGGCTAAGAGAAGCTTGTTTAGGATGGTTTTGCAATATCTTCATTCTGTAAAGTTAGATGTGCCCAACTGCAATACATATGCTTACAAATGCAATTTTACCAATATTCTTGTTGTTTCAGCTCAGAAATGACTTGGTTACTAGAGTTTGATGAATTGTAATGTTTTCTAACAAATACACTTGTAAACTCTTCACCAATGACAGATATTGCCCTTAAGTATAGTTTGGGAGCATATCAGGCCAAGGGAAGGATGTTTTGGGTGGTTTTGCAATATCTTCATTCTGTAAAGTTAGATGTTCCCAACTGCATTACATATGCTTACAAATGCAAGTTTACCTATATTCTTGTTGTTTCAGCTCAGAAATGACTTGGTTACTAGAGTTTGATGAATTGTAATGTTTTCTGTCAAATACACATGAAAACTCTTTACCAATGACACTGAATAACATTATGTATATTGTGGGTGCATATCAGGCTAAGAGAAGCTTGTTTAGGATGGTTTTGCAATATCTTCATTCTGTAAAGTTAGATGTGCCCAACTCCAATACATATGCTTACAAATGCAATTTTACCAATATTCTTGTTGTTTCAGCTCAGAAATGACTTGGTTACTAGAGTTTGATGAATTGTAATGTTTTCTAACAAATACACTTGTAAACTCTTCACCAATGACAGATATTGCCCTTAAGTATAGTTTGGGAGCATATCAGGCCAAGGGAAGGATGTTTTGGGTGGTTTTGCAATATCTTCATTCTGTAAAGTTAGATGTGCCCAACTGCATTACATATGCTTACAAATGCAATTTTACCTATATTCTTGTTGTTTCAGCTCAGAAATGACTTGGTTACTAGAGTTTGATGAATTGTAATGTTTTCTTGCAAATACTCTTGTAAACTCTTCACCAATGTCAGAGATTGCCCTTAAGTATAGTTTGGGAGCATATCAGGCCGAGGGAAGGATGTTTTGGGTGGTTTTGCAATATCTTCATTCTGTAAAGTTAGATGTGCCCAACTGCATTACATATGCTTACAAATGCAATTTTACCTATATTCTTGTTGTTTCAGCTCAGAAATGACTTGGTTAATAGAGTTTGATGAATTGTAAAGTTTTCTGTCAAATACACATGAATACTCTTCACCAATGACACTGAATAGCATTAAGTATATTGTGGGTGCATATCAGGCTAAGAGAAGTTTGTTTAGGATGGTTTTGCAATATCTTCATTCTGTAAAGTTAGATGTGCCCAACTGCAATACATATGCTTACAAATGCAATTTTACCAATATTCTTGTTGTTTCAGCTCAGAAATGATTTGGTTTCAAGAGTTTGATGAATTGTAATGTTTTCTTGCAAATACTCTTGTAAACTCTTCACCAATGACAGATATTGCCCTTAAGTATAGTTTGGGAGCATATCAGGCCAAGGGAAGGATGTTTTGGGTGGTTTTGCAATATCTTCATTCTGTAAAGTTAGATGTGCCCAACTGCATTACATATGCTTACAAATGCAATTTTACCAATATTCTTGTTGTTTCAGCTCAGAAATGATTTGGTTTCAAGAGTTTGTTAAATTGTAATGTTTTCTTGCAAATACTCTTGTAAACTCTTTACCAATGACAGAGATTGCCCTTAAGTATAGTTTGGGAGCATATCAGGCCGAGGGAAGGATGTTTTGGGTGGTTTTGCAATATCTTCATTCTGTAAAGTTAGATGTTCCCAACTGCATTACATATGCTTACAAATGCAATTTTACCTATATTCTTGTTGTTTCAGCTCAGAAATGACTTGGTTACTAGAGTTTGATTAATTGTAATGTTTTCTGTCAAATACACATGAAAACTCTTTACCAATGACACTGAATAGCATTATGTATATTGTGGGTGCATATCAGGCTAAGAGAAGCTTGTTTAGGATGGTTTTGCAATATCTTCATTCTGTAAAGTTAGATGTGCCCAACTGCAATACATATGCTTACAAATGCAATTTTACCAATATTCTTGTTGTTTCAGCTCAGAAATGACTTGGTTACTAGAGTTTGATGAATTGTAATGTTTTCTGTCAAATACACTTGTAAACTCTTCACCAATGACAGATATTGCCCTTAAGTATAGTTTGGGAGCATATCAGGCCGAGGGAAGCTTGTTTAGGATGGTTTTGCAATATCTTCATTCTGTAAAGTTAGATGTGCCCAACTGCATTACATATGCTTACAAATGCAATTTTACCAATATTCTTGTTGTTTCAGCTCAGAAATGATTTGGTTTCAAGAGTTTGATAAATTGTAATGTTTTCTTGCAAATACTCTTGAAAACTCTTCACCAATGACAGAGATTGCCCTTAAGTATAGTTTGGGAGCATATCAGGCCGAGGGAAGGATGTTTTGGGTGGTTTTGCAATATCTTCATTCTGTAAAGTTAGATGTTCCCAACTGCATTACATATGCTTACAAATGCAATTTTACCTCTATTATTGTTGTTTCAGCTCAGAAATGACTTGGTTACTAGAGTTTGATTAATTGTAATGTTTTCTGTCAAATACACATGAAAACTCTTTACCAATGACACCGAATAACATTTGGTATATTGTGGGTGCATATCAGGCTAAGAGAAGCTTGTTTAGGATGGTTTTGCAATATCTTCATTCTGTAAAGTTAGATGTGCACAACTGCAATACATATGCTTACAAATGCAATTTTACCAATATTCTTGTTGTTTCAGCTCAGAAATGACTTGGTTACTAGAGTTTGATGAATTGTAATGTTTTCTGTCAAATACACTTGTAAACTCTTCACCAATGACAGAGATTGCCCTTAAGTATAGTTTGGGAGCATATCAGGCCGAGGGAAGGATGTTTTGGGTGGTTTTGCAATATCTTCATTCTGTAAAGTTAGATGTTCCCAACTGCATTACATATGCTTACAAATGCAATTTTACCTCTATTATTGTTGTTTCAGCTCAGAAATGACTTGGTTACTAGAGTTTGATGAATTGTAATGTTTTCTGTCAAATACACATGAAAACTCTTTACCAATGACACTGAATAACATTATGTATATTGTGGGTGCATATCAGGCAAAGAGAAGCTTGTTTAGGATGGTTTTGCAATATCTTCATTTTGTAAAGTTAGATGTGCCCAACTGCAATACATATGCTTACAAATGCAATTTTACCAATATTCTTGTTGTTTCAGCTCAGAAATGACTTGGTTACTAGAGTTTGATGAATTGTAATGTTTTCTAACAAATACACTTGTAAACTCTTCACCAATGACAGATATTGCCCTTAAGTATAGTTTGGGAGCATATCAGGCCAAGGGAAGGATGTTTTGGGTGATTTTGCAATATCTTCATTCTGTAAAGTTAGATGTGCCCAACTGCAATACATATGCTTACAAATGCAATTTTACCAATATTCTTGTTGTTTCAGCTCAGAAATGACTTGGTTACTAGAGTTTGATGAATTGTAATGTTTTCTGTCAAATACACTTGTAAACTCTTCACCAATGACAGATATTGCCCTTAAGTATAGTTTGGGAGCATATCAGGCCGAGGGAAGGATGTTTTGGGTGGTTTTGCAATATCTTCATTCTGTAAAGTGAGATGTGCCCAACTGCATTACATATGCTTACAAATGCAATTTTACCTATATTCTTGTTGTTTCAGCTCAGAAATGACTTGGTTACTAGAGTTTGATGAATTGTAATGTTTTCTGTCAAATACACTTGTAAACTCTTCACCAATGACAGATATTGCCCTTAAGTATAGTTTGGGAGCATATCAGGCCAAGGGAAGGATGTTTTGGGTGGTTTTGCAATATCTTCATTCTGTAAAGTTAGATGTGCCCAACTGCATTACATATGCTTACAAATGCAATTTTACCAATATTCTTGTTGTTTCAGCTCAGAAATGATTTGGTTTCAAGAGTTTGATAAATTGTAATGTTTTCTTGCAAATACTCTTGTAAACTCTTCACCAATGACAGAGATTGCCCTTAAGTATAGTTTGGGAGCATATCAGGCCGAGGGAAGGATGTTTTGGGTGGTTTTGCAATATCTTCATTCTGTAAAGTTAGATGTGCCAAACTGCATTACATATGCTTACAAATGCAATTTTACCTATATTCTTGTTGTTTCAGCTCAGAAATGACTTGGTTACTAGAGTTTGATGAATTGTAATGTTTTCTGTCAAATACACATGAATACTCTTTACCAATGACACTGAATAGCATTATGTATATTGTGGGTGCATATCAGGCTAAGTGAAGCTTGTTAGGATGGTTTTGCAATATCTTCATTCTGTAAAGTTAGATGTGCCCAACTGCAATACATATGCTTACAAATGCAATTTTACCAATATTCTTGTTGTTTCAGCTCAGAAATGACTTGGTTACTAGAGTTTGATGAATTGTAATGTTTTCTGTCAAATACACTTGTAAACTCTTCACCAATGACAGATATTGCCCTTAAGTATAGTTTGGGAGCATATCAGACCGAGGGAAGCTTGTTTTGGGTGGTTTTGCAATATCTTCATTCTGTAAAGTTAGATGTTCCCAACTGCATTACATATGCTTTCAAATGCAAGTTTACCTATATTCTTGTTGTTTCAGCTCAGAAATGACTTGGTTACTAGAGTTTGATTAATTGTAATGTTTTCTGTCAAATACACATGAAAACTCTTTACCAATGACACTGAATAGCATTATGTATATTGTGGGTGCATATCAGGCTAAGAGAAGCTTGTTTAGGATGGTTTTGCAATATCTTCATTCTGTAAAGTTAGATGTGCCCAACTGCAATACATATGCTTACAAATGCAATTTTACCAATATTCTTGTTGTTTCAGCTCAGAAATGACTTGGTTACTAGAGTTTGATGAATTGTAATGTTTTCTGTCAAATACACTTGTAAACTCTTCACCAATGACAGATATTGCCCTTAAGTATAGTTTGGGAGCATATCAGGCCGAGGGAAGCTTGTTTAGGATGGTTTTGCAATATCTTCATTCTGTAAAGTTAGATGTGCCCAACTGCAATACATATGCTTACAAATGCAATTTTACCAATATTCTTGTTGTTTCAGCTCAGAAATGACTTGGTTACTAGAGTTTGATGAATTGTAATGTTTTCTGTCAAATACTCTTGTAAACTCTTCACCAATGACAGAGATTGCCCTTAAGTATAGTTTGGGAGCATATCAGGCCGAGGGAAGGATGTTTTGGGTGGTTTTGCAATATCTTCATTCTGTAAAGTTAGATGTTCCCAACTGCATTACATATGCTTTCAAATGCAAGTTTACCTATATTCTTGTTGTTTCAGCTCAGAAATGACTTGGTTACTAGAGTTTGATTAATTGTAATGTTTTCTGTCAAATACACATGAAAACTCTTTACCAATGACACTGAATAACATTATGTATATTGTGGGTGCATATCAAGCTAAGAGAAGCTTGTTTAGGATGGTTTTGCAATATCTTCATTCTGTAAAGTTAGATGTGCCCAACTGCAATACATATGCTTACAAATGCAAATTTTCCAATATTCTTGTTGTTTCAGCTCAGAAATGACTTGGTTACTAGAGTTTGATGAATTGTAATGTTTTCTAACAAATACACTTGTAAACTCTTCACCAATGACAGATATTGCCCTTAAGTGTAGTTTGGGAGCATATCAGGCCGAGGGAAGGATGTATTGGGTGGTTTTGCAATATCTTCATTCTGTAAAGTTAGATGTGCCCAACTGCATTACATATGCTTACAAATGCAATTTTACCAATATTCTTGTTGTTTCAGCTCAGAAATGATTTGGTTTCAAGAGTTTGATAAATTGTAATGTTTTCTTGCAAATACTCTTGTAAACTCTTCACCAATGACAGAGATTGCCCTTAAGTATAGTTTGGGAGCATATCAGGCCGAGGGAAGGATGTTTTGGGTGGTTTTGCAATATCTTCATTCTGTAAAGTTAGATGTGCCAAACTGCATTACATATGCTTACAAATGCAATTTTACCTATATTCTTGTTGTTTCAGCTCAGAAATGACTTGGTTACTAGAGTTTGATGAATTGTAATGTTTTCTGTCAAATACACATGAATACTCTTTACCAATGACACTGAATAGCATTATGTATATTGTGGGTGCATATCAGGCTAAGTGAAGCTTGTTAGGATGGTTTTGCAATATCTTCATTCTGTAAAGTTAGATGTGCCCAACTGCAATACATATGCTTACAAATGCTATTTTACCAATATTCTTGTTGTTTCAGCTCAGAAATGACTTGGTTACTAGAGTTTGATGAATTGTAATGTTTTCTGTCAAATACACTTGTAAACTCTTCACCAATGACAGATATTGCCCTTAAGTATAGTTTGGGAGCATATCAGGCCAAGGGAAGGATGTTTTGGGTGGTTTTGCAATATCTTCATTCTGAAAAGTTAGATGTGCCCAACTGCATTACATATGCTTACAAATGCAATTATACCTATATTCTTGTTGTTTCAGCTCAGAAATGACTTGGTTACTAGAGTTTGATGAATTGTAATGTTTTCTGTCAAATACTCTTGTAAACTCTTCACCAATGACAGAGATTGCCCTTAAGTATAGTTTGGGAGCATATCAGGCCGAGGGAAGGATGTTTTGGGTGGTTTTGCAATATCTTCATTCTGTAAAGTTAGATGTTCCCAACTGCATTACATATGCTTACAAATGCAAGTTTACCTATATTCTTGTTGTTTCAGCTCAGAAATGACTTGGTTACTAGAGTTTGATTAATTGTAATGTTTTCTGTCAAATACACATGAAAACTCTTTACCAATGACACTGAATAACATTATGTATATTGTGGGTGCATATCAGGCTAAGAGTAGCTTGTTTAGGATGGTTTTGCAATATCTTCATTCTGTAAAGTTAGATGTGCCCAACTGCAATACATATGCTTACAAATGCAATTTTTCCAATATTCTTGTTGTTTCAGCTCAGAAATGACTTGGTTACTAGAGTTTGATGAATTGTAATGTTTTCTAACAAATACACTTGTAAACTCTTCACCAATGACAGATATTGCCCTTAAGTGTAGTTTGGGAGCATATCAGGCCGAGGGAAGGATGTATTGGGTGGTTTTGCAATATCTTCATTCTGTAAAGTTAGATGTGCCCAACTGCATTACATATGCTTACAAATGCAATTTTACCTATATTCTTGTTGTTTCAGCTCAGAAATGACTTGGTTAATAGAGTTTGATGAATTGTAATGTTTTCTGTCAAATACACATGAATACTCTTCACCAATGACACTGAATAGCATTAAGTATATTGTGGGTGCATATCAGGCTAAGAGAAGCTTGTTTAGGATGGTTTTGCAATATCTTCATTCTGTAAAGTTAGATGTGCCCAACTGCAATACATATGCTTACAAATGCAATTTTACCAATATTCTTGTTGTTTCAGCTCAGAAATGATTTGGTTTCAAGAGTTTGATAAATTGTAATGTTTTCTTGCAAATACTCTTGTAAACTCTTCACCAATGACAGAGATTGCCCTTAAGTATAGTTTGGGAGCATATCAGGCCAAGGGAAGGATGTCTTGGGTGATTTTGCAATATCTTCATTCTGTAAAGTTAGATGTGCCCAACTGCATTACATATGCTTACAAATGCAATTTTACCAATATTCTTGTTGTTTCAGCTCAGAAATGATTTGGTTTCAAGAGTTTGATAAATTGTAATGTTTTCTTGCAAATACTCTTGTAAACTCTTTACCAATGACAGAGATTGCCCTTAAGTATAGTTTGGGAGCATATCAGGCCGAGGGAAGGATGTTTTGGGTGGTTTTGCAATATCTTCATTCTGTAAAGTTAGATGTTCCCAACTGCATTACATATGCTTACAAATGCAATTTTACCTATATTCTTGTTGTTTCAGCTCAGAAATGACTTGGTTACTAGAGTTTGATTAATTGTAATGTTTTCTGTCAAATACACATGAAAACTCTTTACCAATGACACTGAATAGCATTATGTATATTGTGGGTGCATATCAGGCTAAGAGAAGCTTGTTTAGGATGGTTTTGCAATATCTTCATTCTGTAAAGTTAGATGTGCCCAACTGCAATACATATGCTTACAAATGCAATTTTACCAATATTCTTGTTGTTTCAGCTCAGAAATGACTTGGTTACTAGAGTTTGATGAATTGTAATGTTTTCTGTCAAATACACTTGTAAACTCTTCACCAATGACAGAGATTGCCCTTAAGTATAGTTTGGGAGCATATCAGGCCAAGGGAAGGATGTTTTGGGTGGTTTTGCAATATCTTCATTCTGTAAAGTTAGATGTGCCCAACTGCATTACATATGCTTACAAATGCAATTTTACCAATATTCTTGTTGTTTCAGCTCAGAAATGATTTGGTTTCAAGAGTTTGATAAATTGTAATGTTTTCTTGCAAATACTCTTGTAAACTCTTTACCAATGACAGAGATTGCCCTTAAGTATAGTTTGGGAGCATATCAGGCCGAGGGAAGGATGTTTTGGGTGGTTTTGCAATATCTTCATTCTGTAAAGTTAGATGTTCCCAACTGCATTACATATGCTTACAAATGCAATTTTACCTATATTCTTGTTGTTTCAGCTCAGAAATGACTTGGTTACTAGAGTTTGATTAATTGTAATGTTTTCTGTCAAATACACTTGTAAACTCTTTACCAATGACACTGAATAGCATTATGTATATTGTGGGTGCATATCAGGCTAAGAGAAGCTTGTTTAGGATGGTTTTGCAATATCTTCATTCTGTAAAGTTAGATGTGCCCAACTGCAATACATATGCTTACAAATGCAATTTTACCAATATTCTTGTTGTTTCAGCTCAGAAATGACTTGGTTACTAGAGTTTGATGAATTGTAATGTTTTCTGTCAAATACACTTGTAAACTCTTCACCAATGACAGAGATTGCCCTAAAGTATAGTTTGGGAGCATATCAGGCCGAGGGAAGGATGTTTTGGGTGGTTTTGCAATATCTTCATTATGTAAAGTTAGATGTTCCCAACTGCATTACATATGCTTACAAATGCAAGTTTACCTATATTCTTGTTGTTTCAGCTCAGAAATGACTTGGTTACTAGAGTTTGACGAATTGTAACGTTTTCTGTCAAATACACATGAAAACTCTTTACCAATGACACTGAATAACATTATGTATATTGTGGGTGCATATCAGGCTAAGAGAAGCTTGTTTAGGATGGTTTTGCAATATCTTCATTCTGTAAAGTTAGATGTGCCCAACTGCAATACATATGCTTACAAATGCAATTTTACCAATATTCTTGTTGTTTCAGCTCAGAAATGACTTGGTTACTAGAGTTTGATGAATTGTAATGTTTTCTAACAAATACACTTGTAAACTCTTCACCAATGACAGATATTGCCCTTAAGTATAGTTTGGGAGCATATCAGGCCAAGGGAAGGATGTTTTGGGTGGTTTTGCAATATCTTCATTCTGTAAAGTTAGATGTTCCCAACTGCATTACATATGCTTACAAATGCAAGTTTACCTATATTCTTGTTGTTTCAGCTCAGAAATGACTTGGTTACTAGAGTTTGATGAATTGTAATGTTTTCTGTCAAATACACATGAAAACTCTTTACCAATGACACTGAATAACATTATGTATATTGTGGGTGCATATCAGGCTAAGAGAAGCTTGTTTAGGATGGTTTTGCAATATCTTCATTCTGTAAAGTTAGATGTGCCCAACTGCAATACATATGCTTACAAATGCAATTTTACCAATATTCTTGTTGTTTCAGCTCAGAAATGACTTGGTTACTAGAGTTTGATGAATTGTAATGTTTTCTAACAAATACACTTGTAAACTCTTCACCAATGACAGATATTGCCCTTAAGTATAGTTTGGGAGCATATCAGGCCAAGGGAAGGATGTTTTGGGTGGTTTTGCAATATCTTCATTCTGTAAAGTTAGATGTGCCCAACTGCATTACATATGCTTACAAATGCAATTTTACCTATATTCTTGTTGTTTCAGCTCAGAAATGACTTGGTTACTAGAGTTTGATGAATTGTAATGTTTTCTTGCAAATACTCTTGTAAACTCTTCACCAATGTCAGAGATTGCCCTTAAGTATAGTTTGGGAGCATATCAGGCCGAGGGAAGGATGTTTTGGGTGGTTTTGCAATATCTTCATTCTGTAAAGTTAGATGTGCCCAACTGCATTACATATGCTTACAAATGCAATTTTACCTATATTCTTGTTGTTTCAGCTCAGAAATGACTTGGTTAATAGAGTTTGATGAATTGTAAAGTTTTCTGTCAAATACACATGAATACTCTTCACCAATGACACTGAATAGCATTAAGTATATTGTGGGTGCATATCAGGCTAAGAGAAGTTTGTTTAGGATGGTTTTGCAATATCTTCATTCTGTAAAGTTAGATGTGCCCAACTGCAATACATATGCTTACAAATGCAATTTTACCAATATTCTTGTTGTTTCAGCTCAGAAATGATTTGGTTTCAAGAGTTTGATGAATTGTAATGTTTTCTTGCAAATACTCTTGTAAACTCTTCACCAATGACAGATATTGCCCTTAAGTATAGTTTGGGAGCATATCAGGCCAAGGGAAGGATGTTTTGGGTGGTTTTGCAATATCTTCATTCTGTAAAGTTAGATGTGCCCAACTGCATTACATATGCTTACAAATGCAATTTTACCAATATTCTTGTTGTTTCAGCTCAGAAATGATTTGGTTTCAAGAGTTTGTTAAATTGTAATGTTTTCTTGCAAATACTCTTGTAAACTCTTCACCAATGTCAGAGATTGCCCTTAAGTATAGTTTGGGAGCATATCAGGCCGAGGGAAGGATGTTTTGGGTGGTTTTGCAATATCTTCATTCTGTAAAGTTAGATGTGCCCAACTGCATTACATATGCTTACAAATGCAATTTTACCTATATTCTTGTTGTTTCAGCTCAGAAATGACTTGGTTAATAGAGTTTGATGAATTGTAAAGTTTTCTGTCAAATACACATGAATACTCTTCACCAATGACACTGAATAGCATTAAGTATATTGTGGGTGCATATCAGGCTAAGAGAAGTTTGTTTAGGATGGTTTTGCAATATCTTCATTCTGTAAAGTTAGATGTGCCCAACTGCAATACATATGCTTACAAATGCAATTTTACCAATATTCTTGTTGTTTCAGCTCAGAAATGATTTGGTTTCAAGAGTTTGATGAATTGTAATGTTTTCTTGCAAATACTCTTGTAAACTCTTCACCAATGACAGATATTGCCCTTAAGTATAGTTTGGGAGCATATCAGGCCAAGGGAAGGATGTTTTGGGTGGTTTTGCAATATCTTCATTCTGTAAAGTTAGATGTGCCCAACTGCATTACATATGCTTACAAATGCAATTTTACCAATATTCTTGTTGTTTCAGCTCAGAAATGATTTGGTTTCAAGAGTTTGTTAAATTGTAATGTTTTCTTGCAAATACTCTTGTAAACTCTTTACCAATGACAGAGATTGCCCTTAAGTATAGTTTGGGAGCATATCAGGCCGAGGGAAGGATGTTTTGGGTGGTTTTGCAATATCTTCATTCTGTAAAGTTAGATGTTCCCAACTGCATTACATATGCTTACAAATGCAATTTTACCTATATTCTTGTTGTTTCAGCTCAGAAATGACTTGGTTACTAGAGTTTGATTAATTGTAATGTTTTCTGTCAAATACACATGAAAACTCTTTACCAATGACACTGAATAGCATTATGTATATTGTGGGTGCATATCAGGCTAAGAGAAGCTTGTTTAGGATGGTTTTGCAATATCTTCATTCTGTAAAGTTAGATGTGCCCAACTGCAATACATATGCTTACAAATGCAATTTTACCAATATTCTTGTTGTTTCAGCTCAGAAATGACTTGGTTACTAGAGTTTGATGAATTGTAATGTTTTCTGTCAAATACACTTGTAAACTCTTCACCAATGACAGATATTGCCCTTAAGTATAGTTTGGGAGCATATCAGGCCGAGGGAAGCTTGTTTAGGATGGTTTTGCAATATCTTCATTCTGTAAAGTTAGATGTGCCCAACTGCATTACATATGCTTACAAATGCAATTTTACCAATATTCTTGTTGTTTCAGCTCAGAAATGATTTGGTTTCAAGAGTTTGATAAATTGTAATGTTTTCTTGCAAATACTCTTGAAAACTCTTCACCAATGACAGAGATTGCCCTTAAGTATAGTTTGGGAGCATATCAGGCCGAGGGAAGGATGTTTTGGGTGGTTTTGCAATATCTTCATTCTGTAAAGTTAGATGTTCCCAACTGCATTACATATGCTTACAAATGGAAGTTTACCTATATTCTTGTTGTTTCAGCTCAGAAATGACTTGGTTACTAGAGTTTGACGAATTGTAATGTTTTCTGTCAAATACACATAAAAACTCTTTACCAATGACACTGAATAACATTATGTATATTGTGGGTGCATATCAGGCTAAGAGAAGCTTGTTTAGGATGGTTTTGCAATATCTTCATTCAGTAAAGTTAGATGTGCCCAACTGCATTACATATGCTTACAAATGCAATTTTACCAATATTCTTGTTGTTTCAGCTCAGAAATGACTTGGTTACTAGAGTTTGATGAATTGTAATGTTTTCTAACAAATACACTTGTAAACTCTTCACCAATGACAGATATTGCCCTTAAGTATAGTTTGGTAGCATATCAGGCCAAGGGAAGGATGTATTGGGTGGTTTTGCAATATCTTCATTCTGTAAAGTTAGATGTGCCCAACTGCATTACATATGCTTACAAATGCAATTTTACCTATATTCTTGTTGTTTCAGCTCAGAAATGACTTGGTTACTAGAGTTTGATGAATTGTAATGTTTTCTTGCAAATACTCTTGTAAACTCTTCACCAATGACAGAGATTGCCCTTAAGTATAGTTTGGGAGCATATCAGGCCGAGGGAAGGATGTTTTGGGTGGTTTTGCAATATCTTCATTCTGTAAAGTTAGATGTGCCCAACTGCATTACATATGCTTACAAATGCAATTTTACCTATATTCTTGTTGTTTCAGCTCAGAAATGACTTGGTTAATAGAGTTTGATGAATTGTAATGTTTTCTTTGCAAATACTCTTGTAAACTCTTTACCAATGACAGAGATTGCCCTTAAGTATAGTTTGGGAGCATATCAGGCCGAGGGAAGGATGTTTTGGGTGGTTTTGCAATATCTTCATTCTGTAAAGTTAGATGTTCCCAACTGCATTACATATGCTTACAAATGCAATTTTGCCTATATTCTTGTTGTTTCAGCTCAGAAATGACTTGGTTACTAGAGTTTGATTAATTGTAATGTTTTCTGTCAAATACACATGAAAACTCTTTACCAATGACACTGAATAGCATTATGTATATTGTGGGTGCATATCAGGCTAAGAGAAGCTTGTTTAGGATGGTTTTGCAATATCTTCATTCTGTAAAGTTAGATGTGCCCAACTGCAATACATATGCTTACAAATGCAATTTTACCAATATTCTTGTTGTTTCAGCTCAGAAATGACTTGGTTACTAGAGTTTGATGAATTGTAATGTTTTCTGTCAAATACACTTGTAAACTCTTCACCAATGACAGATATTGCCCTTAAGTATCGTTTGGGAGCATATCAGGCCAAGGGAAGGATGTTTTGGGTGGTTTTGCAATATCTTCATTCTGTAAAGTTAGATGTGCCCAACTGCATTACATATGCTTACAAATGCAATTTTACCTATATTCTTGTTGTTTCAGCTCAGAAGTGACTTGGTTACTAGAGTTTGATGAATTGTAATGTTTTCTGTCAAATACACATGAAAACTCTTTACCAATGACACTGAATAGCATTATGTATATTGTGGGTGCATATCAGGCTAAGAGAAGCTTGTTTAGGATGGTTTTGCAATATCTTCATTCTGTAAAGTCAGATGTGCCCAACTGCAATACATATGCTTACAAATGCAATTTTACCAATATTCGTGTTGTTTCAGCTCAGAAATGACTTGGTTACTAGAGTTTGATGAATTGTAATGTTTTCTTGCAAATACTCTTGTAAACTCTTCACCAATGACACTGAATAGCATTATGTATATTATGGGTGCATATCAGGCTAAGAGAAGGTTGTTTAGGATGGTTTTGCAATATCTTCATTCTGTAAAGTTAGATGTGCCCAACTGCAATTCATATGCTTACAAATGCAATTTTACCAATATTCTTGTTGTTTCAGCTCAGAAATGACTTGGTTACTAGAGTTTGATGAATTGTAATGTTTTCTTGCAAATACTCTTGTAAACTCTTCACCATTGACAGAGATTGCCCTTAAGTATAGTTTGGGAGCATATCAGGCCAAGGGAAGGATGTTTTGGGTGGTTTTGCAATATCTTCATTCTGTAAAGTTAGATGTGCCCAACTGCAATACATATGCTTACAAATGCAATTTTACCAATATTCTTGTTGTTTCAGCTCAGAAATTATTTGGTTTCAAGAGTTTGATGAATTGTAATGTTTTCTGTCAAATACACTTGTAAACTCTTCACCAATGACAGATATTGCCCTTAAGTATAGTATGGGAGCATATCAGGCCAAGGGAAGAATGTTTTGGGTGGTTTTGCAATATCTTCATTCTGTAAAGTTAGATGTGCCCAACTGCATTACATATGCTTACAAATGCAATTTTACCAATATTCTTGTTGTTTCAGCTCAGAAATGACTTGGTTACTAGAGTTTGATGAATTGTAATGTTTTCTGTCAAATACACTTGTAAACTCTTCACCAATGACAGATATTGCCCTTAAGTATAGTTTGGGAGCATATCAGGCCAAGGGAAGGATGTTTTGGGTGGTTTTGCAATATCTTCATTCTGTAAAGTTAGATGTGCCCAACTGCAATACATATGCTTACAAATGCAATTTTACCAATATTCTTGTTGTTTCAGCTCAGAAATGATTTGGTTTCAAGAGTTTGATGAATTGTAATGTTTTCTGTCAAATACACTTGTAAACTCTTCACCAATGACAGATATTGCCCTTAAGTATAGTTTGGGAGCATATCAGGCCAAGGGAAGGATGTTTTGGGTGGTTTTGCAATATCTTCATTCTGTAAAGTTAGATGTGCCCAACTGCATTACATATGCTTACAAATGCAATTTTACCAATATTCTTGTTGTTTCAGCTCAGAAATGACTTGGTTACTAGAGTTTGATGAATTGTAATGTTTTCTTGCAAATACTCTTGTAAACTCTTCACCAATGACAGAGATTGCCCTTAAGTATAGTTTGGGAGCATATCAGGCCGAGGGAAGGATGTTTTGGGTGGTTTTGCAATATCTTCATTCTGTAAAGTTAGATGTTCCCAACTGCATTACATATGCTTACAAATGCAGTTTTACCTATATTATTGTTGTTTCAGCTCAGAAATGACTTGGTTACTAGAGTTTGATTAATTGTAATGTTTTCTGTCAAATACACATGAAAACTCTTCACCAATGACACTGAATAACATTATGTATATTGTGGGTGCATATTGGGCTAAGAGAAGCTTGTTTAGGATGGTTTTGCAATATCTTCATTCTGTAAAGTTAGATGTGCCCAACTGCAATACATATGCTTACAAATGCAATTTTACCAATATTCTTGTTGTTTCAGCTCAGAAATTATTTGGTTTCAAGAGTTTGATGAATTGTAATGTTTTCTGTCAAATACACTTGTAAACTCTTCACCAATGACAGATATTGCCCTTAAGTATAGTATGGGAGCATATCAGGCCAAGGGAAGAATGTTTTGGGTGGTTTTGCAATATCTTCATTCTGTAAAGTTAGATGTGCCCAACTGCATTACATATGCTTACAAATGCAATTTTACCAATATTCTTGTTGTTTCAGCTCAGAAATGACTTGGTTACTAGAGTTTGATGAATTGTAATGTTTTCTGTCAAATACACTTGTAAACTCTTCACCAATGACAGATATTGCCCTTAAGTATAGTTTGGGAGCATATCAGGCCAAGGGAAGGATGTTTTGGGTGGTTTTGCAATATCTTCATTCTGTAAAGTTAGATGTGCCCAACTGCAATACATATGCTTACAAATGCAATTTTACCAATATTCTTGTTGTTTCAGCTCAGAAATGATTTGGTTTCAAGAGTTTGATGAATTGTAATGTTTTCTGTCAAATACACTTGTAAACTCTTCACCAATGACAGATATTGCCCTTAAGTATAGTTTGGGAGCATATCAGGCCAAGGGAAGGATGTTTTGGGTGGTTTTGCAATATCTTCATTCTGTAAAGTTAGATGTGCCCAACTGCATTACATATGCTTACAAATGCAATTTTACCAATATTCTTGTTGTTTCAGCTCAGAAATGACTTGGTTACTAGAGTTTGATGAATTGTAATGTTTTCTTGCAAATACTCTTGTAAACTCTTCACCAATGACAGAGATTGCCCTTAAGTATAGTTTGGGAGCATATCAGGCCGAGGGAAGGATGTTTTGGGTGGTTTTGCAATATCTTCATTCTGTAAAGTTAGATGTTCCCAACTGCATTACATATGCTTACAAATGCAGTTTTACCTATATTATTGTTGTTTCAGCTCAGAAATGACTTGGTTACTAGAGTTTGATTAATTGTAATGTTTTCTGTCAAATACACATGAAAACTCTTCACCAATGACACTGAATAACATTATGTATATTGTGGGTGCATATCGGGCTAAGAGAAGCTTGTTTAGGATGGTTTTGCAATATCTTCATTCTGTAAAGTTAGATGTGCCCAACTGCAATACATATGCTTACAAATGCAATTTTACCAATATTCTTGTTGTTTCAGCTCAGAAATTATTTGGTTTCAAGAGTTTGATGAATTGTAATGTTTTCTGTCAAATACACTTGTAAACTCTTCACCAATGACAGATATTGCCCTTAAGTATAGTATGGGAGCATATCAGGCCAAGGGAAGAATGTTTTGGGTGGTTTTGCAATATCTTCATTCTGTAAAGTTAGATGTGCCCAACTGCATTACATATGCTTACAAATGCAATTTTACCAATATTCTTGTTGTTTCAGCTCAGAAATGACTTGGTTACTAGAGTTTGATGAATTGTAATGTTTTCTGTCAAATACACTTGTAAACTCTTCACCAATGACAGATATTGCCCTTAAGTATAGTTTGGGAGCATATCAGGCCAAGGGAAGGATGTTTTGGGTGGTTTTGCAATATCTTCATTCTGTAAAGTTAGATGTGCCCAACTGCAATACATATGCTTACAAATGCAATTTTACCAATATTCTTGTTGTTTCAGCTCAGAAATGATTTGGTTTCAAGAGTTTGATGAATTGTAATGTTTTCTGTCAAATACACTTGTAAACTCTTCACCAATGACAGATATTGCCCTTAAGTATAGTTTGGGAGCATATCAGGCCAAGGGAAGGATGTTTTGGGTGGTTTTGCAATATCTTCATTCTGTAAAGTTAGATGTGCCCAACTGCATTACATATGCTTACAAATGCAATTTTACCAATATTCTTGTTGTTTCAGCTCAGAAATGACTTGGTTACTAGAGTTTGATGAATTGTAATGTTTTCTTGCAAATACTCTTGTAAACTCTTCACCAATGACAGAGATTGCCCTTAAGTATAGTTTGGGAGCATATCAGGCCGAGGGAAGGATGTTTTGGGTGGTTTTGCAATATCTTCATTCTGTAAAGTTAGATGTTCCCAACTGCATTACATATGCTTACAAATGCAGTTTTACCTATATTATTGTTGTTTCAGCTCAGAAATGACTTGGTTACTAGAGTTTGATTAATTGTAATGTTTTCTGTCAAATACACATGAAAACTCTTCACCAATGACACTGAATAACATTATGTATATTGTGGGTGCATATCGGGCTAAGAGAAGCTTGTTTAGGATGGTTTTGCAATATCTTCATTCTGTAAAGTTAGATGTGCCCAACTGCAATACATATGCTTACAAATGCAATTTTACCAATATTCTTGTTGTTTCAGCTCAGAAATGACTTGGTTACTAGAGTTTGATGAATTGTAATGTTTTCTGTCAAATACACTTGTAAACTCTTCACCAATGACAGATATTGCCCTTAAGTATAGTTTGGGAGCATATCAGGCCAAGGGAAGGATGTTTTGGGTGGTTTTGCAATATCTTCATTCTGTAAAGTTAGATGTGCCCAACTGCATTACATATGCTTACAAATGCAATTTTACCAATATTCGTGTTGTTTCAGCTCAGAAATGACTTGGTTACTAGAGTTTGATGAATTGTAATGTTTTCTTGCAAATACTCTTGTAAACTCTTCACCAATGACACTGAATAGCATTATGTATATTATGGGTGCATATCAGGCTAAGAGAAGGTTGTTTAGGATGGTTTTGCAATATCTTCATTCTGTAAAGTTAGATGTGCCCAACTGCAATTCATATGCTTACAAATGCAATTTTACCAATATTCTTGTTGTTTCAGCTCAGAAATGACTTGGTTACTAGAGTTTGATGAATTGTAATGTTTTCTTGCAAATACTCTTGTAAACTCTTCACCATTGACAGAGATTGCCCTTAAGTATAGGTTGGGAGCATATCAGGCCGAGGGAAGGATGTTTTGGGTGGTTTTGCAATATCTTCATTCTGTAAAGTTAGATGTGCCCAACTGCAATACATATGCTTACAAATGCAATTTTACCAATATTCTTGTTGTTTCAGCTCAGAAATTATTTGGTTTCAAGAGTTTGATGAATTGTAATGTTTTCTGTCAAATACACTTGTAAACTCTTCACCAATGACAGATATTGCCCTTAAGTATAGTATGGGAGCATATCAGGCCAAGGGAAGAATGTTTTGGGTGGTTTTGCAATATCTTCATTCTGTAAAGTTAGATGTGCCCAACTGCATTACATATGCTTACAAATGCAATTTTACCTATATTCTTGTTGTTTCAGCTCAGAAATGACTTGGTTACTAGAGTTTGATGAATTGTAATGTTTTCTTGCAAATACTCTTGTAAACTCTTCACCATTGACAGAGATTGCCCTTAAGTATAGTTTGGGAGCATATCAAGCCGAGGGAAGGATGTTTTGGGTGGTTTTGCAATATCTTCATTCTGTAAAGTTAGATGTGCCCAACTGCAATTCATATGCTTACAAATGCAATTTTACCAATATTCTTGTTGTTTCAGCTCAGAAATGACTTGGTTACTAGAGTATGATGAATTGTAATGTTTTCTGTCAAATACACTTGTAAACTCTTCACCAATGACAGATATTGCCCTTAAGTATAGTTTGGGAGCATATCAGGCCAAGGGAAGGATGTTTTGGGTGGTTTTGCAATATCTTCATTCTGTAAAGTTAGATGTGCCCAACTGCAATACATATGCTTACAAATGCAATTTTACCAATATTCTTGTTGTTTCAGCTCAGAAATGATTTGGTTTCAAGAGTTTGATGAATTGTAATGTTTTCTGTCAAATACACTTGTAAACTCTTCACCAATGACAGATATTGCCCTTAAGTATAGTTTGGGAGCATATCAGGCCAAGGGAAGGATGTTTTGGGTGGTTTTGCAATATCTTCATTCTGTAAAGTTAGATGTGCCCAACTGCATTACATATGCTTACAAATGCAATTTTACCAATATTCTTGTTGTTTCAGCTCAGAAATGACTTGGTTACTAGAGTTTGATGAATTGTAATGTTTTCTTGCAAATACTCTTGTAAACTCTTCACCAATGACAGAGATTGCCCTTAAGTATAGTTTGGGAGCATATCAGGCCGAGGGATGGATGTTTTGGGTGGTTTTGCAATATCTTCATTCTGTAAAGTTAGATGTGCCCAACTGCATTACATATGCTTACAAATGCAATTTTACCTATATTCTTGTTGTTTCAGCTCAGAAATGACTTGGTTACTAGAGTTTGATTAATTGTAATGTTGTCTGTCAAATACACATGAAAACTCTTTACCAATGACACTGAATAACATTATGTATATTGTGGGTGCATGTCGGGCTAAGAGAAGTTTGTTTAGGATGGTTTTGCAATATCTTCATTCTGTAAAGTTAGATGTGCCCAACTGCAATACATATGCTTACAAATGCAATTTTACCAATATTCTTGTTGTTTCAGCTCAGAAATGACTTGGTTACTAGAGTTTGATGAATTGTAATGTTTTCTGTCAAATACACTTGTAAACTCTTCACCAATGACAGATATTGCCCTTAAGTATAGTTTGGGAGCATATCAGGCCAAGGGAAGGATGTTTTGGGTGGTTTTGCAATATCTTCATTCTGTAAAGTTAGATGTGCCCAACTGCAATACATATGCTTACAAATGCAATTTTACCAATATTCTTGTTGTTTCAGCTCAGAAATGATTTGGTTTCAAGAGTTTGATGAATTGTAATGTTTTCTGTCAAATACACTTGTAAACTCTTCACCAATGACAGATATTGCCCATAAGTATAGTTTGGGAGCATATCAGGCCAAGGGAAGGATGTTTTGGGTGGTTTTGCAATATCTTCATTCTGTAAAGTAAGATGTGCCCAACTGCATTACATATGCTTACAAATGCAATTTTACCTATATTCTTGTTGTTTCAGCTCAGAAATGACTTGGTTACTAGAGTTTGATGAATTGTAATGTTTTCTTGCAAATACTCTTGTAAACTCTTCACCAATGACAGAGATTGCCCTTAAGTATAGTTTGGGAGCATATCAGGCCGAGGGATGGAAGTTTTGGGTGGTTTTGCAATATCTTCATTCTGTAAAGTTAGATGTGCCCAACTGCATTACATATGCTTACAAATGCAATTTTACCTATATTCTTGTTGTTTCAGCTCAGAAATGACTTGGTTACTAGAGTTTGATTAATTGTAATGTTTTCTGTCAAATACACATGAAAACTCTTTTCCAATGACACTGAATAACATTATGTATATTGTGGGTGCATATCGGGCTAAGAGAAGCTTGTTTAGGATGGTTTTGCAATATCTTCATTCTGTAAAGTTAGATGTGCCCAACTGCAATACATATGCTTACAAATGCAATTTTACCAATATTCTTGTTGTTTCAGCTCAGAAATGACTTGGTTACTAGAGTTTGATGAATTGTAATGTTTTCTGTCAAATACACTTTGTAAACTCTTCACCAATGACAGATATTGCCCTTAAGTATAGTTTGGGAGCATATCAGGCCAAGGGAAGGATGTTTTGGGTGGTTTTGCAATATCTTCATTCTGTAAAGTTAGATGTGCCCAACTGCATTACATATGCTTACAAATGCAATTTTACCAATATTCTTGTTGTTTCAGCTCAGAAATGACTTGGTTACTAGAGTTTGATGAATTGTAATGTTTTCTGTCAAATACACTTGTAAACTCTTCACCAATGACAGATATTGCCCTTAAGTATAGTTTGGGAGCATATCAGGCCAAGGGAAGGATGTTTTGGGTGGTTTTGCAATATCTTCATTCTGTAAAGTTAGATGTGCCCAACTGCATTACATATGCTTACAAATGCAATTTTACCTATATTCTTGTTGTTTCAGCTCAGAAATGACTTGGTTACTAGAGTTAGATGAATTGTAATGTTTTCTGTCACATACACGTGTAAACTATTCACCCAAGACAGGGAATAGCATTTGGTATATTGTGGGTGCATATTAGGCCGAGAGAAGGATGTTTTGGTTAGTTTAGCAATATCTTCATTCTGTAAAGTTAGATGTGCCCAACTGCATTACATATGCTTACAAATGCAATTTTACCTATATTCTTGTTGTTTCAGCTCAGAAATGACTTGGTTACTAGAGTTTGAAGAATTGTAATGTTTTCTGTCAAATACACTTGTAAACTCTTCACCAATGACAGATATTGCCCTTAAGTATAGTTTGGGAGCATATCAGGCCAAGAGAAGCTTGTTTAGGATGGTTTTGCAATATCTTCATTCTGTAAAGTTAGATGTGCCCAACTGCATTACATATGCTTACAAATGCAATTTTACCTATATTCTTGTTGTTTCAGCTCAGAAATGACTTGGTTACTAGAGTTTGATGAATTGTAATGCTTTCTGTCAATTACACATGAAAACTCTTCACCAATGACAGGGAATGGCCATAAGTATATTGTGGGTGCCAATCAGGCTTTGAGAAGCTTGTTTAGCATGGTTTTGCAATATCTTCATTCTGTAAAGTTAGATGTGCCTAACTACAATACTTATACTTACAAATGCAATTTTACCAATATTCTTGTTTCAGCTCAGAAATGACTTGGTTACTAGAGTTTGATGAATTGTAATGTTTCTGTCACATACACTTGTAAACTATTCACCCAAGACAGGGAATAGCATTTGGTATATTGTGGGTGCATATCAGGCCGAGGGAAGGATGTTTTGGGTGGTTTTGCAATATCTTTAATCTGTAAAGTTAGATGTGCCCAACTGCAATACATATACTTACAAAAGCAATTTTACCAATATTCTTGTTGTTTCAGCTCAGAAATGACTTGGTTACTAGAGTTTGATAAATTGTAATGTTTTCTTGCAAATACTCTTGTAAACTCTTCACCAATGACAGAGATTGCCCTTAAGTATAGTTTGGGAGCATATCAGGCAGAGGGAAGGATGTTTTGGTTGGTTTAGCAATATCTTCATTCTGTAAAGTTAGATGTGCCCAACTGCAATACATATGCTTACAAATGCAATTTTACCTATATTCTTGTTGTTTCAGCTCAGAAATGACTTCGTTTCAAGAGTTTGATGAATTGTAATGTTTTCTTGCAAATACACATGAAAACTCTTCACCAATGACAGAGATTTCCCTTAAGTATAGTTTTGGAACATATCAGGCCGAGGGATGGATATTTTGGATGGTTTTGCAATATCTTCATTCTGTAAAGTTAGCTGTGCTTCAACTGCAATGCATATGCTTTATAAATGCAATTTTACCTATATTCTTGTTGTTTCAACTCAGAAATGACTTGGTTACTAGAGTTTGATGAATTGTAATGTTTTCTGTCAAATACAAATGAAAACTCTTCACCAATAACAGGGAATGGCAATAAGTATATTGTGGGTGCCAATCAGGCTTTGAGAAGCTTGTTTAGCATGGTTTTGCAATATCTTCATTCTGTAAAGTTAGATGTGCTTAGCTGCAATACATATGCTTACAAATGCAATTTTACCTGGAATCCTGGGGTTTCAGCTCAGAAATTATTTGGTTTCAAGAGTTTGATAAATTGTAATGTTCTCTTTCAAATACTCTTGTAAACTCTTCACCAATGACAGAGATTGCCCTTAAGTATAGTTTGGGAGCATATCAGGCCGAGGGAAGGATGTTTTGGGTGGTTTTGCAATATCTTCATTCTGTAAAGTTAGATGTGCCCAACTGCATTACATATGCTTACAAATGCAATTTTACCAATATTCTTGTTGTTTCAGCTCAGAAATGACTTGGTTACTAGAGTTTGATGAATTGTAATGTTTTCTTGCAAATACTCTTGTAAACTCTTCACCAATGACACTGAATAGCATTATGTATATTGTGGGTGCATATCAGGCTAAGAGAAGCTTGTTTAGGATGGTTTTGCAATATCTTCATTCTGTAAAGTTAGATGTGCCCAACTGCAATACATATGCTTACAAATGCAATTTTACCAATATTCTTGTTGTTTCAGCTCAGAAATGACTTGGTTACTAGAGTTTGATGAATTGTAATGTTTTCTGTCAAATACACATGAAAGCTCTTCACCAATAACAGGGAATGGCAATAAGTATATTGTGGGTGCCAATCAGGCTTTGAGAAGCTTGTTTAGCATGGTTTTGCAATATCTTCATTCTGTAAAGTTAGATGTGCTTAGCTGCAATACATATGCTTACAAATGCAATTTTACCTGGAATCCTGGGGTTTCAGCTCAGAAATTATTTGGTTTCAAGAGTTTGATAAATTGTAATGTTTTCTTGCAAATACTCTTGTAAACTCTTCACCAATGACAGAGATTGCCCTTAAGTATAGTTTGGGAGCATATCAGGCCGAGGGAAGGATGTTTTGGGTGGTTTTGCAATATCTTCATTCTGTAAAGTTAGATGTGCCCAACTGCATTACATATGCTTACAAATGCAATTTTACCTATATTCTTGTTGTTTCAGCTCAGAAATGACTTGGTTATTAGAGTTTGATGAATTGTAATGTTTTCTTGCAAATACTCTTGTAAACTCTTCACCAATGACACTGAATAGCATTATGTATATTGTGGGTGCATATCAGGCTAAGAGAAGCTTGTTTAGGATGGTTTTGCAATATCTTCATTCTGTAAAGTTAGATGTGCCCAACTGCAATACATATGCTTACAAATGCAATTTTACCAATATTCTTGTTGTTTCAGCTCAGAAATGACTTGGTTACTAGAGTTTGATGAATTGTAATGTTTTCTGTCAAATACACTTGTAAACTCTTCACCAATGACAGATATTGCCCTTAAGTATAGTTTGGGAGCATATCAGGCCAAGGGAAGGATGTTTTGGGTGGTTTTGCAATATCTTCATTCTGTAAAGTTAGATGTGCCCAACTGCATTACATATGCTTACAAATGCAATTTTACCTATATTCTTGTTGTTTCAGCTCAGAAATGACTTGGTTACTAGAGTTAGATGAATTGTAATGTTTTCTGTCACATACACTTGTAAACTATTCACCCAAGACAGGGAATAGCATTTGGTATATTGTGGGTGCATATTAGGCCGAGAGAAGGATGTTTTGGTTGGTTTAGCAATATATTCATTCTGTAAAGTTAGATGTGCCCAACTGCAATACATATGCTTACAAATGCAGTTTTACCTATATTCTTGTTGTTTCAGCTCAGAAATGACTTGGTTACTAGAGTTTGATGAATTGTAATGTTTTCTGTCAAATACACTTGTAAACTCTTCACCAATGACAGATATTGCCCTTAAGTATAGTTTGGGAGCATATCAGGCCGAGGGAAGGATGTTTTGGGTGGTTTTGCAAGTATCTTCATTCTGTAAAGTTAGATGTGCCCAACTGCATTACATATGCTTACAAATGCAATTTTACCTATATTCTTGTTGTTTCAACTCAGAAATGACTTGGTTACTAGAGTTTGATGAATTGTAATGTTTTCTGTCAAATACACATGAAAACTCTTTACCAATAACAGGGAATGGCAATAAGTATATTGTGGGTGCCAATCAGGTTTTGAGAAGCTTGTTTAGCATGGTTTTGCAATATCTTCATTCTGTAAAGTTAGATGTGCTTAGCTGCAATACATATGCTTACAAATGCAATTTTACCTGGAATCCTGGGGTTTCAGCTCAGAAATTATTTGGTTTCAAGAGTTTGATAAATTGTAATGTTTTCTTGCAAATACTCTTGTAAACTCTTCACCAATGACAGAGATTGCCCTTAAGTATAGTTTGGGAGCATATCAGGCCGAGGGAAGGATGTTTTGGGTGGTTTTGCAATATCTTCATTCTGTAAAGTTAGATGTGCCCAACTGCATTACATATGCTTACAAATGCAATTTTACCTATATTCTTGTTGTTTCAGCTCAGAAATGACTTGGTTACTAGAGTTTGATGAATTGTAATGTTTTCTGTCAAATACACTTGTAAACTCTTCACCAATGACAGATATTGCCCTTAAGTATAGTTTGGGAGCATATCAGGCCGAGGAAAGGATGTTTTGGTTGGTTTAGCAATATCTTCATTCTGTAAAGTTCGATGTGCCCAACTGCAATACATATGCTTACAAATGCAATTTTACCTATATTCTTGTTGTTTCAGCTCAGAAATGACTTCGTTTCAAGAGTTTGATGAATTGTAATGTTTTCTTGCAAATACACATGAAAACTCTTCACCAATGACAGAGATTTCCCTTAAGTATAGTTTTGGAACATATCAGGCCGAGGGATGGATATTTTGGATGGTTTTGCAATATCTTCATTCTGTAAAGTTAGATGTGCCCAACTGCAATACATATACTTACAAATGCAATTTTACCTATATTCTTGTTGTTTCAGCTCAGAAATGACTTGGTTACTAGAGTTTGATGAATTGTAATGTTTTCTGTCAAATACACATGAAAACTCTTCACCAATGACAGGGAATGGCAATAAGTATATTGTGGGTGCCAATCAGGCTTTGAGAAGCTTGTTTAGCATGGTTTTGCAATATCTTCATTCTGTAAAGTTAGATGTGCTTAGCTGCAATACATATGCTTACAAATCCAATTTTACCTGGAATCTTGGGGTTTCAGCTCAGAAATGATTTGGTTTCAAGAGTTTGATAAATTGTAATGTTCTCTTTCAAATACACTTGTAAACTATTCACCCAAGACAGGGAATAGCATTTGGTATATTGTGGGTGCATATTAGGCCGAGAGAAGGATGTTTTGGTTGGTTTAGCAATATATTCATTCTGTAAAGTTAGATGTGACCAACTGCAATACATATGCTTACAAATGCAGTTTTACCTATATTCTTGTTGTTTCAGCTCAGAAATGACTTGGTTACTAGAGTTTGATGAATTGTAATGTTTTCTGTCAAATACACTTGTAAACTCTTCACCAATGACAGATATTGCCCTTAAGTATAGTTTGGGAGCATATCAGGCCGAGGGAAGGATGTTTTGGGTGGTTTTGCAAAATCTTCATTCTGTAAAGTTAGCTGTGCTTCAACTGCAATGCATATGCTTTATAAATGCAATTTAACAACATTTCTTGATGTTTCTGTTCAGAACTGTCTAGGTTACTAGAGTTAGATGAATTGTAATGTTTTCTGTCAAATACACATGAAAACTCTTTACCAATGACACTGAATAGCATTATGTATATTGTGGGTGCATATCAGGCTAAGGGAAGCTTGTTTAGGATAGTTTTGCAATATCTTCATTTTGTAAAGTAAGATGTGCCCAACTGCAATGCATATGCTTACAAATGCAATTTTACCAATATTCTTGTTTTTTCAGCTCAGAAATGACTTGGTTACTAGAGTTTGATGAATTGTAATGTTTTCTGTCACATGCACTTCTAAACTATTCACCCAAGACAGAGATTGCCCTTAAGTATAGTTTTGGAACATATCAGGCTAAGGGAAGCTTGTTTAGGATAGTTTTGCAATATCTTCATTCTGTAAAGTAAGATGTGCCCAACTGCAATGCATATGCTTACAAATGCAATATTACCTATATTCTTGTTGTTTCAGCTCAGAAATTACTTGGTTACTAGAGTTTGATGAATTGTAATGTTTTCTGTCAAATACACTTGTAAACTCTTCACCAATGACAGAGATTGCCCTTAAGTATAGTTTTGGAACGTATCAGGCCGAGGGATGGATGTTTTGGATGGTTTCGCAATATCTTCATTCTATAAAGTTAGCTGTGCTTCAACTGTAATGCATATGGTTTATAAATGCAATTTACCAAATTTCATGATGTTTCTATTCAGAACTGTCTAGGTTACTAGAGTTAGATGAATTGTAATGTTTTATGTCAAATTCACATGAAAACTCTTCACCAATGACACTGAATAGCATTCAGTATAGTTTGGGAGCATATTAGGCTAAGAGAAGCTTGTTTAGGATGCTTTTGCAATATCTTCGTTCTGTAAAGTTAGATGTGCCCAACTGCAATACATATACTTACACATGCAATTTTACCTATATTCTTGTTGTTTCAGCTCTGAAATGACTTGGTTACTAGAGTTTGATGAATTGTAATGCTTTCTGTCAAATACACATGAAAACTCTTCACCAATGACAGAGATTGCACTTAAGTATAGTTTGGGAGCATATCAGGCCGAGGGAAGGATGTTTTGGATGGTTTTGCAATATCTTCATTCTGTAAAGTTAGCTGTGCTTCAACTGCAATGCATATGCTTTATAAATGCAATTTTACCAATATTCTTGTTGTTTCAGCTCAGAAATGATTTGGTTTCAAGAGTTTGAAAAATTGTAATGTTTTCTTGCAAATACTCTTGTAAACTCTTCACCAATGACAGAGATTGCCCTTAAGTATAGTTTGGGACCATATCAGGCCGAGGGAAGGATGTTTTGGGTGGTTTTGCAATATCTTCATTCTGTAAAGTTAGATGTGCCCAACTGCATTACATATGCTTACAAATGCAATTTTACCTATATTCTTGTTGTTTCAGCTCAGAAATGACTTGGTTACTAGAGTTTGATGAATTGTAATGTTTTCTGTCAAATACACATGAAAACTCTTCACCAATGACACTGAATAGCATTAAGTATATTGTGGGTGCAAATCAGGCTAAGAGAAGGTTGTTTAGGATGGTTTTGCAATATCTTCATTCTGTAAAGTTAGATGTGCCCAACTGCAATACATATGCTTACAAATGCAATTTTACCTATATTCTTGTTGTTTCAGCTCAGAAATGACTTGGTTACTAGAGTTTGATGAATTGTAATGTTTTCTGTCAAATACACTTGTAAACTCTTCACCAATGACAGAGATTGCCCTTAAGTATAGTTTTGGAACATATCAGGCCGAGGGATGGATGTTTTGGATGGTTTTGCAATATCTTCATTCTGTAAAGTTAGATGTGCCCAACTGCAATACATATGCTTACAAATGCAATTTTACCAATATTCTTGTTGTTTCAGCTCAGAAATGATTTGGTTTCAAGAGTTTGATAAATTGTAATGTTGTCTTGCAAATACTCTTGTAAACTCTTCACCAATGACAGAGATTGCCCTTAAGTATAGTTTGGGAGCATATCAGGCCGAGGTAAGGATGTTTTGGGTGGTTTTGCAATATCTTCATTCTGTAAAGTTAGATGTGCCCAACTGCATTACATATGCTTACAAATGCAATTTTACCTATATTCTTGTTGTTTCAGCTCAGAAATGACTTGGTTACTAGAGTTAGATGAATTGTAATGTTTTCTGTCACATACACGTGTAAACTATTCACCCAAGACAGGGAATAGCATTTGGTATATTGTGGGTGCATATTAGGCCGAGAGAAGGATGTTTTGGTTAGTTTAGCAATATCTTCATTCTGTAAAGTTAGATGTGCCCAACTGCATTACATATGCTTACAAATGCAATTTTACCTATATTCTTGTTGTTTCAGCTCAGAAATGACTTGGTTACTAGAGTTTGATGAATTGTAATGTTTTCTGTCAAATACACTTGTAAACTCTTCACCAATGACAGATATTGCCCTTAAGTATAGTTTGGGAGCATATCAGGCCAAGAGAAGCTTGTTTAGGATGGTTTTGCAATATCTTCATTCTGTAAAGTTAGATGTGCCCAACTGCATTACATATGCTTACAAATGCAATTTTACCTATATTCTTGTTGTTTCAGCTCAGAAATGACTTGGTTACTAGAGTTTGATGAATTGTAATGCTTTCTGTCAATTACACATGAAAACTCTTCACCAATGATAGGGAATGGCATCAAATATATTTTGGGTGCATATCAGGCCGAGAGAAGCTTGTTTAGGATGGATTTGCAATATCTTCATTCTGTAAAGTTAGATGTGCTTCAACTGCAATGCATATGCTTACAAATGCAATTTTACCTGGATTCTTGTAGTTTCAGCTCAGAAATGATTTGGATTCAAGAGTTTTATTAATTGTAATGTTCTCTTTCAAATACACTTGTAAACTATTCACCAATGACAGGGAATAGCATTAAGTATATTGAGGGAGCATATCAGTCCGAGAGAAGGATGTTTGGATGGTTTAGCAATATCTTCATTCTGTAAATTTAGCTGTGCTTCAACTGCAATGCATATGCTTACAACTGCAATTTTACCTATATCCATGTATTATCAGCTCAGAAATGACTTTGTTACTAGAGTTTGATTAATTGTAATGTTTTCTGTCAAATACACATGAAAACTCTTCACCAATGACAGTGAATGGCATTAAGTATATTGTGGGTGCCCATCAGGCTATGAGAAGCTTGTTTAGGATGGATTTGCAATATCTTCATTCTGTAAAGTTAGATGTGCTTAGCTGCAATACATATGCTTACAAATGCAATTTTACCTATATTCTAGTTGTTTCAGCTCAGAAATGACTTGGTTACTAGAGTTTGATAAATTGTAATGTTTTCTGTGAAATACACATGAAAACTCTTCACCAATGACAGTGAATGGCATTAAGTATATTGTGGGTGCCCATCAGGCTATGAGAAGCTTGTTTAGGATGGATTTGCAATATCTTCATTCTGTAAAGTTAGATGTGCTTAGCTGAAATACATATGCTTACAAATGCAATTTTACCTATATTCTAGTTGTTTCAGCTCAGAAATGACTTGGTTACTAGAGTTTGATAAATTGTATTGTTTTCTGTCAAATACACATGAAAACTCTTCAACAATGACAGGGAATGGCATTTAGTATATTGTGGGTGCATATCAGACCGAGAGAAGCTTGTTTAGGATGGTTTTGCAATATCTTCATTCTGTAAAGTTAGATGTGCTCAGTTGCAATACATATGCTTACTAATACAATTTTACCGATATTCCTGTTGTTTCAGCTCAGAAATGATTCTGTTTCAAGAGTTTGATGAATTGTAATGTTTTCTGTCAAATACACATATATAAACTCTTCACCAATGACAGGGAATGGCATCAAATCTATTTTGGGTGCATATCAGGCCGAGAGAAGCTTGTTTAGGATGGATTTGCAACATCTTCATTCTGTAAAGTTAGATGTGTTCAGCTGCAATACATTTGCTTACAAATGCAATTTTACCTGGATTCTTGTTGTTTCAGCTCAGAAATGATTTGGATTCAAGAGTTTGATTAATTGTAATGTTCTCTTTCAAATACACTTGTAAACTCTTCACCAATGACATAGATTGCCCATAAGTATAGTTTGGGAGCATATCAGGCCGAGGGAAGGATGTTTTGGGTGGTTTTGCAATATCTTCATTCTGTAAAGTTAGATGTGCCCAACTGCATTACATATGCTTACAAATGCAATTTTACCTATATTCTTGTTGTTTCAGCTCAGAAATGACTTGGTTACTAGAGTTAGATGAATTGTAATGTTTTCTGTCAAATACACATGAAAACTCTTCACCAATGACACTGAATAGCATTAAGTATATTGTGGGTGCAAATCAGGCTAAGAGAAGGTTGTTTAGGATGGTTTTGCAATATCTTCATTCTGTAAAGTTAGATGTGCCCAACTGCAATACATATGCTTACAAATGCAATTTTACCAATATTCTTGTTGTTTCAGCTCAGAAATGACTTGGTTACTAGAGTTTGATGAATTGTAATGTTTTCTGTCAAATACACTTGTAAACTCTTCACCAATGACAGAGATTGCCCTTAAGTATAGTTTTGGAACATATCAGGCCGAGGGATGGATGTTTTGGATGGTTTTGCAATATCTTCATTCTGTAAAGTTAGATGTGCCCAACTGCAATACATATGCTTACAAATGCAATTTTACCAATATTCTTGTTGTTTCAGCTCAGAAATGATTTGGTTTCAAGAGTTTGATAAATTGTAATGTTGTCTTGCAAATACTCTTGTAAACTCTTCACCAATGACAGAGATTGCCCTTAAGTATAGTTTGGGAGCATATCAGGCCGAGGTAAGGATGTTTTGGGTGGTTTTGCAATATCTTCATTCTGTAAAGTTAGATGTGCCCAACTGCATTACATATGCTTACAAATGCAATTTTACCTATATTCTTGTTGTTTCAGCTCTGAAATGACTTGGTTACAAGAGTTTGATGAATTGTAATGCTTTCTGTCAAATACACATGAAAACTCTTCACCAATAACAGGGAATGGCAATAAGTATATTGTGGGTGCCAATCAGGCTTTGAGAAGCTTGTTTAGCATGGTTTTGCAATATCTTCATTCTGTAAAGTTAGATGTGCTTAGCTGCAATACATATGCTTACAAATGCAATTTTACCTATATTCTAGTTGTTTCAGCTCAGAAATTATTTCGTTTCAAGAGTATGAAGAATTGTAATGTTTTCTTTCAAATACAAGTAAAAGCTCTTCACCAATGACAGGGAATGGCATTAAGTAAAGAGAGGGTGCATATCAGGATACGAGAAGCTTGTTTTGGATGGTTTTGCAATATCTTCATTCTATAAATTAGATGTGCTCATCTGCTGTACATATGCAATTTCACCTATTTTCTTGTTGTTTCAGCTTGAAAATGACGGTTTGTTTGAGAATTGTAATACTTTCTTGCAATAACACAAGTAAACTATTCACCCATGACAGGGAATAGCATTTAGTATATTGTGGGTGCCCATCAGGCTATGAGAAGCTTGTTTAGGATGGTTTTGCAATATCTTCATTGTGTAAAGTTAGATGTGCTCAGCTGCAATACATATGCTTACAAATGCAATTTTACCTGGATTCTTGTTGTTTCAGCTAAGAAATGATTTGGATTCAAGAGTTTGATGAATTGTAATGTTCTCTTTCAAATACACTTGTAAACTATTCACCAATGACAGGGAATAGCATTAAGTATATTGAGGGAGCATATCAGTCCGAGAGAAGGATGTTTGGATGGTTTAGCAATATCTTCATTCTGTAAATTTAGCTGTGCTTCAACTGCAATGCATATGCTTACAACTGCAATTTTACCTATATCCTTGTATTATCAGCTCAGAAATGACTTTGTTACTAGAGTTTGATTAATTGTAATGTTTTCTGTCAAATACACATGAAAACTCTTCACCAATGACAGTGAATGGCATTAAGTATATTGTGGGTGCCCATCAGGCTATGAGAAGCTTGTTTAGGATGGATTTGCAATATCTTCATTCTGTAAAGTTAGATGTGCTTAGCTGCAATACATATGCTTACAAATGCAATTTTACCTATATTCTAGTTGTTTCAGCTCAGAAATGACTTGGTTACTAGAGTTTGATCAATTGTAATGTTTTCTGTGAAATACACATGAAAACTCTTCACCAATGACAGTGAATGGCATTAAGTATATTGTGGGTGCCCATCAGGCTATGAGAAGCTTGTTTAGGATGGATTTGCAATATCTTCATTCTGTAAAGTTAGATGTGCTTAGCTGCAATACATATGCTTACAAATGCAATTTTACCTATATTCTAGTTATTTCAGCTCAGAAATGACTTGGTTACTAGAGTTTGATAAATTGTAATGTGTTCTGTCAAATACACATGAAAACTCTTCAACAATGACAGGGAATGGCATTTAGTATATTGTGGGTGCATATCAGACCGAGAGAAGCTTGTTTAGGATGGTTTTGCAATATCTTCATTCTGTAAAGTTAGATGTGCTCAGTTGCAATACATATGCTTACAAATGCAATTTTACCTGGATTCTTGTTGTTTCAGCTCAGAAATGATTTGGATTCAAGAGTTTGATTAATTGTAATGTTCTCTTTCAAATACACTTGTAAACTCTTCACCAGTGACATAGATTGCCCATAAGTATAGTTTGGGAGCATATCAGGCCGAGAGAAGTATGTTTTGGATGGTTTAGCAATATCTTCATTCTGTAAAGTTAGCTGTGCTTCAACTGCATGCATATGCTTACAAATGCAATTTTACCTATATTCTTGTATTTTCAGCTCAGAAATGACTTGGTTACTAGAGTTTGATGAATTGTAATGTTTTCTGTCAAATACACATGAAAACTCTTCACTAATGATAGGGAATGGCATCAAATATATTTTGGGTGCATATCAGGCCGAGAGAAGCTTGTTTAGGATGGATTTGCAATATCTTCATTCTGTAAAGTTAGATGTGCTTCAACTGCAATGCATATGCTTACAAATGCAATTTTACCTGGATTCTTGTAGTTTCAGCTCAGAAATGATTTGGATTCAAGAGTTTTATTAATTGTAATGTTCTCTTTCAAATACACTTGTAAACTCTTCACCAATGACAGAAATTGCCCTTTAGTATATTGAGGGAGCATATAAGTCCGAGAGAAGGATGTTTTAGATGGTTTAGCAATATCTTCATTCTGTAAATTTAGCTGTGCTTCAACTGCAATGCATATGCTTACAAATGCAATTTTACCTATATTCTTGTATTATCAGCTCAGAAATGACTTGGTTACTAGAGTTTGATGAATTATAATGTTTTCTGTCAAATACACATGAAAACTCTTCACCAATGACAGGGAATGGCATTAAGTATATTGTGGGTGCCCATCAGGCTATGAGAAGCTTTTTAGGATGGTTTTGCAATATCTTCATTGTGTAAAGTTAGATGTGCTCAGCTGCAATACATATGCTTACAAATGCAATTTTACCTTGATTCTTGTTGTTTCAGCTAAGAAATGATTTGGATTCAAGAGTTTGATGAATTGTAATGTTCTCTTTCAAATACACTTGTAAACTATTCACCAATGACAGGGAATAGCATTAAGTATATTGAGGGAGCATATCAGTCCGAGAGAAGGATGTTTGGATGGTTTAGCAATATCTTCATTCTGTAAATTTAGCTGTGCTTCAACTGCAATGCATATGCTTACAACTGCAATTTTACCTATATCCTTGTATTGTCAGCTCAGAAATGACTTTGTTACTAGAGTTTGATTAATTGTAATGTTTTCTGTCAAATACACATGAAAACTCTTCACCAACGACAGTGAATGGCATTAAGTATATTGTGGGTGCCCATCAGGCTATGAGAAGCTTGTTTAGGATGGATTTGCAATATCTTCATTCTGTAAAGTTAGATGTGCTTAGCTGCAATACATATGCTTACAAATGCAATTTTACCTATATTCTAGTTGTTTCAGCTCAGAAATGACTTGGTTACTAGAGTTTGATGAATTGTAATGTTTTCTGTCAAATACACATGAAAACTCTTTACCAATGACACTGAATAGCATTATGTATATTGTGGGTGCATATCAGGCTAAGTGAAGCTTGTTTAGGATGGTTTTGCAATATCTTCATTCTGTAAAGTTAGATGTGCTTAGCTGCAATACATATGCTTACAAATGCAATTTTACCTGGAATCCTGGGGTTTCAGCTCAGAAATTATTTGGTTTCAAGAGTTTGATAAATTGTAATGTTTTCTTGCAAATACTCTTGTAAACTCTTCACCAATGACAGAGATTGCCCTTAAGTATAGTTTGGGAGCATATCAGGCCGAGGGAAGGATGTTTTGGGTGGTTTTGCAATATCTTCATTCTGTAAAGTTAGATGTGCCCAACTGCATTACATATGCTTACAAATGCAATTTTACCTATATTCTTGATGTTTCAGCTCAGAAATGACTTGGTTACTAGAGTTAGATGAATTGTAATGTTTTCTGTCACTTACACTTGTAAACTATTCACCCAAGACAGGGAATAGCATTTGGTATATTGTGGGTGCATATTAGGCCGAGAGAAGGATGTTTTGGTTGGTTTAGCAATATCTTCATTCTGTAAAGTTCGATGTGCCCAACTGCAATACATATGCTTACAAATGCAATTTTACCTATATTCTTGTTGTTTCAGCTCAGAAATGACTTCGTTTCAAGAGTTTGATGAATTGTAATGTTTTCTTGCAAATACACATGAAAACTCTTCACCAATGACAGAGATTTCCCTTAAGTATAGTTTTGGAACATATCAGGCCGAGGGATGGATATTTTGGATGGTTTTGCAATATCTTCATTCTGTAAAGTTAGATGTGCCCAACTGCAATACATATACTTACAAATGCAATTTTACCTATATTCTTGTTGTTTCAGCTCAGAAATGACTTGGTTACTAGAGTTTGATGAATTGTAATGCTTTCTGTCAAATACACATGAAAACTCTTCACCAATGACAGGGAATGGCAATAAGTATATTGTGGGTGCCAATCAGGCTTTGAGAAGCTTGTTTAGCATGGTTTTGCAATATCTTCATTCTGTAAAGTTAGATGTGCTTAGCTGCAATACATATGCTTACAAATCCAATTTTACCTGGAATCTTGGGGTTTCAGCTCAGAAATGATTTGGTTTCAAGAGTTTGATAAATTGTAATGTTCTCTTTCAAATACACTTGTAAACTATTCACCCAAGACAGGGAATAGCATTTGGTATATTGTGGTTGCATATTAGGCCGAGAGAAGGATATTTTGGTTGGTTTAGCAATATATTCATTCTGTAAAGTTAGATGTGCCCAACTGCAATACATATGCTTACAAATGCAGTTTTACCTATATTCTTGTTGTTTCAGCTCAGAAATGACTTGGTTACTAGAGTTTGATGAATTGTAATGTTTTCTGTCAAATACACTTGTAAACTCTTCACCAATGACAGATATTGCCCTTAAGTATAGTTTGGGAGCATATCAGGCCGAGGGAAGGATGTTTAGGGTGGTTTTGCAAAATCTTCATTCTGTAAAGTTAGCTGTGCTTCAACTGCAATGCATATGCTTTATAAATGCAATTTAACAACATTTCTTGATGTTTCTGTTCAGAACTGTCTAGGTTACTAGAGTTAGATGAATTGTAATGTTTTCTGTCAAATACACATGAAAACTCTTTACCAATGACACTGAATAGCATTATGTATATTGTGGGTGCATATCAGGCTAAGAGAAGCTTGTTTAGGATAGTTTTGCAATATCTTCATTCTGTAAAGTAAGATGTGCCCAACTGCAATGCATATGCTTACAAATGCAATATTACCTATATTCTTGTTGTTTCAGCTCAGAAATGACTTGGTTACTAGAGTTTGATGAATTGTAATGTTTTCTGTCAAATACACTTGTAAACTCTTCACCAATGACAGAGATTGCCCTTAAGTATAGTTTTGGAACATATCAGGCCGAGGGATGGATGTTTTGGATGGTTTCGCAATATCTTCATTCTATAAAGTTAGCTGTGCTTCAACTGTAATGCATATGGTTTATAAATGCAATTTACCAACATTTCATGATGTTTCTATTCAGAACTGTCTAGGTTACTAGAGTTAGATGAATTGTAATGTTTTATGTCAAATTCACATGAAAACTCTTCACCAATGACACTGAATAGCATTCAGTATAGTTTGGGAGCATATTAGGCTAAGAGAAGCTTGTTTAGGATGCTTTTGCAATATCTTCGTTCTGTAAAGTTAGATGTGCCCAACTGCAATACATATACTTACACATGCAATTTTACCTATATTCTTGTTGTTTCAGCTCTGAAATGACTTGGTTACTAGAGTTTGATGAATTGAAATGCTTTCTGTCAAATACACATGAAAACTCTTCACCAATGACAGAGATTGCACTTAAGTATAGTTTGGGAGCATATCAGGCCGAGGGAAGGATGTTTTGGATGGTTTTGCAATATCTTCATTCTGTAAAGTTAGCTGTGCTTCAACTGCAATGCATATGCTTTATAAATGCAATTTAACAACATTTCTTGATGTTTCTGTTCAGAACTGTCTAGGTTACTAGAGTTAGATGAATTGTAATGTTTTCTGTCATATACACATGAAAACTCTTCACCAATGACACTGAATAGCATTATGTATATTGTGGGTGCATATCAGGCTAAGAGAAGCTTGTTTAGGATGGTTTTGCAATATCTTCATTCTGTAAAGTTAGATGTGCTCAACTGCAATACATATGCTAACAAATGCAATTTTACCAATATTCTTGTTGTTTCAGCTCAGAAATGATTTGGTTTCAAGAGTTTGAAAAATTGTATTGTTTTCTTGCAAATACTCTTGTAAACTCTTCACCAATGACAGAGATTGCCCTTAAGTATAGTTTGGGACCATATCAGGCCGAGGGAAGGATGTTTTGGGTGGTTTTGCAATATCTTCATTCTGTAAAGTTAGATGTGCCCAACTGCATTACATATGCTTACAAATGCAATTTTACCTATATTCTTGTTGTTTCAGCTCAG
The DNA here is from genome assembly GCF_036373705.1 of Amia ocellicauda. Taxonomy (NCBI): domain Eukaryota; kingdom Metazoa; phylum Chordata; class Actinopteri; order Amiiformes; family Amiidae; genus Amia; species Amia ocellicauda. The sequence continues at coordinate 53,500,383 of NC_089852.1, forward strand.
AAATGACTTGGTTACTAGAGTTAGATGAATTGTAATGTTTTCTGTCAAATACACATGAAAACTCTTCACCAATGACACTGAATAGCATTAAGTATATTGTGGGTGCAAATCAGGCTAAGAGAAGGTTGTTTAGGATGGTTTTGCAATATCTTCATTCTGTAAAGTTAGATGTGCCCAACTGCAATACATATGCTTACAAATGCAATTTTACCAATATTCTTGTTGTTTCAGCTCAGAAATGACTTGGTTACTAGAGTTTGATGAATTGTAATGTTTTCTGTCAAATACACTTGTAAACTCTTCACCAATGACAGAGATTGCCCTTAAGTATAGTTTTGGAACATATCAGGCCGAGGGATGGATGTTTTGGATGGTTTTGCAATATCTTCATTCTGTAAAGTTAGATGTGCCCAACTGCAATACATATGCTTACAAATGCAATTTTACCAATATTCTTGTTGTTTCAGCTCAGAAATGATTTGGTTTCAAGAGTTTGATAAATTGTAATGTTGTCTTGCAAATACTCTTGTAAACTCTTCACCAATGACAGAGATTGCCCTTAAGTATAGTTTGGGAGCATATCAGGCCGAGGTAAGGATGTTTTGGGTGGTTTTGCAATATCTTCATTCTGTAAAGTTAGATGTGCCCAACTGCATTACATATGCTTACAAATGCAATTTTACCTATATTCTTGTTGTTTCAGCTCTGAAATGACTTGGTTACAAGAGTTTGATGAATTGTAATGCTTTCTGTCAAATACACATGAAAACTCTTCACCAATAACAGGGAATGGCAATAAGTATATTGTGGGTGCCAATCAGGCTTTGAGAAGCTTGTTTAGCATGGTTTTGCAATATCTTCATTCTGTAAAGTTAGATGTGCTTAGCTGCAATACATATGCTTACAAATGCAATTTTACCTATATTCTAGTTGTTTCAGCTCAGAAATTATTTCGTTTCAAGAGTATGAAGAATTGTAATGTTTTCTTTCAAATACAAGTAAAAGCTCTTCACCAATGACAGGGAATGGCATTAAGTAAAGAGAGGGTGCATATCAGGATACGAGAAGCTTGTTTTGGATGGTTTTGCAATATCTTCATTCTATAAATTAGATGTGCTCATCTGCTGTACATATGCAATTTCACCTATTTTCTTGTTGTTTCAGCTTGAAAATGACGGTTTGTTTGAGAATTGTAATACTTTCTTGCAATAACACAAGTAAACTATTCACCCATGACAGGGAATAGCATTTAGTATATTGTGGGTGCCCATCAGGCTATGAGAAGCTTGTTTAGGATGGTTTTGCAATATCTTCATTGTGTAAAGTTAGATGTGCTCAGCTGCAATACATATGCTTACAAATGCAATTTTACCTGGATTCTTGTTGTTTCAGCTAAGAAATGATTTGGATTCAAGAGTTTGATGAATTGTAATGTTCTCTTTCAAATACACTTGTAAACTATTCACCAATGACAGGGAATAGCATTAAGTATATTGAGGGAGCATATCAGTCCGAGAGAAGGATGTTTGGATGGTTTAGCAATATCTTCATTCTGTAAATTTAGCTGTGCTTCAACTGCAATGCATATGCTTACAACTGCAATTTTACCTATATCCTTGTATTATCAGCTCAGAAATGACTTTGTTACTAGAGTTTGATTAATTGTAATGTTTTCTGTCAAATACACATGAAAACTCTTCACCAATGACAGTGAATGGCATTAAGTATATTGTGGGTGCCCATCAGGCTATGAGAAGCTTGTTTAGGATGGATTTGCAATATCTTCATTCTGTAAAGTTAGATGTGCTTAGCTGCAATACATATGCTTACAAATGCAATTTTACCTATATTCTAGTTGTTTCAGCTCAGAAATGACTTGGTTACTAGAGTTTGATCAATTGTAATGTTTTCTGTGAAATACACATGAAAACTCTTCACCAATGACAGTGAATGGCATTAAGTATATTGTGGGTGCCCATCAGGCTATGAGAAGCTTGTTTAGGATGGATTTGCAATATCTTCATTCTGTAAAGTTAGATGTGCTTAGCTGCAATACATATGCTTACAAATGCAATTTTACCTATATTCTAGTTATTTCAGCTCAGAAATGACTTGGTTACTAGAGTTTGATAAATTGTAATGTGTTCTGTCAAATACACATGAAAACTCTTCAACAATGACAGGGAATGGCATTTAGTATATTGTGGGTGCATATCAGACCGAGAGAAGCTTGTTTAGGATGGTTTTGCAATATCTTCATTCTGTAAAGTTAGATGTGCTCAGTTGCAATACATATGCTTACAAATGCAATTTTACCTGGATTCTTGTTGTTTCAGCTCAGAAATGATTTGGATTCAAGAGTTTGATTAATTGTAATGTTCTCTTTCAAATACACTTGTAAACTCTTCACCAGTGACATAGATTGCCCATAAGTATAGTTTGGGAGCATATCAGGCCGAGAGAAGTATGTTTTGGATGGTTTAGCAATATCTTCATTCTGTAAAGTTAGCTGTGCTTCAACTGCATGCATATGCTTACAAATGCAATTTTACCTATATTCTTGTATTTTCAGCTCAGAAATGACTTGGTTACTAGAGTTTGATGAATTGTAATGTTTTCTGTCAAATACACATGAAAACTCTTCACTAATGATAGGGAATGGCATCAAATATATTTTGGGTGCATATCAGGCCGAGAGAAGCTTGTTTAGGATGGATTTGCAATATCTTCATTCTGTAAAGTTAGATGTGCTTCAACTGCAATGCATATGCTTACAAATGCAATTTTACCTGGATTCTTGTAGTTTCAGCTCAGAAATGATTTGGATTCAAGAGTTTTATTAATTGTAATGTTCTCTTTCAAATACACTTGTAAACTATTCACCAATGACAGGGAATAGCATTAAGTATATTGAGGGAGCATATCAGTCCGAGAGAAGGATGTTTGGATGGTTTAGCAATATCTTCATTCTGTAAATTTAGCTGTGCTTCAACTGCAATGCATATGCTTACAACTGCAATTTTACCTATATCCTTGTATTATCAGCTCAGAAATGACTTTGTTACTAGAGTTTGATTAATTGTAATGTTTTCTGTCAAATACACATGAAAACTCTTCACCAATGACAGTGAATGGCATTAAGTATATTGTGGGTGCCCATCAGGCTATGAGAAGCTTGTTTAGGATGGATTTGCAATATCTTCATTCTGTAAAGTTAGATGTGCTTAGCTGCAATACATATGCTTACAAATGCAATTTTACCTATATTCTAGTTGTTTCAGCTCAGAAATGACTTGGTTACTAGAGTTTGATAAATTGTAATGTTTTCTGTGAAATACACATGAAAACTCTTCACCAATGACAGTGAATGGCATTAAGTATATTGTGGGTGCCCATCAGGCTATGAGAAGCTTGTTTAGGATGGATTTGCAATATCTTCATTCTGTAAAGTTAGATGTGCTTAGCTGAAATACATATGCTTACAAATGCAATTTTACCTATATTCTAGTTGTTTCAGCTCAGAAATGACTTGGTTACTAGAGTTTGATAAATTGTATTGTTTTCTGTCAAATACACATGAAAACTCTTCAACAATGACAGGGAATGGCATTTAGTATATTGTGGGTGCATATCAGACCGAGAGAAGCTTGTTTAGGATGGTTTTGCAATATCTTCATTCTGTAAAGTTAGATGTGCTCAGTTGCAATACATATGCTTACTAATACAATTTTACCGATATTCCTGTTGTTTCAGCTCAGAAATGATTCTGTTTCAAGAGTTTGATGAATTGTAATGTTTTCTGTCAAATACACATATATAAACTCTTCACCAATGACAGGGAATGGCATCAAATCTATTTTGGGTGCATATCAGGCCGAGAGAAGCTTGTTTAGGATGGATTTGCAACATCTTCATTCTGTAAAGTTAGATGTGTTCAGCTGCAATACATTTGCTTACAAATGCAATTTTACCTGGATTCTTGTTGTTTCAGCTCAGAAATGATTTGGATTCAAGAGTTTGATTAATTGTAATGTTCTCTTTCAAATACACTTGTAAACTCTTCACCAATGACATAGATTGCCCATAAGTATAGTTTGGGAGCATATCAGGCCGAGGGAAGGATGTTTTGGGTGGTTTTGCAATATCTTCATTCTGTAAAGTTAGATGTGCCCAACTGCATTACATATGCTTACAAATGCAATTTTACCTATATTCTTGTTGTTTCAGCTCAGAAATGACTTGGTTACTAGAGTTAGATGAATTGTAATGTTTTCTGTCAAATACACTTGTAAACTCTTCACCAATGACAGAGATTGCCCTTAAGTATAGTTTTGGAACATATCAGGCCGAGGGATGGATGTTTTGGATGGTTTTGCAATATCTTCATTCTGTAAAGTTAGATGTGCCCAACTGCAATACATATGCTTACAAATGCAATTTTACCAATATTCTTGTTGTTTCAGCTCAGAAATGATTTGGTTTCAAGAGTTTGATAAATTGTAATGTTGTCTTGCAAATACTCTTGTAAACTCTTCACCAATGACAGAGATTGCCCTTAAGTATAGTTTGGGAGCATATCAGGCCGAGGTAAGGATGTTTTGGGTGGTTTTGCAATATCTTCATTCTGTAAAGTTAGATGTGCCCAACTGCATTACATATGCTTACAAATGCAATTTTACCTATATTCTTGTTGTTTCAGCTCTGAAATGACTTGGTTACAAGAGTTTGATGAATTGTAATGCTTTCTGTCAAATACACATGAAAACTCTTCACCAATAACAGGGAATGGCAATAAGTATATTGTGGGTGCCAATCAGGCTTTGAGAAGCTTGTTTAGCATGGTTTTGCAATATCTTCATTCTGTAAAGTTAGATGTGCTTAGCTGCAATACATATGCTTACAAATGCAATTTTACCTATATTCTAGTTGTTTCAGCTCAGAAATTATTTCGTTTCAAGAGTATGAAGAATTGTAATGTTTTCTTTCAAATACAAGTAAAAGCTCTTCACCAATGACAGGGAATGGCATTAAGTAAAGAGAGGGTGCATATCAGGATACGAGAAGCTTGTTTTGGATGGTTTTGCAATATCTTCATTCTATAAATTAGATGTGCTCATCTGCTGTACATATGCAATTTCACCTATTTTCTTGTTGTTTCAGCTTGAAAATGACGGTTTGTTTGAGAATTGTAATACTTTCTTGCAATAACACAAGTAAAGTATTCACCCATGACAGGGAATAGCATTTAGTATATTGTGGGTGCCCATCAGGCTATGAGAAGCTTGTTTAGGATGGTTTTGCAATATCTTCATTGTGTAAAGTTAGATGTGCTCAGCTGCAATACATATGCTTACAAATGCAATTTTACCTGGATTCTTGTTGTTTCAGCTAAGAAATGATTTGGATTCAAGAGTTTGATGAATTGTAATGTTCTCTTTCAAATACACTTGTAAACTATTCACCAATGACAGGGAATAGCATTAAGTATATTGAGGGAGCATATCAGTCCGAGAGAAGGATGTTTGGATGGTTTAGCAATATCTTCATTCTGTAAATTTAGCTGTGCTTCAACTGCAATGCATATGCTTACAACTGCAATTTTACCTATATCCTTGTATTATCAGCTCAGAAATGACTTTGTTACTAGAGTTTGATTAATTGTAATGTTTTCTGTCAAATACACATGAAAACTCTTCACCAATGACAGTGAATGGCATTAAGTATATTGTGGGTGCCCATCAGGCTATGAGAAGCTTGTTTAGGATGGATTTGCAATATCTTCATTCTGTAAAGTTAGATGTGCTTAGCTGCAATACATATGCTTACAAATGCAATTTTACCTATATTCTAGTTGTTTCAGCTCAGAAATGACTTGGTTACTAGAGTTTGATCAATTGTAATGTTTTCTGTGAAATACACATGAAAACTCTTCACCAATGACAGTGAATGGCATTAAGTATATTGTGGGTGCCCATCAGGCTATGAGAAGCTTGTTTAGGATGGATTTGCAATATCTTCATTCTGTAAAGTTAGATGTGCTTAGCTGCAATACATATGCTTACAAATGCAATTTTACCTATATTCTAGTTATTTCAGCTCAGAAATGACTTGGTTACTAGAGTTTGATAAATTGTAATGTGTTCTGTCAAATACACATGAAAACTCTTCAACAATGACAGGGAATGGCATTTAGTATATTGTGGGTGCATATCAGACCGAGAGAAGCTTGTTTAGGATGGTTTTGCAATATCTTCATTCTGTAAAGTTAGATGTGCTCAGTTGCAATACATATGCTTACAAATGCAATTTTACCTGGATTCTTGTTGTTTCAGCTCAGAAATGATTTGGATTCAAGAGTTTGATTAATTGTAATGTTCTCTTTCAAATACACTTGTAAACTCTTCACCAGTGACATAGATTGCCCATAAGTATAGTTTGGGAGCATATCAGGCCGAGAGAAGTATGTTTTGGATGGTTTAGCAATATCTTCATTCTGTAAAGTTAGCTGTGCTTCAACTGCATGCATATGCTTACAAATGCAATTTTACCTATATTCTTGTATTTTCAGCTCAGAAATGACTTGGTTACTAGAGTTTGATGAATTGTAATGTTTTCTGTCAAATACACATGAAAACTCTTCACTAATGATAGGGAATGGCATCAAATATATTTTGGGTGCATATCAGGCCGAGAGAAGCTTGTTTAGGATGGATTTGCAATATCTTCATTCTGTAAAGTTAGATGTGCTTCAACTGCAATGCATATGCTTACAAATGCAATTTTACCTGGATTCTTGTAGTTTCAGCTCAGAAATGATTTGGATTCAAGAGTTTTATTAATTGTAATGTTCTCTTTCAAATACACTTGTAAACTCTTCACCAATGACAGAAATTGCCCTTTAGTATATTGAGGGAGCATATAAGTCCGAGAGAAGGATGTTTTAGATGGTTTAGCAATATCTTCATTCTGTAAATTTAGCTGTGCTTCAACTGCAATGCATATGCTTACAAATGCAATTTTACCTATATTCTTGTATTATCAGCTCAGAAATGACTTGGTTACTAGAGTTTGATAAATTATAATGTTTTCTGTCAAATACACATGAAAACTCTTCACCAATGACAGGGAATGGCATTAAGTATATTGTGGGTGCCCATCAGGCTATGAGAAGCTTTTTAGGATGGTTTTGCAATATCTTCATTGTGTAAAGTTAGATGTGCTCAGCTGCAATACATATGCTTACAAATGCAATTTTACCTGGATTCTTGTTGTTTCAGCTAAGAAATGATTTGGATTCAAGAGTTTGATAAATTGTAATGTTTTCTGTGAAATACACATGAAAACTCTTCACCAATGACAGTGAATGGCATTAAGTATATTGTGGGTGCCCATCAGGCTATGAGAAGCTTGTTTAGGATGGATTTGCAATATCTTCATTCTGTAAAGTTAGATGTGCTTAGCTGAAATACATATGCTTACAAATGCAATTTTACCTATATTCTAGTTGTTTCAGCTCAGAAATGACTTGGTTACTAGAGTTTGATAAATTGTATTGTTTTCTGTCAAATACACATGAAAACTCTTCAACAATGACAGGGAATGGCATTTAGTATATTGTGGGTGCATCTCAGACCGAGAGAAGCTTGTTTAGGATGGTTTTGCAATATCTTCATTCTGTAAAGTTAGATGTGCTCAGTTGCAATACATATGCTTACTAATACAATTTTACCGATATTCCTGTTGTTTCAGCTCAGAAATGATTCTGTTTCAAGAGTTTGATGAATTGTAATGTTTTCTGTCAAATACACATATATAAACTCTTCACCAATGACAGGGAATGGCATCAAATCTATTTTGGGTGCATATCAGGCCGAGAGAAGCTTGTTTAGGATGGATTTGCAACATCTTCATTCTGTAAAGTTAGATGTGTTCAGCTGCAATACATTTGCTTACAAATGCAATTTTACCTGGATTCTTGTTGTTTCAGCTCAGAAATGATTTGGATTCAAGAGTTTGATTAATTGTAATGTTCTCTTTCAAATACACTTGTAAACTCTTCACCAATGACATAGATTGCCCATAAGTATAGTTTGGGAGCATATCAGGCCGAGAGAAGTATGTTTTGGATGGTTTAGCAATATCTTCATTCTGTAAAGTTAGCTGTGCTTCAACTGCATGCATATGCTTACAAATGCAATTTTACCTATATTCTTGTATTATCAGCTCAGAAATGACTTGGTTACTAGAGTTTGACGAATTGTAATGTTTTCTGTCAAATACACATGAAAACTCTTCACCAATGACAGGGAATGGCATTAAGTATATTGTAGGTGCCCATCAGGCTATGAGAAGCTTTTATAGGATGGTTTTGCAATATCTTCATTCTGTAAAGTTAGATGTGCTTAGCTGCAATACATATGCTTACAAATGCAATTTTAGCTATATTCTAGTTGTTTCAGCTCAGAAATGACTTGGTTACTAGAGTTTGATGAATTGTAATGTTTTCTGTCAAATACACATGAAAACTCTTCACTAATGACAGGGAATGGCATCAAATATATTTTGGGTGCATATCAGGCCGAGAGAAGCTTGTTTAGGATGGATTTGCAATATCTTCATTCTGTAAAGTTAGATGTGCTTCAACTGCAATGCATATGCTTACAAATGCAATTTTACCTGGATTCTTGTAGTTTCAGCTCAGAAATGATTTGGATTCAAGAGTTTTATTAATTGTAATGTTCTCTTTCAAATACACTTGTAAACTCTTCACCAATGACAGAAATTGCCCTTTAGTATATTGAGGGAGCATATAAGTCCGAGAGAAGGATGTTTTAGATGGTTTAACAATATCTTCATTCTGTAAATTTAGCTGTGCTTCAACTGCAATGCATATGCTTACAAATGCAATTTTACCTATATTCTTGTATTATCAGCTCAGAAATGACTTGGTTACTAGAGTTTGATGAATTATAATGTTTTCTGTCAAATACACATGAAAACTCTTCACCAATGACAGGGAATGGCATTAAGTATATTGTGGGTGCCCATCAGGCTATGAGAAGCTTTTTTAGGATGGTTTTGCAATATCTTCATTCTGTAAAGTTAGATGTGCTTAGCTGCAATACATATGCTTACAAATGCAATTTTAGCTATATTCTTGTATTATCAGCTCAGAAATGACTTGGTTACTAGAGTTTGATGAATTATAATGTTTTCTGTCAAATACACATGAAAACTCTTCACCAATGACAGGGAATGGCATTAAGTATATTGTGGGTGCCAATCAGGCTATGAGAAGCTTGTATAGGATGGTTTTACAATATCTTCATTCTGTAAAGTTAGATGTGCTCAGTTGCAATACATATGCTTACTAATACAATTTTACCGATATTCTTGTTGTTTCAGCTCAGAAATGATTCTGTTTCAAGAGTTTGATTAATTGTAATGTTTTCTTGCAAATACACATGTAAACTCTTCACCAATGACAGGGAATGGCATCAAATATATTTTGGGTGCATATCAGGCCGAGAGAAGCTTGTTTAGGATGGATTTGCAATATCTTCATTCTGTAAAGTTAGATTTGCTCAGCTGCAATACATATGATTACAAAAGCAATTTTACCTATATTCTTGTTGTATCAGCTCAGAAATGATTTGGATTCAAGAGTTTGATGAATTGTAATGTTCTCTTTCAAATGCACTTGTAAACTCTTCACCAATGACAGAGATTGGCCTTAAGTATAGTTTGGAAGCATATCAGGCCTAGAGAAGGATGTTTTGGATGGTTTAGCAATATCTTCATTCTGTAAAGTTAGCTGTGCTTCAACTGCAATGCATATGCTTTATAAATGCAATTTAACAAAATTTCTTGATGTTTCTGTTCAGAACTCTCTAGGTTACTAGAATTTGATGAATTGTAATGTTCTCTGTCAAATACACATGAAAACTCTTGTCCAATGACAGGGAATAGCATTTAGTATATTGTGGGTGAATATCAGGCTAAGAGAAGCTTGTTTAGGATAGTTTTGCAATATCAACAATCTGTAAAGTTAGCTGTGCTTCAACTGCAATGCATATGCTTTATAAATGCAATTTAACAACATTTCTTGATGTTTCTGTTCAGAACTGTCTAGGTTACTAGAGTTAGATGAATTGTAATGTTTTCTGTCAAATACACATGAAAACTCTTCACCAATGACACTGAATAGCATTAAGTATATTGTGGGTGCATATCAGGCTAAGGGAAGCTTGTTTAGGATGCTTTTGCAATATCTTCATTCGGTAAAGTTAGATGTGCTTAGCTGCAATACATATGCTTACAAATGCAATGTTCCTATATTCTTGTTGTTTCAGCTCAGAAATGATTTCGTTTCAAGAGTTTGAAGAATTGTAATGTTTTCTTGCAAATACACATCAAAACTCTTCACCAATGACAGGGAATGGCATTAAGTAATTGTGGGTGCCAATCAGGCTTTGAGAAGCTTGTTTAGGATGGTTGTGCAATATCTTCATTCTGTAAAGTTAGATGTGCTTACCTGCAATACATATGCTTACAAATGCAATTTTACCTGGATTCTTGGTGTTTCAGATCAGAAATGATTTGGTTTCAAGAGTTTGATAAATTGTAATGTTCTCTTTCAAATACACTTGTAAACTCTTCACCAATGACAGGGAATGGCATTAAGTATATTGTGGGTGCATAATCTGGCTAAGAGAAGCTTGTTTTGGATGAAACATAATGTCCGAACTAACAGGTGTCCAATACACTCCAAATTTTAGATTGGCACCCCCAATGTACCCTGGCATGTCTGTGCCAAATCTCTGACCCTTGTCTTCAAAGGGGCAGGTTTTTGGAAGATTTAAATGTGATCTGAGTGTATGGCATCCATACTCGAATATAAAAGTATGGGTTGTTAGATCCTATCATGTGAAATATATCCCTAATTCCAAAACATGATGTGCAAACTAACACGCTTCCTTTTGTCCTATCCACTCCAAATTTAAGGTGGGCACCACCATTAATCCCTGCAAAATTTAAGACCTCTGTCTTCAAAGGGGCAGGTTTTGAATGTGATCTGAGTGTATTGCATCCATCTTCACATATAAACGTATGAGATGTTACATCCAATCATTTGATATAAATTCCTATCTCTGAACATGATGTCCAAATTAACAGGCTACCCTTTGTCCTATCCACTCCAAATTTAAGGTGGCACCCTTAATGTACCCTGGCATGTCAGCGCCACATATCAGACGCCTGTCTTCAACGGAGCCGGTTTTGAAAGTGATCTGAGTATGGCATCCATACTCGCATATAAACGTATGGGTTGTAACATCCAATCATGTGATATTAATCCCTTATCTCTGAACATGATGTCCAAATTAACAGGCTACCCTTTGTCCGATCCACTCCAAATTTAAGGTGGGCACCCTTAATGTACCCTGGCATGTCAGCGCCACATATCAGACGCCTGTCTACAACGGAGCCGGTTTTGAAAGTGATCTGAGTATGGCATCCATACTCGCATATAAACGTATGGGTTGTAACATCCAATCATGTGATTTTAATCCCTAACTGCGAAACATGATGTCCAAACAGACTTCCCTTTGTCCGATCCACTCCAAATTTAAGGTGGGCACCCTCAATTATCCATGGTATATCCATGCCAAATTTCAGACTCCTGTCTTCCAAGGGTTAGGTTTTAGGAAGTTTTGAAAGTGATCTGAGTGTATGGCATCCACACTCGCATATAAACGTATGGGTTGTAACATCCAATAATGTGATATAAATCCATAACTCCGAAACACGATATCCAAACTAACACGCATCCCTTTGTCCTATCGACTTCAAATTCTAGATGGGCATCACCAAAGTACCCTGGCATGACTGTGCCAAATATCAGACCACTGTCTTCAAAGGGGCAGGTTTTGAATGTGATCTGAGAGTATGGCATACATTCTCGCATATAAACGTATGGGTTGTAACATCCAATCATGTGAAATAAATTCCTAACTCTGAAAGATGATGTCCAAACTAACACGCTTCCCTTTGTCCAATCCACTCAAAATTTTAGGTGGGCTCCCCCATTAATCCCTGGCATGTCCATGCCACATATCAGACCCCTGTCTTCAAAGGAGCAGGTTTTGAAATTGATCTGAGTGTATGGCATCCATACTCGCATATAAACGTATGGGTTGTAACATCCAATCATGTGATATTTATCCCTAACTCAGAAACATGATATCCAAACTAACACGTATCCCTTTGTCCTATCCACTCAAAATTTTAATTGGGATCTTCTAATGTACCATGGCATGTCTGTGCCAAATTTCTGACCCATGTCTTCAAACGTATGGGTTTTAACATCCAAACATGTGATATTAATCCCTAACACCGAAACATGGTGTCCAAACAGACATCCCTTGTCAGATCCACTCAAAAGTTTAGGTGGGCTCCCCCAGTAATGCCTGGCATGTCAGTGCCAAAATTCTGACCCTTGTCTTCAAAGGGGCAGGTTTTGAATGTGATCTGAGTGTATGGCATCCATACTCTCATATAAACGTATGGGTTTTAACATCCAATCATGTGATATTAATCCCTAACTCCGAAACATGATGTCCAAACAGACTTCCCTTTTAAGATCCACTCCAAATTTTAGGTGGGCTCCCCCAGTTATCCCTGGCATGTCAGTGCCAAAATTCTGACCCTTGTCTTCAAAGGGGCAGGTTTTGAATGTGATCTGAGTGTATGGCATCCATACTCGCATATAAACGTATGGGTTGTAACATCCAATCATGTGATATTAATCCCTTACTCCGAAACATGATATCCAAACTAACACGCTTCCCTTTGTCCTATCCACTCAAAATTTTAATTGGAATCTTCTAATGTACCATGGCATGTCTGTGCCAAAATTCTGACCCTTGTCTTCAAAGGGGCAGGTTTTGAATGTGATCTGAGTGTATGGCATCCATACTCTCATATAAACATATGGGTTTTAACATCCAATCATGTGATATTAATCCCTAACTCCGAAACATGATGTCCAAACAGACTTCCCTTGTAAAATCCACGCCAAATTTTAGGTGGGCACCCCCAGTAATCCCTGGCATGTCAGTGCCACAATTCTGACCCTTGTCTTCAAAGGGGCAGGTTTTAGGAAGTTTTGAAAGTGTTTTGAGTGTATGGCATCCATACTCGAATATAAACGTAGGGGTTGTAACATCCAATCATGTGATATTAATCCCGAACTCCGAAACATGATGTCCAAACAGACTTCCCTTGCAAGATCCACTTCAAATTTTAGGTGGGCTCCCCCAGTAATCCTTGGCATGTCAGTGCCAAAATTCTGACCCTTGTCTTCAAAGGGGCAGGTTTTGAATGTGATCTGAGTGTATGGCATCCATACTCGCATATAAATGTATGGGTTGTAACATCCAATCATGTGATATTAATCCCTAACTCCGAAACATGATATCCAAACTAACACGCTTCCCTTTGTCCTATCCACTCAAAATTTTAGGTGGGCACCCCCATTAATCCCTGGCATGTCCATGCCAAATTTCAGACCCCTGTCTTCAAAGGGGCAGGTTTTGAATGTGATCTGAGTGTATGGCATCCACACTCGCTTATAAACGTATGGGTTGTTAAATCCAATCATGTGATATAAATCCCTAACTCCGAACATGATGTCCAAACTAACACGCTTCCCTTTGTCCTATCCACTCAAAATTTTAATTGGAATCTTCTAATGTACCATTGCATGTCTGTGCCAAATTTCTGACCCATTTCTTCAAACGTATGGGTTTTAACATCCAAACATGTGATATTAATCCCTAACACCGAAACATGGTGTCCAAACAGACATCCCTTGTCAGATCCACTCAAAACTTTAGGTGGGCTCCCCCAGTAATGCCTGGCATGTCAGTGCCAAAATTCAGACCCCTGTCTTAAAAGTGGCAGGTTTGAATGTGATCTGAGTGTATGGCATCCACACTCGAATATAAACGTATGGGTTGTAACATCCAATCATGTGATATAAATCCATAACTCCGAAACATGATATCCAAACAAACACGCATCCCTTTGTCCCATCCACTCAAAATTTTAATTGGGATCTTCTAATGTACCATGGAATGTCTGTGCCAAATTTCTGAACCATGTGAGGGGCAGGTTTTGAAAGTGATCTGAGTGTATGGCATCCATACTCGCATATAAACGTATGGGTTTTAACATCCAATCATGTGATATTAATCCCTAACTCCGATACATGATGTCCAAACAGACTTCCCTTTGTCCGATCCACTCCAAATTTAAGGTGGGCTCCCCCAGTAATCCCTGGCATGTCAGTGCCACAATTCTGACCCTTGTCTTCAAAGGGGCAGGTTTTGAATGTGATCTGAGTGTATGGCATCCATACTCGCATATAAATGTATGGGTTGTAACATCCAATCATGTGATATTAATCCCTAACTCCGAAACATGATATCCAAACTAACACGCTTCCCTTTGTCCTATCCACTCAAAATTTTAGGTGGGCACCCCCATTAATCCCTGGCATGTCCATGCCAAATTTCAGACCCCTGTCTTCAAAGGGGCAGGTTTTGAATGTGATCTGAGTGTATGGCATCCACACTCGCTTATAAACGTATGGGTTGTTAAATCCAATCATGTGATATAAATCCCTAACTCCGAACATGATGTCCAAACTAACACGCTTCCCTTTGTCCTATCCACTCAAAATTTTAATTGGAATCTTCTAATGTACCATTGCATGTCTGTGCCAAATTTCTGACCCATTTCTTCAAACGTATGGGTTTTAACATCCAAACATGTGATATTAATCCCTAACACCGAAACATGGTGTCCAAACAGACATCCCTTGTCAGATCCACTCAAAACTTTAGGTGGGCTCCCCCAGTAATGCCTGGCATGTCAGTGCCAAAATTCAGACCCCTGTCTTAAAAGTGGCAGGTTTGAATGTGATCTGAGTGTATGGCATCCACACTCGAATATAAACGTATGGGTTGTAACATCCAATCATGTGATATAAATCCATAACTCCGAAACATGATATCCAAACAAACACGCATCCCTTTGTCCCATCCACTCAAAATTTTAATTGGGATCTTCTAATGTACCATGGAATGTCTGTGCCAAATTTCTGAACCATGTGAGGGGCAGGTTTTGAAAGTGATCTGAGTGTATGGCATCCATACTCGCATATAAACGTATGGGTTTTAACATCCAATCATGTGATATTAATCCCTAACTCCGATACATGATGTCCAAACAGACTTCCCTTTGTCCGATCCACTCCAAATTTAAGGTGGGTACCCCCAATTATCCATGGTATATCCATGCCAAATTTCAGACTCCTGTCTTTCAAGGGGGCAGGTTTTGAAAGTGATTTGAGTGTATCACATCCATTCTCACATTTAAACGTATGGGTTGTAACATCCAATCATGTGATATAAATCCCTAACTCCGAACATGATGTCCAAACTAACACGATTCCCTTTGTCCTATCCACTCAAAATTTTAATTGGAATCTTCTAATGTACCATGGCATGTCTGTGCCAAAATTCTGACCCTTGTCTTCAAAGGGGCAGGTTTTTAATGTGATCTGAGTGTATGGCATCCATACTCTCATATAAACGTATGGGTTTTAACATCCAATCATGTGATATTAATCCCTAACTCCGAAACATGATGTCCAAACAGACTTCCCTTGTAAGATCCACTCCAAATTTTAGGTGGGCTCCCCCAGTAATCCCTGGCATGTCAGTGCCACAATTCTGACCCTTGTCTTCAAAGGGGCAGGTTTTAGGAAGTTTTGAAAGTGTTTTGAGTGTATGGCATCCATACTCGAATATAAACGTAGGGGTTGTAACATCCAATCATGTGATATTTATCCCTAACTCAGAAACATGATATCCAAACTAACACGTATCCCTTTGTCCTATCCACTCAAAATTTTAATTGGGATCTTCTAATGTACCATGGCATGTCTGTGCCAAATTTCTGACCCATGTCTTCAAACGTATGGGTTTTAACATCCAAACATGTGATATTAATCCCTAACACCGAAACATGGTGTCCAAACAGACATCCCTTGTCAGATCCACTCAAAACTTTAGGTGGGCTCCCCCAGTAATGCCTGGCATGTCAGTGCCAAAATTCAGACCCCTGTCTTAAAAGTGGCAGGTTTGAATGTGATCTGAGTGTATGGCATCCACACTCGAATATAAACGTATGGGTTGTAACATCCAATCATGTGATATAAATCCATAACTCCGAAACATGATATCCAAACAAACAATTCTGACCCTTGTCTTCAAAGGGGCAGGTTTTGAATGTGATCTGAGTGTATGGCATCCATACTCTCATATAAACGTATGGGTTTTAACATCCAATCATGTGATATTAATCCCGAACTCCGAAACATGATGTCCAAACAGACTTCCCTTGCAAGATCCACTCCAAATTTTAGGTGGGATCCCCCAGTAATCCTTGGCATGTCAGTGCCAAAATTCTGACCCTTGTCTTCAAAGGGGCAGGTTTTGAATGTGATCTTAGTGTATGGCATCCATACTCGAATATAAATGTATGGGTTGTAACATCCAATAATGTGATATAAATCCCTAACTCCGAACATGATGTCCAAACTAACACGCTTCCCTTTGTCCTATCCACTCAAAATTTTAATTGGAATCTTCTAATGTACCATGGCATGTCTGTGCCAAAATTCTGACCCTTGTCTTCAAAGGGGCAGGTTTTGAATGTGATCTGAGTGTATGGCATCCATACTCTCATATAAACGTATGGGTTTTAACATCCAATCATGTGATATTAATCCCTAACTCCGAAACATGATGTCCAAACAGACTTCCCTTGTAAGATCCACTCCAAATTTTAGGTGGGCTCCCCCAGTAATCCCTGGCATGTCAGTGCCACAATTCTGACCCTTGTCTTCAAAGGGGCAGGTTTTAGGAAGTTTTGAAAGTGTTTTGAGTGTATGGCATCCATACTCGAATATAAACGTAGGGGTTGTAACATCCAATCATGTGATATTAATCCCGAACTCCGAAACATGATGTCCAAACAGACTTCCCTTGCAGGATCCAATCCAAATTTTAGGTGGGCTCCCCCAGTAATCCTTGGCATGTCAGTGCCAAAATTCAGACCCCTGTCTTCAAAAGGGCAGGTTTTGAATGTGATCTGAGTGTATGGCATCCACACTCGCTTATAAACGTATGGGTTGTTAAATCCAATCATGTGATATAAATCCCTAACTCCGAACATGATGTCCAAACTAACACGCTTCCCTTTGTCCTATCCACTCAAAATTTTAATTGGAATCTTCTAATGTACCATGGCATGTCTGTGCCAAAATTCTGACCCTTGTCTTCAAAGGGGCAGGTTTTTAATGTGATCTGAGTGTATGGCATCCATACTCTCATATAAACGTATGGGTTTTAACATCCAATCATGTGATATTAATCCCTAACTCCGAAACATGATGTCCAAACAGACTTCCCTTGTAAGATCCACTCCAAATTTTAGGTGGGCTCCCCCAGTAATCCCTGGCATGTCAGTGCCAAAATTCTGACCCTTGTCTTCAAAGGGGCAGGTTTTGAATGTGATCTGAGTGTATGGCATCCACACTCGCTTATAAACGTATGGGTTGTTACATCCAATCATGTGATATAAATCCCTAACTCCGAACATGATGTCCAAACTAACACGCTCCCCTATGTCCTATCCACTCCAAATTTTAGTTGGGCACTTCTAATGTACCCTGGCATATCTGTGCCAAATGTCAGACCCCTGTGTTCAAAGGGGCAGGTGTTAGGAAGTTTTGAAAGTGATCTGAGTGTATGGTATCCATTCTCACATATAAACATATGGGTTGTTACATCTAATCATGTGAAATAAATCCCTAACTCCGAAACATGATGTCCAGACTAACACTCTTCCATTTGTCCTATCCACTCCAAATTTTAGTTGGGCTCCTCCAATAATCCCTGGCATGTCCATGCCAAATTTCAGAACCCTGTCTTCAAAGGGGCAGGATTTGAATGTGATCTGAGTGTATGGCATCCATACTGGCATATAAACGTATGGGTTGTTACATCCAATCATGTGATATAAATCCCTAACTCCGAAACATGATGTCCGAACTAACAGTGACCTAAACTCTCCAAATTTTAGATGGGCACCCCCAAAAATCCCTGGCATGTCCATGTCAAATTTCAGACCTCTGTCTTCAAAGGGGCAGGTTTTGAAAGTGATCTGAGTGTATGGCATTCATACTCGATATAAACGTATGAGTTGTTACATCCAATCATGTGATATAAATCCGAACTCCGAACATATGATGTCCAAACAAAGAGGCTTTCCTTTGTCCTATCCATTCCAAATTTTAGGTGGCACCCTAAATGTACCCTGGCATGTCAGTGCCAAATTTCAGATCCCTGTCTCCAAAGGGGCAGGTTTTGAAAGTGATCTGAGTGTATGGCCTCCATACTCGCATAAATACGTATGACTTGTTACATCCAATCCTGTGATATAAATCCCTATCTCCGAACATGATGTCCAAACATAGAGGATTCCCATTGTCCTATCCACTGCAAATTTTAGTTGGGCTCTTTCTAATGTACCCTGGCATGTCTGTGCCAAATTTCATACCCCTGTCTTCAAAGGGGCAGGTTTTGAATGTGATCTGAGTGTATGGCATCCACACTCGCATATAAACGAATGGTTTGTTGCATCCAATCATGTGATATAAATCCCTATCTCTGAACATGATGTCCAAACTTAAGGCTTCCCTTTGTCCTATCCACTCCAAATTTCAGTTGGGAACTTCTAATGTACCCTGGCATGTCTGTGCCAAAATTCAGACCGCTGTCTTTAAAGGGGCAGATGTTAGGAAGTCTTGAAAGTGATCTGAGTGTATGGCAACCATACTCACATATAAACGTATGGGTTGTAACATCCAATCATGTGATATAAATCCCTAACTCCGAAGCATGATATCAAACTAACAGGATTCCCTTTGCCCTATCCACTCGAAATTTTAGGTTGGCTCCCCCAATAATCCCTGGCATGTCCATGCCAAATTTTAGACCCCTGTCTTTAAAGGGGCAGGTTATGAAAGTGATCTGAGTGTATGGCATCCACACTCGCATATAAACGTATGGGTTGTTACATTCAATCATGTGATATAAATCCCTATCTCCGAACATGATGTCCAAACAAAGAGGACTCCCTTTGTCCTATCCACTCCAAATTTCAGTTGGGCTCTTTTAATGTACCCTGGCATGTCAGTGCCACAATTCTGACCCTTGTCTTCAAAGGGGCAGGTTTTAGGAAGTTTTGAAAGTGTTTTGAGTGTATGGCATCCATACTCGAATACAAACGTAGGGGTTGTAACATCCAATCATGTGATATTAATCCCGAACTCCGAAACATGATGTCCAAACAGACTTCCCTTGCAAGATCCAATCCAAATTTTAGGTGGGCTCCCCCAGTAATCCTTGGCATGTCAGTGCCAAAATTCAGACCCCTGTCTTCAAAGGGGCAGGTTTTGAATGTGATCTGAGTGTATGGCATCCACACTCGCTTATAAACGTATGGGTTGTTAAATCCAATCATGTGATATAAATCCCTAACTCCGAACATGATGTCCAAACTAACACGCTTCCCTTTGTCCTATCCACTCAAAATTTTAATTGGAATCTTCTAATGTACCATGGCATGTCTGTGCCAAAATTCTGACCCTTGTCTTCAAAGGGGCAGGTTTTGAATGTGATCTGAATGTATGGCATCCATACTCTCATATAAACGTATGGGTTTTAACATCCAATCATGTGATATTAATCCCTAACTCCGAAACATGATGTCCAAACAGACTTCCCTTGTAAGATCCACTCCAAATTTTAGGTGGGCTCCCCCAGTAATCCCTGGCATGTCAGTGCCAAAATTCTGACCCCTGTCTTCAAAGGGGCAGGTTTTGAATGTGATCTGAGTGTATGGCATCCACACTCGCTTATAAACGTATGGGTTGTTAAATCCAATCATGTGATATAAATCCCTAACTCCGAACATGATGTCCAAACTAACACGCTTCCCTTTGTCCTATCCACTCAAAATTTTAATTGGAATCTTCTAATGTACCATGGCATGTCTGTGCCAAAATTCTGACCCTTGTCTTCAAAGGGGCAGGTTTTGAATGTGATCTGAATGTATGGCATCCACACTCGCTTATAAACGTATGGGTTGTTACATCCAATCATGTGATATAAATCCCTAACTCCGAACATGATGTCCAAACTAACACGCTCCCCTATGTCCTATCCACTCCAAATTTTAGTTGGGCACTTCTAATGTACCCTGGCATATCTGTGCCAAATGTCAGACCCCTGTGTTCAAAGGGGCAGGTGTTAGGAAGTTTTGAAAGTGATCTGAGTGTATGGTATCCATTCTCACATATAAACATATGGGTTGTTACATCTAATCATGTGAAATAAATCCCTAACTCCGAAACATGATGTCCAGACTAACACTCTTCCATTTGTCCTATCCACTCCAAATTTTAGTTGGGCTCCTCCAATAATCCCTGGCATGTCCATGCCAAATTTCAGAACCCTGTCTTCAAAGGGGCAGGATTTGAATGTGATCTGAGTGTATGGCATCCATACTGGCATATAAACGTATGGGTTGTTACATCCAATCATGTGATATAAATCCCTAACTCCGAAACATGATGTCCGAACTAACAGTGTCCTAAACTCTCCAAATTTTAGATGGGCACCCCCAAAAATCCCTGGCATGTCCATGTCAAATTTCAGACCTCTGTCTTCAAAGGGGCAGGTTTTGAAAGTGATCTGAGTGTATGGCATTCATACTCGATATAAACGTATGAGTTGTTACATCCAATCATGTGATATAAATCCGAACTCCGAACATATGATGTCCAAACAAAGAGGCTTTCCTTTGTCCTATCCATTCCAAATTTTAGGTGGCACCCTAAATGTACCCTGGCATGTCAGTGCCAAATTTCAGATCCCTGTCTCCAAAGGGGCAGGTTTTGAAAGTGATCTGAGTGTATGGCCTCCATACTCGCATAAATACGTATGACTTGTAACATCCAATCATGTGATATTAATCCCGAACTCCGAAACATGATGTCCAAACAGACTTCCCTTGCAAGATCCAATCCAAATTTTAGGTGGGCTCCCCCAGTAATCCTTGGCATGTCAGTGCCAAATTTTAGACCCCTGTCTTTAAAGGGGCAGGTTATGAAAGTGATCTGAGTGTATGGCATCCACACTCGCATATAAACGTATGGGTTGTTACATTCAATCATGTGATATAAATCCCTATCTCCGAACATGATGTCCAAACAAAGAGGACTCCCTTTGTCCTATCCACTCCAAATTTCAGTTGGGCTCTTTTAATGTACCCTGGCATGTCAGTGCCAAATTTCAGACCCCTGTCTTCAAAGGGGCAGGTTTTGAAAGTGATCTGAGTGTATGGCCTACATACTCGCATATAAACGTATGAGTTGTTACATCCAATCATGTGATATAAATCCCTATCTCCGAAACATGATGTCCAAACAGACTTTCCCTTGTCCTATCCACTCCAAAGTTTAGATGGGCACCCCCAATGTACCCTGGTATGTCTGTGCCAAATTTCATACCCCTGTCTTCAAAGGGGCAGGTTTTGAATGTGATCTGAGAGTATGGCATCCATACTCGCATATAAACGTATGGGTTGTTACATCCAATCATGTGATATAAATCCCTAACTCCGAACATGATGTCCAAATATACTTCCCTTTGTCCTATCCACTGCAAATTTTAGGTTGGCTCCCCCAATCATCCCTGGCATGTCCATGCCAAATTTCAGACCCCTGTCTTCAAAGGGGCAGGTTTTGAAAGTGATCTGAGTGTATGGCATTCATACTCGCTTATAAACGTATGAGTTGTTACATCCAATCATGTGATATAAATCCCTATCTCCGAACATGATGTCCAAACAAAGAGGATTCCAATTGTCCTATAAACTCCAAATTTTTGTTGGGATATTTGTAAAGTACTATGGCATTTCTGTGCCAAATGTCAGACCCCTGTCTTCAAAGGGGCAGGTGTTAGGAAGTTTTGAAAGTGATCTGAGTGTATGGCATCCATACTCGCATATAAACGAATGGGTTGTTTCATCCAATCATGTGATATAAATCCCTAACTCCGAAGCATGATATCAAACTAACAGGATTCCCTTTGCCCTATCCACT